>NC_043700.1:37375823-37507410 GCF_006229205.1 Suricata suricatta | reverse complement strand
GCGCTTGGCTGCGCCCACCCGCCGCCTCAGCGGCCCTCTGCAGTGCGTCCCCCTGCCCCGTCGGAACGCGGCGCCCAGGCCGAAGCCGGCCCGTCTCTGCAGGGGGCACGACCTGGGGTCCCCTGCAGTGACTGGCGCCGGGATCTGGAGAAATGGAAAAGAGAAGGGGCTGGGACACTGCGGCACGGCCGCCGGCACCCCGGGAGAGGGTGGTGGGGTGCGCTCCTCTCCCAGGACAGAGTTCGCCAGGCCCGCTCCCTCCCACCCGCTGTTTGCCTTGCCCCCAGTGGGCTGCCTTCGCTTCATGGGCCGACTTACTTACAAAAACTTTGTAAACTGGATTTCGGAGAGTTGTTCCTTTGCGGCCCTGGTCACTTGTAACATCTTCATTAGAGAACCTTTATTTCCAGCGAGGGTCAGAAGCCCTTTGACTCAAAGACCCCACTCCTGTGGAGAAGTGATGTCCGTAGGATCCCTGATGGCCACTGAGAGGCCTAGGAGGGGAGGGTGAAGGTCGGAAGTCGGCAAGTGAGCTGTTGAGTGATAAAAGCCCGTGCGCCGTGCGCACACGCTCTCCGGGGGCCCCGGGGGCCTCTTATTTGTAAGTGCCCCAGCACTTCTCTGAGGGAGAGGGACTTCAGGGGTATTGTGTTCCCCAATTGTCAGTACAATGAAGGAGACTCAGGAAGAATCGGCTGAAAGAGGTCACCTCTCCACCTACAGATGCAACTTGTGGAGTCCTCATGGCGGAGGCTAGAAGAAGCAGAGCTAGAAGCCAGTCCTGGGATTCCTAGAGCAGTGCTCCTTCTACTTACTCTCTGACCAGCACAATGCTCAAAGACCTCATGTGGGAGATTTCCAGGCACCAGACTTTATGTGGGCACAAGGGAGGAGTCCTGAAGGCAGCAGGCAGTCCTCAAGCAGCCAGCAAGCACTTAGGTACCTGCAGAAAGCATCCTTGAAACAAGCCTTGCTTCCTAGTAGGACTCCCTAACACACCCAAGTTCATCCTTCTTCCAGTCCACGCTGCCCTGGGATTTCGGGTGGCTCTGTACCCACCCCACACCCCTGAGTGAGTTAATCACCCTTGTAACATAAGGCCCCCACAGCAACTTAACCGGGATTTCAGGCGGAGGGAAGAAGCAGGTGTTCAGCAAATGAGTGAAAAACACAATGTCTGTTGTGTTGCTGCCCTAAAATGTTGCAAGGTCATAGAGGTCATAAATTGTTAACTTGACATCCATAGATATGTCGTTGCAAGTCATTGGCCCAACACCCTCCTGTATTATCTCACAGCAACCTGGTGAGACAAATCATATGACAATCTCCTTGTGCAGATGGGAGGAGCCACATGGAGGCTGCAGTTCATGTCAAGGTGAGTTGTGTAAAGGTTAGAGCCTGCACGATCAAGCATTCTGGGTAATCAAGTAACCCCTTCAGAGCCTTTCCAACTGTCATGATAACTTTCCTATACCTTCATTGATAGATGAGTTATATTAAAGCCTTGATTTTCTTCCCTCTTTTTCTTCCATCTCTCTGTTCAGTGTGTCTCCAGAATTTCTATATAATAGGGTGAATCGATGGAATCAGGTTTGGAAGATGGGCCAGGGGCTTGAGTAAAGGCTGCTATGCTGGCACACTTACAGACTCAGATCGCAGGTTCACATAGACTGGCTTGGGGAAGGTGGAAGAGAACCCCATGGCTGCCACTGTCTCTGTTCTTATCATCTAGAAGAAAAAGGGAGATCACTTCAGGATTAATTACATTTCCTTTAGAGGCCCATAAGACACTTGTAAAGGTACCTGAAGAAGTCATCCCCTCGGCACAACAGTGTATGTATCAATATGTATCAGTACACATCTATATATCAAAAGTCATAAAGCCTATGCTAGCTAAGGGTTTGATGCCTATAGGTATATTTTGACAATAATCAGTACATGAAAAATAAGGCAGGTGAAAAAGTGATAAAAATTGGGACACCTGGGTTACTCAGTCAGTTAATCTTGATTTCAGTTCAGGTCATGATCTCACGGTAGATCTCCTTGCTGAGCTAGGGGCCTGCTTGGGATTCTCTCTCTTCCCCTCTCTCTGTCCCTCTCCTCCCTCACAGTCTCTCTCTCTCCATCTCTCTCTCTCTCTCAAAATAAATAAAAATTTTAAGGAAAGAAAAAGCAGTAAAACTACAAAAAAACAAGAGCATATGTGAGAAAAGATACATTTTTGTAGAAGTACTAGAAAAGGAAATATTATTTCAATTAGGGGCGCATGGGTGGCTGAGTCAGTTAAGTGTCCAGCTTCGGCTCAAGTCATGATCTCTCAGTCTGTGAGTTCAAGCCCCACATCGGACTCTGTGCTGACAGGTCAAAGCCTGGAGCCTGCTTTGGATTCTGTGACTCCCGCTCTCTCTGTCCCTCCCCCACTCGTGTTCTGTCTAAATGTTAAAAAAATTAAAAATATATACATTATTTCAATTATTTATTTGGCAGCTATCATTTGGATTCTCCTTCTGGGGCCACTCCTATGAAGCGGTGTCGTCACCCTTAGTCCTCATCGTTAGCACAAGCAACACTGTATGAGGAAAGAGGCCCACCAGTCTGCCTCTGCAACTCGCAGTCCGTAATGACACCTAGCAGAACCGACAGTGAAACCAGTAGAAAGATCGGTTCCTTTAGACTTCAAAGACCAAAGAACCAGAATAAGCAGGTTGAACACCAAGCCCAGATGTTAAAGCCAATTTTTAAGACTTAATTTTTTAAAAAGGTCTCTACATGGATTTAGGTTTTAGCTACAGTGTTCTTAGGGAAACATTTTTCATCAGCATAATGATTTAGGAATCAGAATATACTATTTGAATCTCCAAAACATGTCATAAAGGTGCTTCCACCTTCATATTGTGCGAATAATGCAGTAACATACAGAAATATATAGAAAGTTCTGGAAATAAGATGCTGGACTGATTTTATCCACTTGAGGGGAAAACTAGCCCATATAAAAATATATTCTAAAACAATACATAAAGTGTCAAACTGTTACATTTATAAAATACAAAATACATATACAAAATGTCACTTGTTTAATCATTTATTTTAAACATATCCTGCATAGATATTAAATTTTAAGTTCAAATATATTTCACAATTCAAAGTCAGACAGACTTCTGAGCCTCACCAGGGTCTTTGAGGACCTGACTCGGAGTCATCCAGGAGCTGAGAGAGCAGTGGTAAAGCTTGTGCGTTAAAGCTCCCTTCTTCTTCTTGCTAAGAGACGTTCTCAGGCGGTCACTCAAGCCGTGTTGACTCTTACTTTAAATAGCTCTAGTAATCAGGGTTATCTGATTCTTTAGATCACAGTCAATGTGCTCTGTAGCCAGAGGTAGCTCATTAGATGGGAGAGGTGGGTTGTCCTCCAGCGTAGACGGGCCAGATGCCACTACTGGGAGTGGTGAGTCATTGAGATGGGATTTGATTATATATATTCTAGAGTCTACTTCAGAGAGCTTGAAAATATGCAATATATTTCAAAATACATTTTTATTTAAAATGAGAAAACTAAATAATGTGTCACCCAAAATGGCAAATTTTGTTTTTCTAAGGGGAAAAAAAAAATCCCACGTGTTGAAGACCTCATTCCATAAACACTGTTCTTCAAACCATGGGCTCAATTAAGGGACTGAATAAGGGATGGTTTTCACTTCTTTTGCATATTTTACATTCACATCTTTACTTATATACATCGAAATCAATGAGTTAGTTCACAGTATTTTCAATCTTACGCTCTCCATTATCCGTGCCGTTTCTCTGGGGGTCAGTGCAGAAGCAGATCTAGAAGACCTGCTCTCCTCATGGCGCCCCTACCAAGTGTCTTCTCCAATGGGCAGGCGACCAGGGCAGCTCCCAGGGAAACGCTGTGGACAGCAGAACAGGGCTCACGGGAGAGCCGTCAAATACACCAGGTGCTTCATAGGTGGGCTTTTCCATTCTACTCCTGTGTGTCCAGCTTTGCCGCTCCCCGTCTCTAGCAGAAAACAAGAGTTACAGAGGGAGCTGTGGAAAAACACAAGCAGGGAAGCACCAGAGACTCAGCCACATCTGGTCTACATGGGCCTGACATAAAATCCAGATATCTAAACAAGATCAGCTCAAAACAGAGTCCTTTATTTCTACAGTAGTCACACTGGTTCACCCATGTGCAGATCAAGCTCATGCAGTCCTCTCTTTTTGAAAACCAGGAATATACCAACGTGTCCCTTGGATGACTAAGACCTCGACGGCTTTCATTGCAGTTTCAATTTGTCACCCAGGTACACAGACTATTTTCAATTATTATTGTGTTTCTTTCCAAGCATTATTAGCATCTTAAAAAACAAAAACAAAATCAAAAACAAGATCCTTTATGGGGTGCCTGGCTGGTTCAGTCAGTAGAACATGTCACTCTTGATCTCATGTCATGAATTTGAGCCCCACATTATATGTAGAGATTACTTTTAAAAAATAAGATCTTGGGGTATTGGGTGCCTCGGTCAGTTAAGTATCAGACTCTTGAGTTTGGCTCAGGTCGTGATCCCAGGAATGTAGGATCAAGCCCTGAGTAGGGCTCTATGCTGAGTGTTCAGCCTGCTTAAGATCCTCTCTCTCTCCCTCTTCCTCTTCTCTGCTCATTCTCTGCCTCTAAAATAAAAACAAACAAATAAATAAAATATTTTTTAAATAGATCATTTATCATTTAAGCCAACGTATGCAAAGTCCTGTCCCACATGCAGGCCTCACTCTGTGCCCTTTCACTGCTACAAATACACACTCTAACAAGATTTCCATTAATAAGAGAACACATTTTGGGGCAACTGGTGACTCAGTCAGTTGAGTGTCCGACTTCAGCGCAGGTCATGATCTCGTGGTTCTATGCTGATGACTCAGAGCCTGGAGCTGCTGCAGATCCTCTGTCTCCCTCTCTCTACCTTTGCACTCTCTCTCTTTCTCTCAAAAATTAATAAACATTTACAAATATTTAAAATTAAAATAATGAAAAGGTATATTTGTCCACAGTGGGACAGCATCAGCTAACCAAATATTTTTTCCCTGTTTTTTACTAGCATCATATAAAATCTGTGCAGTTACACTGACATTTTACAATGAATCCAAGTTGCTTTGCTATTGATGATCTTACGGAACTTTCTGGGATGTGAATGGCTGGATGATACACTGGGCAGAGTATCCAGTGTATCATCCAGCCAGAAACCTTGAACAGTGCTTAGGTGCCTACATATTCACTTATCCTGATTGTTTTTTACCATTACAACCATACTAGTCATTCAATTAATAAGGCAAATTTATCATATCCCTTTAATAATGGTGAATCTTTGGTTCAAATGGGGATGGATCAGAAATGAAATAAAATAAATTACGTGACTACAAATGGAAAAAGTCATTTTTGCTACAGGCTCTCAAGACCTTTAATCTGCAGGCCTAGTTGTGTTCAACCCCGAGTTTTATCCTAAACAAATATGGCCTTGCCATAGTTAAGAACCACAGCCCAACATAGAGCAGAGATGCCACTGGCCTTGCTGCCCTCAGTCTGTGTCCACTGTGAGTATCTGGCTCCCTCTCCCCTTAGCATCTTCCTTTTACAGGCAGTTTTAAGGATTGGGCTTGGTTTTAGGGAGGTTCAAATCCTCTAAGAACAACCTCTACTCTGATGCCTGTCTATCTGACCTGGGCCCTGATTGCTTCTTGGTTTGGTTTTTTATGGGTTTCTTTTTTCAGTTTCACTTCCCTCCACCTATACTTCCAACACTAACAACCGGAGCAAAATCAGCTTAGATCTCTGTACCCAAACTCCTATCGTCCACTCCCACACCCTCTGCTAGGCACAGTAAGGTCACCCAGACCAAGGTCTGCTGGATGCCTTTGGGCACTGCGAATGGGACAGTCAACTCTCAGAAGAACCAATTCTTCTATTTGGTTAGTCCAAATAATAGTAACAACAGCAACAACAATAATATTACTATTGTTAAGATTCTGGTTTTTATCATATTCTAGGCACTGCTCTAAGCCATATTTTTATACTGGCCACACACTATGAAGAACCCAAAGCTTAGAAAGTTTACGTAGTTTTCCTAAGGTCGTAGGATTCACATCCAGATCAACTTCCTTTCCCCACAGACACACCCCTGGGTTCCTGTGTGTTAGCCTGAGATAAAGAACTCTAGATAACTAACAAAATCTTTCAAAACATCATGGACAGGGCAAAAATAATAAAATAGATTCTTTGTGGTAGAAAAGTTGAGAACCACTTATCTCTCCAGTACTCTCCTCTGAGAACAAGATAAATCCAGAATCAGAATCTAGCCCACTTGAATGGGAGTCCAGTGCTCCTCTGCTGTACTCCACGTGTTCTTCTAATGGTCTAAATATAACTGATTAAGTTATCAGGAAGTGTGACAACGTATTACAATGGGAAGTTAAACAAGATTTGAATTCATGGATCTGCCTCTTCTATCATTTGCTTTATTCTTTAGTCACATGATATCATGTTTTGTAGTCTGAGGTGATAATCAACGTCATTTATGGATTCTCAATTCATTAAGCCAACAACTGGTGTCAGACTAAAACTGTTCACCTAATGAAATAAAGAAGATTTTTGTTCCTTTCTCTTCTCACAGAACAGTTACTTCTCGTTCCTAATTTTTTTATACTAGTATCTTGGAAGACTACCAGTCCCAAAATCTATATACAGTGCTTCCCTCTAGATAGAGCTTTTATCTGGATTAGGAAGAGAGAGATAAATTGCTGCCTCACTGATAAAGAGCTTTTTGAAGACGTTTACTGTATATAACTTCTGTTATGCACTGGAGAATAACACCCAGGAAAGAGGGGGAAATACTGTTTATTGTTGCTATGTACAACGCTATTTTCTTTCAGAGTGATACAGTGATTACAGATAAAATAAGAAAGCAAATAATTTGACAATACCACATTGCAGTTGAATTTAATCAAAAGAGAATTGGGCTTTTGTCCATCAACTCTTGGGTGATTTGGACCTGTCGCCTCTTTCTCTAGAGAAGGAAAAGGCTGCTGGAGCCAACTTCGCAAGAAATCTCTCTAAAGCTTGAGATGGCATCTTCACTGGCAAGGCTCACCCCCTCCCAAGCCTGCCACCAAGCAACCCACTCTGCAAAAAATTGTGAAATAACACCATGTTTTGAAGGATTAAGGAACTGCCACACTTACATGAGAAAGCGTTTCCTAGTTAGGGTTCCCTGTGGTCATCTCCTTGAAGAAGCCTAATGCAATTCTGAAGTTCTAGTTATGCTAAACTGGACATTAATTGTGGCTATGCCATTTTAGATGTGGGGGGTTATGAGGCCAATTTATACAATAATAGCATACCGGCCTTAGTTTTTGTATTGTCTTTCTACAAAGGGACCACTCAGAGGCAGATAAATTAAGAAGCCAAGCAGGCAACTTTTTAGAGGAAAGATCCACAAAAGGAGACAAACATATCACCAAATTAATCAGAACGATGGCCCCAGTTAGCCTGAGTAAAATGTAATTGGTCTGACTAATCTTTAAACGAACAACATTCTGGAATGGGAAAATAAACACCATGGACGCACACGTGCACGTACGTACACACACACACACACACACACACACACACTTATCTCTATTGAGTATTTTGTTAATGCATATGTGCTAAATAGTAACTAGTTGACTTCAACTGATTTTCTGAAATCAAATAATATATGGCATAGTGTTTTACTAAAGTGAATGGGTTGTTTATTACTTGTGATTTTAAACCTTTTAGTATACCTCCTAAGATGTTCTCTGGTTCAGAAAATCACAAAAGGAAATAGAAGTGCAAACAAGAACAAAAAAAAATGGAAAATAAATTTAAACACATTTATCACCAACCAGTGATGTCAATTAAATTACTCTTACTCTATACAAAGTTCATTACTATAAACTAGTTTCCTTCCACTCTGCTAACTAAAGGCTAAGTAATTATTTAAAGAATATAATCTGAGTTCTGTTGCATTACTGGCTTGCTTGGAGTGCTCATGAAAAAATCTTGACTCAATGTCAGAACTACTCATACTTTATCACCATCAAACAAAAAGAAAAAAAAAGGCCTCTGTTGCTTTGAAAAACAGTTTGACAGTTTCTTTAAAAGTGATACACATATCACCCATATGATCCAACTATTTCACTCCTAGGTATTTACCCAAAAGAATGGGAAACGCACGTCCAAACAGATTAGCACACAAATATTCCTGCTGGAAACAACCCAAATGACCACCAACAGCTGAATGAATAAAGAAATTGCAGCTTTGCCCTACTCCCAGGTTATATAGAAATTCATTCATATTTCTTCTAAAATAAAAGAAATCGTGGTATATCCATACAATGGAATACTACTCAGAATAAAGAGGAACGAACTAGTCACTGAACAACGTAGTTAATCTCAAAACAGTGATGTTGAGTGAAAGAAGCCAGACTAAAAAGAGAACATTGTATGCTTTCATTTATATAAAATTCTAGAAAGTGCAAACTGTTCTGTAGTGACAGAAAGAAGAGTGGTGATTGTATGGGGTGGGTGGAGAGGAGTAGAGGGAAGAACTGTAAAAGAAGATGTGAAAACTATGCTCACAATCTTGATTGTAGTAAAGGTTTTGTCAGAACTTGATAATGTCAAAACTTAGGAAATTGTATACTCCAAATATGGGTTGTTTATTGTATATTAATTACACTTCCATAAAACATTTTAAAATTTTATTTAGCAACTTGTTAAATAGGCATCTGTATTTGAAAGAACACATTCTGTATCTTGCTTTTAGTTAAGAATCAGGAAGAACTTTTAGAGACTAATTAAATGATCCTGATCTTTTTGTTCAATGGTGAAAACATTGGTTCTCCAAATTTAGTAGACATAATATCTGAAATGTTCCTTTATATGCAGACTCTTATGTTGCACCCAGAGGGACGCTGGAAAAGTCCTCCAAAAAGCAAAGCAATACAGCCATTTTATACATGCATAAATAATATATCCTGATAATAAAATAGATATGTAGTACACAATTTACAGATAATAATATACATAATGTTTTTAACTTTTGTTTTTCTAAATTTCATAACTCTAACTCATCTGTAAAGAATGCTTGGCTGATTTTTGCCAAACTCTAGCTATAGCTGGTCAATGATTGCACTTGACAAACAAGCGACATGTATGTTGGTAAATATTTTCATTTACATGAATGAAGAAAACTGAAATGGAATAACATTTACTAATAATGTGAGAGATTTCTTTGCTGAATTTTATATAACAGTTTTTGTATAACTTTGTACTATTTACAATGTAATGGCTATAGACATGACATGTTCAAATTTAACCCACTTTAACACTGTCTCCATCACTTTCTGAAGTCTAGACAATAACAAAACAGCTAACTCTGGTTGCTGAGTGATATTTGCCGATTTCCATGGTATAAATGTCCCACGTGGCCAATTTCAAGCTACACTGAATGCGCAGTTGAGGAAAGACACATGAAGCACACCTTTATACAGCATTCCCACCATACAAATATAATGGACAAAACGTCAGGAGCGTAGTAATGGTAAACTGTGCTAAAGTCTATAGAAACCATTGAGTTTTGAGTACATATTACCTTTATTTTTAATATAATTTACTTAATTGTAAGCTTATATAACTTGATTTTTAGTAATTGGCTTATAAAATCCCTTAAAACTTAACAGTTGGTTCTAAAGAGCCAGTATAAATTGATTCCAACAAATCACTGGCTCCATCCCAGCCTTTAGGACTTAGATCCTCTGGGACTAAGGTTAAGGAATTTGCTTTTTTTTTTTTTTTTTTTTTTTTTTTTTAGAGAGAGAGAGGGCGAGAGACAGAGAGAGAGAATCTTATGCAGGCTCCACCATTAGCACAGAGCCCCACACAGGGTTCAGTCCCAAGACCCTGGGATCACGACTTGAGCCGAAATCAAGAGTGGGACATTCAACCGACTGAACTGCCCAGGCACCCCAGAAATTTGCATTTTTAGTATTTCCAAGTGATTCTGATGTAAAAAATTGGTAGAAAATATAACCGCATTATTTTTCTTTGTATCTGGTAAATAAGTAATCTTCAGAAGCAACATGTTATGGGGAAAGAATGGAGGCTTAAGTATTAGGAGCACTAAAGTTCTCAGTCTAGTTCTGCCACTAATTATATGGGCAAATCACTAACCCTCCAAGTTTCCTAATCTAATAAGAAGGGTGTGGGACTAAGAAAGGATTGGTATCCATCACCTGATGAGTGGATCAAGAAGATGTGGTACATATACACAATGGAGTACTACATGGCAATGAGAGGGAATGACATATGGCCCTTTGTAGGAAAGTGGATGGACCTTGAGGGTGTCATGCTGAGCAAAGTAAGCCAGGCAGAGAAGGACAGAAACCATATGTTTGCACTCATAGGTCTAGCAGGAAAACAGGAGAGACCTAATGGAGAACCAGGGGGAGCAGAGGAGGGAGAGAGAGTTGGGGAGAGAGAGGGATGCAAAACTTGAGAGACTATTAAATGCTGAAAATGAACTGAGGGCTGAAGGGGAAGGGGAGGGGGGAAAAGAGGTGGAGGTGATGGTGGAGGGCACTTACGGGGAAGAGCACTGGGTGTTGTATGGAAAACAAGTTGACAATAAAATATTATGGAAAAAAAAAAGAAAGGATTGGTAGATGTAATTTTAAAAAGATTTACTTGCATACTATAGTATTTATGGATTTCATAATCTGATATCTACGATTTGCTTTGAAATACTTCAGAAAACAGGGGCGGCTGGGTGGCTCAGTGGGTTAAGCATCCGACTACTGCTCAGGTCACGATCTCGCTGTCCATGGGTTTGAGCCCTGCATCAGGCTCTGTGCTGACAGCTCAGAGCCTGAAGCCTGCTTCAGATTCTGTCTCCCTCTCTCTCTCTGCCCCTCCCCCGCTCATGCTGTCTCTCTCTCTTTCAAAAATAAACATTAAAATTTAAAAAAAAAGAATACTTCAGGAAACAAAGAAAGAAAAATATTGAGTTAGGAGGTAGGTAAAATAAGATTGGCAAACTGTTTTGGTAATGAGAACATGAGGATTTATTATACTATTCTACTTGGGATATGTGTGAAATTTTCCATTAATAAAAATTTCCTGGAAAGTCACTAATAACTTTCCAAGATCCCTTTTATCTTTAAAAATGTGTTTCACATCATCCTTGGGGCTCTAAATTATTTAATGGGACAAGGTTCAGAGATTAGCATCTACTGCATATTTGATGCTTAGGAATTTGAATCTACTTAGGAATTTCAGAGCAAATCAATGGCTGAGCCAGGGGTCTAATGACAGTCATCTGGGCTCCAAAGTCGTGTGGCTTTTTCAGTCACACCAAACACCGAAGGGTGCTACACTGCCATGACCACATCAGATAGGAATGTGGAGATGAGAAAGAGGTAAGATGGGTAAGCTGACTCAGATCTTCCAGGTCAAGCATCAGTATTTTATTCAAAATACACCCTGCCCATAATGACGTGCAAAACGAGGGGCAAACATTACCACGAGCAATTAAAAAGGCAGTCACAGAGAATCCTCTAAGCAAGCTCTGGGCTGTTGAGAAACTGCTTATATCATTCCCAATTCCACTGACCACTTCAGAAGGAAAATTGTACAAATTCCATAAAATAACGTTAAACTCTAAGAATCAATTAAAAGACAAATAGATAAGAATAATTTTTAAAAGCAAGGCTCAATTATATGCTGCCTACAAGAAATCAGCTTTAAATATAAAGTAAAAGGGTAGGAAAAGATAAACTATGTTAACTCCAACCAAAAGAAAGTCGGGATGGTTGTATTAGTGTCAGACAAAAGAGGTTTCAAGATAAGGTATATTAGCTAGAAACAGAGGAGCATTACATAATTATAAAGGGGTTAGTACACCAAGAAGAGGTAACAATCCTAAATGTGTATGCACCTGTGAACAGAAGTGCAACATACAAGAAACAAAAACTGATAGAACTGAAAGATGAAATAGAAAAATCCACACTCCTTGAGCTCACCACAAGGTGTGAGAGCTAAAACTCACATTAAGCTGAACATCCTAAAGGGCATGGAGTAGTAGCCAGTGGCACACACCAGAACATAAAACAAACGCTTTCTGAAGAAAATGTCCTGGGTTTCGGCCTCCAATGAATTAAATGAGCCAGGTCTGAACTCACAGTGCAAGATCACCAAACACATAAGGAAATAAGCCACCATGATCAAAAGTCCAGATACAACAAACAATAAACGTAGAACTCCAAGAACTGTAGTACTGAAATTATCAGATACAGAATACTAAATAGAGAGGGAACAAATATTAAAGAAGGACAAATATGAATAAGGACAAAGCAACAAAACATAGAATGAGCCAACACATTTTAAAAGAACCAAATAGACTGTAACAATGTAATCATTGGCACTGAAGGCTCAGTAGATGGGTAAAAGGGCAGATTGGGAGTAGTTGAAAAGTGAACTGGCAAACTTGAGGACAGGTTAGAAGGGAGCACAAATTGCTGCAAAAAGAGATAAGAAAGTAAAGTATGTGTCATGTGCCAAGTGGCATGAATGAAAATAAATCTAATTCTCGATGCATTTTGTGAAACTGAAAGGAATCAAAGACCTTCAATGCTATGGGAACCATATTATTTATAGCCTAAATTGGGACATACTTTTAGAAGTCAAAGAATGCATTCTTAATCATTATCTTAAAATGAAAGTTGGAAGCTGGCATGTGCTAGGCAAACCTGGAGGCAAGATAACCCTATTAGCGCAGCCAGTGAGACAAGATCACTTCCACAGAATGACAGACAGCAGACTTCTCACCCACAAAAATGAAACTCAGGGGACTGCCAAGTAATATCTAAAAAAATACTGAGAGCCTACTATTAACCTCAAATTATGAACACACAAAAAATATGTTTTAAGAAAAAAGTTGAGGGGCGCTTGGGTGGCTCAGTTGGTTAAGCGTCCGACTTCAGCTCAGGTCATGGATCTCATGGCTTGTGGATTCCAGTCCCGTGTTGGGCTCTGTGCTGACAGCTCAGAGCCTCAAGCCTGCTTCAGATTCTGTGTCTCCCTCTGTCCCTACCCCATCCCCCTTTCCCCTTGCAAAAAAAAAAAAAAAAATTTTAATAAACTCTATTAAAGAGATTTCTTAAAAAAAAGAATAAAGTTGAAATAAAGACATTTTCAGATAAAAACTGCAAGTTTATTTCCAGTGTATCTTCACTAAAAGAAATTCTAAAAGAACTTCAGAGGGAAAAGAAACACAAAAACTAAAACCTGCTGCAGAAGCAAAGTGTGAGATGTAAGGAGTAAACAAAGAAACAAACAACAAAGAAATTGGTAAACGTGTGTGTGTACTTAAAGCAATCTGTATAAAATAATAATGTCTAATTTATGGGTAAAAAAAGAAAATGAAATTCTGAACAAGAGTAGCACATAAATTGGGAAGAATTGTCACAAGCAAATGTTCTAAAGCTCTTATATAATGGTAGGAGAGAAAGTAGCTGATTAATTCAGGTAAATTTGTATGGTCAACTTCTAAGGAGAACCATTAAAATAAAAGAAACGAAGTATATAATTTCCAAACTAGTGGAAGAGGTGAAATGAAACGAGAAAGTTTAATTTTAAAAAAAAACACCTCAAGAGCAACAATTAAGAGGTCTGGCAGTAGGGGCGCCTGGGTGGCTCGGGTGGTTAAGCATCTGACTATGGCTCTGGCCATGATCTCACAGTTCTTGATGTCAGCGTAGAGCCCGCTTCAGCTCCTCTAGAGCCTCTGTCTCCCTCTCTCTCTGCCCCTCCCCTGCTTCTTCTCTCTCTCTCTTCCTCTCAAAATAAATAAAAACTTAAAAAAAAAAAGACTGACAATAGCAAGTATTGGCAAGACTATGAGTTATGGGAATTTTTATACATGTTTTGGAAAACTCTTTGGCATTATCTCGGCAAAGTGAGCTGTGTATACTGTACAACCCAGCAGTTCCACTCCAATGTGTATAGTAGAAAAACACACATATGCAAAGAAACAACATATTTTTAGCAAGTAGCACATTCATAATATTAAAAACTAGGGGGCGCCTGGGTGGCTCAGTCAGTTGAGCGTCCGATTTCAGCTCAGGTCATGATCTCACAGTTCATGGGTTCAAGCCCTGCGTCAGGCTCTGTGCTGACAGATCAGAGCCTGGAGCCTGCTTCAGATTCTGTGTCTCCTTCTCTCTCTGCCCCTCCCCCATTCATACTCTGTCTCTCTTGTCTCTCAATAATAAATAAATGTAAAAAAAATTTTTTTAACTAGGAACTAGGGTTAGGGCTGTCATAACTAAATACTTAAACATCAGAAATTTCTATTCCTACAGTTTTAAGGGCTAGACGTCAGAACTGAAGGTGTCTGCAAGTTAAGTTTCTTCTGAGGCCTCTTTCTTCTCGTCTTGCAGACAGCTGCCTTCTTGCTCTGTCTTCACATGGTCTTTTCTCTGTACATGCACGTCCCTGAATTTCCCCTTATAGAACACCAGTCAGATCAGATTAGAGCCCATCCTTCAGACTTAATTTTAACTTAGTCATCTCTTTAAAGACCTCATCTCGAAATCCAGTCACATTCTGAAGTACTGGGGGGTTAGGGTTTCAAGATATGAGTTTGAGGAAACACAGTTCAACGTATAACAAACCCAAAGGTATATCAACAAGAGAATAGATAAATTCTGTAACAATTACCCAAAGGAATATTACACAGCAGTAACATAATGAATAACAACATGTGAAAGGTGGATAATGTTGAGCAGAAAAAGTGAGTCACAAAAGACTACCTCTATTATGATAACCTTTTTGTATTGTAAAGAAAAGTAAAACTACAAAGGATATAATTTAATTTTTAAAAGGCAAAGGAATGATAAAGATAAAAGTCAACATAGTAGTTACATCTTGAGAAGAAGTGGGGGAATGGAACTCAGGAGGAGCTCCCAGTATTGATAATGTTCTAAGTCATAAGTTGGACGGTGGGCTTTGGAGTATTTGTTTAACATACTTTACATGTGTGTATATATGCAATATACACACAAATACATAATTACTTATACATATTTTTATATGAATCAATATTAAATATTAAAATATTAAAAATACCTCTTTACAGGGGCACCTGGGTGGCTCAGTCAGTTGAGAGTCTGACTTCAGTTCAGGTCATGATCTCATGGTTCGTGGATTCGAGCCCCGCATCAGGTTCTATGCTGACAGCTCACAGCCTGGAGCCTGTTTCAGATTCTGTGTCTCCCTCTCTCTCTCTGCCTCTCCCCCACTCATGCTCTGTCTTTCTCTGTCTCAAACATAAACTATATAAAAAAAATTTTTAATACCTCTTACAATAACATATTTTCACATAGACCTATTTGGGAATGGATGCTAACCTATTTATACTATTTCATACTTTCCCTAATTTCTTATTATATCAGAATAATTTAGCAGATGGTATAAAATTTTAATGTCTTTGAAAAGAATAGAACGTGTCTCTAGCACATGATTATCAATATATCTAGACTCCCTTCCCTTATTTTGTGGTTCAAATACAGTACAGTTGAGAGGTACATAGATGACTCAGTTGGTTAAACATCAGACTTCAGCTCAGGTCATGATCTCATGGTTTGTGGGTTCAACCCCCACATCAGGCTCTCCACTGATAGTGCAGAGCTTGCTTTGGATTCTTTCTCCCTCTCTCTCTGTCCTTCCCCCATGCACCCACTCTCTCTCTCAAAATAAATAAATAAACTTTAAAAAAAAAAACAAATACAGTACAGTTGTGATTTTACCCTATGATCATAACAACAGCAGTCAAAATATATCTACTTCTTTTAATCTCCTTATCCTTGCAAACTAATTATTGTAAATGTATAATCATACTAACTGCTTTCTTTAGAGCTGTTTGTTTGCAACCTCAGCACTACTGACGATCCTGACCAGATAATTCCTTGTTGTGGCAAACTGACCTGTGCTGACTTAAGATGTTTAGCAGCATTTTGTACCACCAGATGTCAGTAGCACACCCCAACCCTCACTCCCAGTCCAGACCATCAAAATATGTCTAGCAGCTGCCAAATGACCCTTGGGACAAAATCACCACTGTTTCAGAACAAATGTTCTAGGGCATTCCTAATGCAAATGAAACTAGAATACCTCACACTGGAATTACTTTGTTTTCCTATTTTATTCCACTTTCCTATCTCACCAAATAAATCCCTAATTTGTTCATTAAGGTAAGATCGTAGCCACCAAAACAGTATTAACCACTCTGACATTGATTGAAACACTAATGATCAGTGAACATGATTTTTTAAATATTTCATTTCACAGATGAGCTGTGCATGTAGAGTGAAAGCTCCTGAACAACTGTGTTGTAGGTAATGACCTTCAACTTCAGTCTTCCACAGCTGTGGAAGTCCATGATTTTACTTACACTCTCCCCAGTATGTCATGGGGCTGTAAAATACTACACAGAAAATTTTCTTTCTACTTTTTCATATAAACCTCCTTCTGTATTTAAGAATATTTATTAGAATGAACATATCAGGAATGAAATTATTGCTTCAAGCTTATAAAGTTTTGAGCTCTTTGTGTTGCCAAATTGCTATGCCAAGGGCTTGCACCATTTACCATCTCTGACAAGAAATAATACCACTTACTAGAAACACTACTAAAACAATAAGACTTTTTCCTTCCACCTTGAAGATATTGGCTTTCTCAGTCCTTTGGAATGTTTTCCAATTTCTAAAAACTCAATTCTAGAAATCCAATTTCTAAAAGGAAATTTCTTCAACACAATCAGGCAATATACAAAAAAAAAAAAAAAACTAAACTAAGACACAAACACACACACACACACACACAAACAACCCAGGGCTAACAGCACACGCAATAGTGAAAGTTTTT
This sequence comes from Suricata suricatta, assembly GCF_006229205.1. NCBI lineage: Eukaryota > Metazoa > Chordata > Mammalia > Carnivora > Herpestidae > Suricata > Suricata suricatta. The sequence continues at coordinate 37,490,420 of NC_043700.1, read as the reverse complement.
CTCCCAATCAGGAACAAGACAAGTATGTCCACTTTTGCCACTTCTACTCCTCAGCAGTTAGGCCAAAAAAAAGACGTAAAGGCATCTAAAGTGGAAAAGAAGAAGTAAAATAATCTGTTCTCAGATGACATGATTTTATATGTTAAAAGCTCTGAAGATTCCACACCAAAAAACCTATTAGAACTGATAAATGAATTCAACAAAGTTGCAGAACACAAAATCAACACATGAAAATCTATTCAAATTTCTGTACACAAGCAATGAACTTTCAAAAAAGGAAATTAAGAAAACAATTCCATTTATAATAGGATCCAAAGAATGAACACTTACAAATAAATTTAACTAAGGAGGCAAAACACTTCTACACTGAAACTATAAAATACTCCTGAAGGAAATTAAAGAAGATATATAAAAAATAGAAAGACATCCTGTAGACATGGAGTGGGATAGTTTAATACTGGTAAGATGACACTACCATCTAAAGTGCTCTACAGATTCCTTGTAATCCTTATCAAAATCCCAATGAGGGGGCCTGGCTGGATCAGACAGAGTGATGTGGGGCTCTTGATCTTGGGGTTGTGAGTTCAAGTCCCACACTGGGTGTAAAGGTTACTTAAATAAACAAATAAAAGCATTTCATTTAAATCCCAATGATTTTTTTTTTGCAAAAGTAGAAAAATCCAACTTAAAATTCATATAGCTTCTCAAATAGCCAAAACAATTCATAAGACAAGAACAAAGTTGGAAGTTATCATACTTCGTGATTTCAAAATTTACTATAAATTTCAGTAATCAAAACAGTGTGATCCTGGCATAAGAACAGACATATAAACCAATGGAATAGGACATAGAGCCCTGAAATAAACCCTCACAAATATGGTCAATAGATTTTTGACAAGGGTGTCAAGACCATTCAATGAGGAAAGGAGTCTTTTCAACAAACAGTGCTGGATAAAAATGGATATCCTCATCCATATATAAAAATTAACTAAGAAATTAACAAAAATTTAATCAAAGACCTAAGCTTAAAATGTAAAACTTTTAAAAAAACACACACACAGAAGAAAAATCTTCATAACTCTGGGTCTGGTGATGATTTCTTGGATATGACACCAAAAGCACAGGCACCAAAAGAAAAAATAATTCAATGTCATGAAATTTAAAATTTTGTGCATAAAAGTTAAAAAGACAACCAATGGAGTATATTTGCAAATCATATATCTGATATTAATATCCAGACTATATAAAGAGCTCTTACGACTCAACAACAAAAACCAAACAATTCAATTCACAAAAGAGCAATGATTTAAATAGATATTTCTCTAAGGAAGATAAACAATGGCAAACAAATATATGAAAGGATAGTCAACATCATTAGTCATTAGGGAAATGCAAATCAAAATCACAGTGGGATACCACTTCATACCCATTACAGTGGTTATTATAAAAAAGAAAAGAATATACTTGCCAGGATATGAAGAGATTTGACATTTGTGCATCACTGGTGGGAATTTTAAGTGATGTAGCTGCTGTAGAAAACATTTTAGCAGTTCCTCAAAAAGTTAGGCAAAATTATCATATGATTTAGAAATCCCACTTTCAGTATATATCCCAAAGAACTGAAAGCAGAGATTCAAACAGATACAGATATCTGTACGTCATTGCCGTACTACTCGCAATAACCAAATGCTGGAGTCCAGCTCCAGCAGGTCCAGGGCTCCCTGAAGGATGGACGGTGTCAATGAAAGGGAGCTAGAGAGTCTTAGCTTCTTCCTGATCACCTGGCAGGCATCTCTGCACTGACCAGAGAGTCAGCTTTATTTATGAAAAAATGTATGAGGTACAAAACTGGAGTGGCAATTGCCTTAGGCAATGATTTCTGATGACAGATTCTTTGATATGTAAAAATTTCCCAGAACATAGATTGGTAGAAGACTTATGCATAATCTTTATCAATAGTGGTTGAAGTAGGTGACTAGATGCTCATCTAGTCATGGGGAAAGAAGGGATCTTTAGCATTTAAATACAAGGCAATGTTTTTAGCATAGCAAAGGCAAGAGTTAGTTCTTTAGTGAGCAGGGGTCAATAGCCTGTTTTCTCAAAAGGGAAAAAAACAGGTTTCTCAAGAAATTTAACATTTGCTCCTATAATCAATAAAGAAGAAACTCCTATAAGCTTTTTCACAAGGTACAATTCACATATTTTTAGCATTTAAGAAGGCAAGTCACTCCTGATATCAGTCCATCAGGTGCCTTGTGGGTCAGTGCTCAAGCAGAAATTGAGTGGGGGTTGAGTGGGTGTAGACGCCCGAGTCCCCATCTGACAGCGGGAGGCACCCCCCTTGCAAACCTGCCTTACTTCAGAAATGGCTTCCAGCAGCCAAAAGGTAGAAACATCTTTTGTGTCCATCAAAAAATAAATAGATACATGAAATATAGTCTATACACACACTGAGTTATTATTCAAGCATTAAAAAATGAACTTGTGGGGGGACCTGGGTGGCTCAGTCGGTTAAGTGGCCAACTTTAGTTCAGGTCATGATCTTATGGTTCATGGGTTCAAGCTCCGCATTGGGCTCTGTGCTGACAGCTCAGAGCCTGGAGCCTGCTTCTGATTCTGTGTCTCCCTTTCTCTCTGACCCTCCCCCACTCACACTCTGTGTCTCTCTCAAAAATAAATAAAGGTTAAAAAAATTTTTAATAAAAAAATAAAAAATGAACTTGTGATACATACTTAGATGAACCTTGAAAACATAATGCTATGCCAGACACAAAAGAGAAAATAGTATGTGATTCCACTTAGATGAAATTTGTAGAATAGGAAGATTCAGAGAAACAGAAAGTAGAACAGAAGTACTAGGGCCTAGGAAAAGAGAGAAGGGAGAGTTACTGTTTAATGGGCCTAGAGTTTCTTCTCTTCGGAGTGATGAAAAGGTTCTGGAATCAGATATAGTAATGGTTGCACAGCATTGTAAATGTACTAAATGCCACTGTATTGCACACTTAAAATGGTTACGATGTATAATTATGCACAGAAAATTGAACAGTTTAAGATATCAACTGCACAATTAGGTAAAATTGGAATCAAGATGAAATGTTGAAATCAAGTTTTTAATTGATAAACCGAAATTTGAAAATCTGCTCACCCACAGTTCAGGTGACTGTGGTTAAACATGTAGTGTTACATGATTTAACTAGATACTCCATTATGCTACATTCCTTTAAACCTTTACATAGCAAAATTTAGACACTTACCAGTTTTTTTAAAAAAATGTGGTTTTTAGTTAGGAAACAAGAGAACCTTATTCTGATACTTTAAAAGAGGCATTTGCAAAAATCAGGTAAAAAAAAAAAAGGTTCTTTAATAACAGCACTCAGCCATGTATAGGAAAGAGCAGACAAGTCCTGACTTTCTTCAGCTGTAAAATGGGGTGAGCATTACCCGCTCTGTACCTCTCGATCTGCCTTGCCCTTCCCCTCGACCATCACTAAAAAGTAAACACCTGAGCAGAATTCAGGCTCTAAACTGGACACAAGAAAATGGATAATCTTCTTTTCTTTTATGAAGTTCATTTATTTATTGAGAGAGAGAGAGAGAGAGAGAGAGAGAGAGAGAATGAGCAGTGGAAGAGCAGAGAAAGGGAGATAGAGAAAGAGAATCCCAAGCAGGCTCTTAGTGCAGAGCCCAACACGGGCCTTGAACTCATGAACCATGAGATCATAACCTGAGTGGAAATCCAGAGTTGGCACTAAACCACTTGAGCCACCCAGGTGCCCCAGATAATCTTATTTTTAAAAAGTTTATTCCATCTTGTGCTGATGTATAGGGGCACATGTACCCCAATGTTCATAGCAGCACTGTCAACAATAGCCAAATCATGGAAACAGCCTAAATGTCCATCAACTGATGAATAGATCAAGATGTGATTTATATATACAATGGAATACTACATGGCAATGAGAAAGAATGAAATTCATTGTAGCAACATGGATGGAACTTGAGGGTGTTATTCTAAGTGAAATAAGTCAGGCAGAGGATGACAGATACCATGTTTCCACTCATATGTGGACTAGGAGAAACTTAATAGAGGACCATAGGGGAGGGGAAGGGGAAAAAATAGTTAAGGAGAGGGAGGGAGGCAAATCATAAGAGACTCTTAAATACTGAGAACAAACTGAAGGTTAATGCGGGAGGGGGAGAGGGGAAGGGGTGTGATGGGCATGGAGGAGGGCACTTGTTGGGATGAGCACTGGGTGTTATATGGAAACCAACTTGACAATAAACGATAAAAAATATTTTACTCCATCTTTAATATACATCTTAAAAGATATGTAGTACTTTATTGTTTTGATTAAGCAAATCCTAGGGGAAAACAACTTTTCCCAGGGATGCACACATACATAAACTTTTTTGTGTTTTGTATGAAGTCTTACCGAAGTATAACATCTATTTTTATGTAACACCTTTTAAAAATAATATTGAATTATACACAAATCAATAGAACAACACACACCAAAAGAGGCCCTCTTAAACTTAAGATTTAATGGAGGCACAGTGAATCCCTGGGGAAGACTGGGATTACAGAGCCCATGGTTTGGGGGCCCCTGGGGCCCCATTTAGGGGAAAGATTGCATTTAGATCATCATCTCACAATATACATTCCAAAATTAATGTCTTGAAAAACTAAATTACATTTAGAACATCAGTTTATAATATATGCCAGGATAAAAACCATAGTAAAAACTAGCAACAACAACAACAAAAAAAAACCTTGGTATTTATCGGGCCTTTCAATGAAATATAAATATAAATATAAAATGAATAAAAAAATAAAAAGCCCAATTTTATTTTAAAACTGAAAATAACTTTCTTTAAATCACAAAAGAAAGTATCAGCAAATTTGACTGTGACCACAACAAAGGCAAAATTAAAGCCTAACAATAAACAGGAAAAAAACCATACATATATATATATATATATATATACATGTATATATATATATACACATATATATATACATGTATATATATATATATACACACACATACACACACACATATACATTTCTAGCAAGCACAAAAGACAAAAGTAAGTACCTTTTCTTCATAAAGAATATCAAACTCAACCCCCCTCCCTCCTTCAACTGCCACCAAAGTTTTTTTAAAAAGCCTCACTCCTAAATCTTAGAGAAAGGTCTGGAAATGTATATACCAAACCAGCCCTGGGGGAGTAAGATTAAAGAGAAGCATTCTATATTGTTTTAATTTTACAATAAGTGCACATTACTCTTGTAATTTAAATTTTTTTAATGTTTTTTATTTATTTTTGAGAGACAGAGAGAGACAGCACGAGCAAGGGAGGGTCAGAGAGAGGGAGATACAGTATCTGAAGCAGGCTCCAGGCTCTGAGCTAGCTGTCAGCACAGAGCCCAATGCGGGGCTTGAACCCACAAACCGTGAGATCATGAACTGAGCCGATGCCAGATGCCCAACCAACTGAGCCACCCAGGCGCCCCCATTTTTCTCTTTTTAATGGCTACTCTGTTGAATACGGCCTATGTGCTTGCCCTGTGGTAAGAGCTTACTTGCACGAAGACAATCATTTTTGGAGTAACATTTGTAATATTATGTTCTGTTGGTTTTCTTTTGTGTATATGTATTTTTAAAAACAATGTAGTTCTAATTGTATAAGTGTATAAACAGTTTTGAATTCTGGTTTTTCATAAAATTATTTCTGTGATGCTACAAATTCTTTGATGTCACTTTTTAAGTTTATTTATTCTGAGAGAGAGAAAAAAAGAGAGAGAGAAAGAGAGACAGACAGAGAAAGACTCCCACGCAGGCTCTGTGCTGTCAGCCAAAGCCGAGACTCAGGCACTTAACGGACTGAACTACCCAGGCACCCCCATAATGAATTATTTCTTAGGATAGGTTTGTCAGAAAGGAAACTACTGGCTCAAGGTAATGAATCATTTCAGAGCTCTTGAATGTATTTTCAAGTTGCTTTACTAAAGGATTATGGCAATTCATACTGCTGGCACTGCTGCCTAACAGCGCTGGGAATTATGTTTCATACTCTTTTTCCAATTTGATAGGAGCAAATTCACTCTGTATTTCATTAGTTTCTTTTGAAAGTTTATTTATTTATTTATTTTAAGTAATCTCTGTGCCTGGAACTCTGAGATCAAGAGTCACATGCTCTTCTGATTGAGCCAACCAGGTGCCCTTCATTACGTTCTTTTTTATTATGACTGAATTTAACCATTTACTTAAGTTTACTATTATTATTTCCTTTTTAATGAAATATTTATCTGTTGTGATTTGCATTTTATCCTTAAAAATGTATGTCTTAAAAAATTTTTTTAAGGTTTACTTATTTTTGAGAGAGAGAGACAGTGCGAGCAGGAGGGCCAGAGAGAGAGGGAGATACAGAATTAGAAGACAGGCTCCAGGCTGAGCTAGCTGTCAGCACAGAGCCCAAAGAGGGGCCCGAACCCACGAACCATGAGATCATGACCTGAGCTAAAGTTGGACGTTTAACCGACTAAGTCACCCAAGCGCTCCAAAAATGTATGTCTTTTTATTTATTTATTTGTTTGTTTGTGTAACATTTATTTATTTTTGAGAAAGAGAATGAGAGTGCGTGCGTGACAGCAGGGAAGGGGCGGAGAGAGGGAGTCAGAGACTCTAAAACAGGCTCGTGCTGTCAGCGCAAAGCCCATCGTGGGGTTGGAATCTACAAACCCTAAGATCATGACCTGGGCCAAAGCTGGGTGCTCAACTCACTGAGTCACCCAGGCATCCCAAATGGGTGTCTTTTTAAATTACAAGAGTAGGGGCACCTGGGTGGCTCAGTCGGTTAAGCGTCTGGCTTGGCTCAGGTCAGATCTCACGGTTTGTGGGCTCGAGCCCCTACTCAGGCTCTGTGCTGACAGCTCAGAGCCTGGAGCGTGTCTTCAGATTCTGTGTCTTCTTCTCTCTCTGACCCTCCCCTGCTCAAGCTGTCTCTCTCTCAAAAATAAATAAAACATTAAAAAGAAAGAGAAAAGAACAATAGAGTAGCCATTAGTATTGTTCTGATTATCATTATTGATGGGACTACAGTTTTTTGTTTTTAATGAGCATGTATTACTTTAAAATAAAAACTAATTCTTTCAAAAAGCATCAAAAACTAAATATTAGTGGTGATGATCTCTGGGTAGCAGAATTGTGGATAATTTATATACTCTCTTTTGCTTGTCTGTGTTTTCTGCATTTCATACAAGAAACATGTATTGCTCATATACATTTTAAGACTTTTAAAAAATATTTTTAAACATTTATTTATTTTTGAGAGACAGGGAGAGAAAGATCATGAGCAGGGGAGGGGCAGAGAGAGAGGTAGATACAGAATCCGAAGCAGGCTCCAGGCTCTGAGCTGTCAGCACAGAGCCTGATGTGGGGCTTGAATCCAAAACCGCGAGATCATGACCTAAGCCGAAGTCGGACGCTCAGCTGACTGAGCTACCTAGGTACTCCACATCTTAAGACTTTAAAGTTTTAAATTTTTGAACACATATATTTAATATGGCATTTTTACTGATCTGAAAACGTTGTTGTTCTTAAAATCACTCTGAGCCAATTTACCAAATTATATTCATTACAGTATGTTGATATTGGTTAAGATTAAATGTTCCAGAAAGTGAGACTTACACTTTTTACCCCATACGCTTCTGTAAAGTTTTACATTCTGAACATATGTAAATATATTACCTGTTTAAAATAATTTAAAAGAAAGCTTGAAGAAAAGAAAACCTGCTTTGTTCTCAGAGTATAATCAGGGCACACAATATTCTTGCTAAAGAAATTAAGTCAGTAACTAATCAACTAGTCATCTCAAACTGGTAATCTCAAACAGATACATAGCTTTTAGGATGGAGTTTACTGTGTTTGGAAGGTAGCTCAGAAAAAGAAAAAAGCCAAGTAGCCAGTAATTTCTTCGTTTTGTTGTCTTGGTAACTAAGGTAGCTGTATGAACTGTTTTCTATTATTTTCCAATTCTGTCACAGAAAGAAAATTTTCAAATGGCAAAGCAGATGTGCCAAGGGTATAATTAATCTCCCTGCAAATGGCCCATTAAAATAATGTCAGTGGACATAGGATGAAAATGAATCCAAACAAAAGAACTAGAAAAATACAAGCCTAAAGCCAACGAGGGTTACACATTTGGTTCCCTTTACACAGTAATATGAAAGATTTTGCAACAGGCCAAGAATCTCTAGGGCTGGAATCAAAGAAGGCCCAGGCAAGCTTACCCGGAAAACAGTGGGAAAAGCTTCCTGGGGCCAAAATCACTAATATGAAGGACTAAAACTCCCACTGGTGAAAGCTCCAAAGAGGAAAGTGGATGACTTCATGGGATAAATCCTCCTAAATGGAGACTGTTTTCAACAGCCATGTGTAAAATGAGACATAAGTTCTACCAGAAGTTCAGCAAGAAAACAGCCGTTGCGTGCAGCCACCATTACAGGGCTGTGTTCGTATAAGGACCCTCACTGGGCACTTCCACAGACAGAGCTTTCCAAAACAGGTCGGTTACAATCCAGCACACAGACTCCGCCGATGGCTGTGAGGTGGAAATACAAATATAGAAGAGTGCTTTCACACTGCTCCTTGGCTAGTTTCAAGTCAAACTTGAAGCAACTGGAAATGTTAACTTTTTACCAGGCTTTGAGGAGGTAAAATAGATCAGGGATGGTGTTTTCTACCATTGTGGGTTGGTTGGTTGGTTACTCCCCACAATGCCCAGCACAAATGAAGGATTTTTCTTTTAGTGAATCAATACACCAGCTGGGAAAATGTCAGAGATATTGATTAGCAATTCAAAGAGAGATATCCTCAGATAGTATCCCAGTGTTATTATCTGGGTAAGCTAGCTTCAAAAAAAAATTTTTTTAAGTGAAAAAAAATGCACAAACCTCAGGTCATCTCAAGTACCATACATTTTGAGTTACCCTTTACACAAAAAGAAAAAACTTCAAGTTCATAGGCCTTTTTTAAAAAATATATTTAAAAATAAAGTTTCCAGTTATATTGATTACAAAATTAATTATGCTTATTGGTCTCCCCTCATAAAGAAAGAGGAGAAAGACTTGGAGGACAAAGAGAAAAAACTGAAACAAATAAAAGAAGCAAAGAAAACAAACAAAATGAGGCCCAGTTTCCCAGAGACAGCCGCTGTGGACCATCTTGACATGTGCATTTCCAGATTCTCTTGTTTGCATGTACAAATTTCCCCCCTCCCCCAAATATATTATATTTTTTGCTTAAAATTTTATATTGGGGGCACCTGGGTAGTTCAGTTAGTTGAGAGTCCAACTCTTGGTTTGTGAGTTCAAGCCCTGCATCAGGCTCTGTGCTGACAGTGTGAAGCCTGCTTGGAATTCTCTTTCTCCCTCTATTTCTGCCCCTTCCCTGCTCTCTCTCTATCTCAAAATAAATTAAATACACTTTAAAAAAAAAAAGTATATTGTGTTTTCCTCTTCTTTCCCTTCCTTTCCTTGATTGAGCAACTTGGTCCATGAGTCATGAGATCATTATGTGGGGCCCAGCAAGACAGGCATGGGTGTGGTTAAATCTGAGGGGCAGAGCCCCCAGAGTGCAGAATGTCAGAGTCCTGGGGGGACAGTGGAAGGATGAGGACATGGGAAGTGATATGCAGCCTGGCGGAAAGTGTTGGAAGCCAAGTAGGTGCGGAGGACATTAGCATGAGGGACAGCCTGGCACACAGTGACCCCTCCCAGGGTGAGGAGGGCATCGGTGAGAGGACGAGGCAGCCAGGGTGTGGGAGCCTGTCTGTATACACATGGGGAATTAAATGAATAAATCTACTGAGGCTAAAGGGAACCAGTTTTCTCACTGTTAGAGAAAAGAGGTACTAACATGGAAAGGGAGACGAGTAGAATGAAGCTTGTGCTTGTAATCTGAAATTGGTGAGATGAGTTTGAATTCATGGTTTTTAATACACATACACTTATTTATGAATGCATGTGCATGAATTTATACTTCCTAGTTCTGGGAACTGGGGACTCTCAAAAATAATAAGTATACTTAGCACTTGGATCTTGATTTTTAAATATCATTCTACACTCTAAATGAACCAGGGCTCCTAGAGAAATGGCTAATTGTAGGACTAGAGCAAAGCGAAAAGCATCGCATTCATTTCTGTGACTGCTGTAAGAAATGACCATACACTCCATGGCTTAAAACAACGGAAATGTATCATCTCACAGTTCCGGTGGCCATTAGTCCAAAATCAAGCTGTTGGTAGGGCTATGTGCTCTTGGAGGCTTTCAGAAAGAATCTTTCCTTCCCTCTTCCAACGCTGGTGACTCCGGGCCTTCTTCATGAGGCACCCATCCAATCATGGCCTCTGTCTTCACATGGCCTTCCCTGTGTCTCTGTTTTTCCCTCTTCTGTCTCGCCTAAGGACACCTGTCATTGGATTTAGGGCCCACCAGATAACCCAAAATGATCTCCTTATCTCACGATCTTTCATCTGATTCCATCTGCAAAGACCCTTTTTGCAAATCAGTTAACGTTCACCAGCTCTGGGCATTCGGACATGGGCAGGTCTTTTGGAAGGTTACCACTCATCTTGCAGAACCACTCACAATGATTCTGGAATACCTCGTTGTACCAGAAAGTCAGAAAGAGCTCAAAAAATGATGGGGACAGGTCAAAAGGACATAAGAGACATCTTGAAAGGGTTCCCACTGGTCAAATACGAAACAAAGTGAACATCAAATGATAATAACAAATAGATGTGTCTAGTAATTAATTAATTAACTAATAGAGATTTGATGAAGAATAAAAGTTTACAAAGCATCAGTGTATCTCTTCACAAAATACTTCCTAATTACAAAGTGAAAAAAAGAGTAATTTTACAGTAATGAAAGCTGACAGACTCCACCTGAATCAAGCATCCCAGTAATGGGACAGTTGAGGTTAGACACTACACCACTTGATATAAAATGCAATGGGAAGCAGCACTTTCTGGGATACCTTCTTGCCAAAGACATATTACCTAATCTAATTGAGCAAATCCCAAATAAGGAACATTCTACAAAACATTTGCAAAAGTGTCATGAGGTCAAAGAAACACTGAGGGACTACTCTTTTTATTTTTTTTCCCCTGAGGGACTTTAGGGAGACTAAAGAGACATGACAACTAAATGCAACACATTGTTCTGAACTGGATCCTTTTGCCAGAAAGGACCATTATTGGGACAATCATAAAAACCTGACTGGGGTCTGAGGATTAGGTGGTAGTAAGATATTGTGATGGTTAATTTTATGGTCAACTTGGCTGGGCCACGTTGCCCATACATTTGGTCAAATATTATACTTAATGTTTCTGGAAGGTGCTTTTTGAATAAGAATAAAATTTAAATTGGTGGATGTTAACAAAGCAGATCACTCTCCATAATTTAGGTGGGCCTAATCCAATCAATTGAAGGCTTTCCTTGAGTGAAGATGAATTCTGCCAGCAGATGGCCTTTGGATGTGGACTGGACTTACACTCTTCCCTGGGTCTCTAGTCTGCTAGCTTACCAGCACGACTGTGTAAGCCAATTCCTTAATATGCATTTCTATCTATCTATATACACACCCTATTAATTCTGTTTCTCTGGAGAGTCCTCACTAATACAATCAATGTTAATTTACTGATTTTGATGGTTGTGTGGTGGTTACACAGGAGAATGACCTATACTTAACCAGAGTAATCAAATATGCAGGGGATTGGGTGGCATTTTGATGGCAATTTATATGGAAAAAGCATTACTGTTCCTATAAATTTTCTGTAAGTTTAAGATTATTTCAAAATGAAAAAAAATGTAATTCAACAGTGAAGTTTCTAAAAATCATGTTGTCAACAATTTTCGTATCAGCAGATACATTCATGTAACAGCACTTTAAATGATTTTATACACTGGATGTATATATTAGTTATTTGACCAAATCTTCTACTATTAGGCATTTACATTCTTTCCAACTTTGCATTATTTCAACATTATTGTAGTGATGTATCTGAGTATATTCTTAATTATTTCCTTAACTCAAATTTCCAGAAGTGGAATTTCTGGGTCAAAGGACTTCATTGAAACTTTTGCATATAAAAATTACAAAATGGCCTTCTGAACTCCAACAAAGCTACACCATTACTTTAAGTAAAATAATAGACCCCTGCTCAGCCAAAATTCACAATTCCTTAAATGCCCTAGCCTAGCTCTCAAAGTATCCAGATTCCAACTCCCACTTCTTTTTCCCACCTTAAATACATCTTGTTAACACGAAGCTGCCGTGCCAGACAGATGGTATTGATATTCAAAACCCTCCAAAATGTAAACCACACATGTGGGATTTGGAATCAGAACTGTATTAGAGTACCAGTTCAACCACTGATTAAAACCAGCTAGTCTATTTTGGAAAAACCTACTTACCTGGTACATAATGTTAACCATATTATATGCTTTTTTTTCAAAATTTTAAGATCAAAATAATTATAAAATATGAGATGGCAATGCCCTGTGTGGTAATCCTGGTCCTCTGAGAAATAAATACCAAAATGTTATTAGTATGTGAGGACTGTATTAAGGAAAACACCTGTGGGGAAAACGGGGAGGGAGCCAGGAAGGCTGAGAGATCCATCAGACTGGGATGAGAGGAAGGAGCACCTGAGCGAAGGAAGAAGGAAGGAAAGTGAAATGCAAACATCTTACAGCAAATGGCTATGCACAAGGTCTTTGACATCGAGCCAAAGTCAGTTGGCAGGGGGGCTAGTGTCGCCCAGGAATGTGATACCTCACTATCCTAGTGAAATACTGTGATTTAAAGAAATGTATATTTGGTCTCCCTCCATGGATGTTGGCTCACAGTCCCACAATTCTTGGACCTTCCTGAGTGATAATAGCAACAGAAGCATCATGTGTTACAGTATTTGGTCTCTTGTCCTCAGTTCCTGAAAATGCTTCTAAGCCATAAAGGTAAAATGGGTGTCTTGTTACTCAAAACAAGCCCCTTTCAACACTACTGTGTTTATGTTAAAGTGATTCTTGGACATCCCCCAAAGATGGGAGCCGGTTGCCAGAGAAGCCAACTAAGAATAGAGGGTCGGAACTTTCAGTCCCACCTTCTGATCTTCGAGAAGAGAAGAGAAGAGAAGAGAAGAGAAGAGAAGAGAAGAGAAGAGAAGAGAAGAGAAGAGAAGATTGCAGATTGAATCAATCAACAACAGCCAATGATTAAATGCAGTGTGCTTATATTATAACTACTCCATAAGAACCCAAAAAGAGTAGGTTTAGAGAATTTCCACTTTGGTGAAGCAGAATGCTTCAACATGCCACCATGCTGGGATCCAAACTTCAGGAGGACAGAAGCTCCCTTGTTCAGGACGTGCCTCTTCATCTGACTGCTGATTCATATCCTTTGTAATAAATTGGTATCTAGTCAGTAAATGAGTTTCCTGAGTTTTGTCAGCCACCCTAGCAAATTAACTGAGCGGCTTGTTTGTGGAAATTTCCAGTTTATAGCCAGTTAGTCAGAAGTACAAGTAACAACCTGGACTTGCAACTGGCCTCTGAGGGGGAGGGCAATCTTGTGGGCCTGAGCCCTTAACCTGTAAAATTTGATGTTATCCTGGGTAAATAGTGTCAGAACTGAATTGAATTATAGGACACTCAGCTGGTGTTGGAGATAGGCTGGTTGATGTGAGGAATCCCCACACCCCATTTTTGGATTTGGGTGCATAACCCTTCACCCAGGCACATGGAGTCATTGGCTTGGAACAGTGATGGATATGACAGCATAGCTCTGGCCCTCATATTGTTATGCTCCCTGAAGGTGTAGGGTGACAAGTCACATGCCCATGGCCAGCACGTGCATCCTTGTGCCTGGACGTTTCCATCTGGGAGCAGGACAATATTAACCCCATCTGGGGAATCAGTGGCTCCCATTTTAAAACCAATTCTGTCTCTTGGAAGAAGGAGATAAGGAATTCTATTTTTCTAATCAGGAAAATATTTGGAAAATCTATAGAAAGATATTGACAGAACTTTGCTGAGGACCATGAAATACTAGGGAAAAAATGAAGAAATATACTGTTTCCTAAATGGAAAAGTTCCTATGTTATGAAAATATAATTTCTTCCAAATTATTTGCCATTCCAATCAAAACACACATACAGTTGATGAACTTGTTCTAATAGTCATCTTAAATGGGATCATCTTAAGCCTTCCTTAAATGGGAAGGAACTGTTTTAAAAAATGTTGAAAAAATGGATCGCAAAGAAAGATTTTACACTTACTAGATAGGGAAAATTATAAAATTTAGTTATTAAAATAGTGTGATGTGGGCATGGAAATAGGCAAACAGGTGGAAATTATTAGAGTGCTTAGCAACAGATCTAAGTGCAAAGAATATTTAATCTGTGGTGAATGGGGCCTTTTAAATCAGCACTGATATAAACGACCAAATGGTTTTGAAGATGGCTATTTGGACAAATAAAAGCAGGTCATTAAATGTCACCAAACACTAAAATAAATTACAGATGGCTTACATTTCTTAATGTACCCAGAAAAGAATAATAAAGTACTAAAAAAAATGAGAAAATATTTATCTGAGTTCAGACAGAATGAATAAAGCCCTTTTATGAGCATACAACAAGAGTTGTAAACTATAACATTAAAAATTGATAAATTTTGGGAACCTGGATGACTCAGTCGGTTAAGCGTCCAACTTCAGCTCAGGTCATAATCTTAAAGTTTATGGGTTCAAGTCCTGTGTTAGGCTCTGTGCTAAAAGCTCAACCCTGAGGCCTCTTTAGATTCTGTGTCTCCTTCTCTCTCTCTGCCTCTCCCCTGCTTGCACTCGGTCTGTCTCTCTTTCTCTCACAAATAACGTTAAAATTTTTTGCAAAAATTGACAAATTTAGGGATGCCTGGATGGCTCAATCAGCTAAGCATCCGACTTCAGCTCAGGTCATAATCTCACAGTTCGGAAGATCGAGCCTTGCATCAGGCTCTCAGCTGTCAGAGCAGAGCCCACTTCGGATCCTCTGTCTCCCTCTCTCACTGTCCCTCTCCCCCTCAAAAATAAATATTTTTAAAATTTTATAAAAAAAGATTTACAAATTTGACTATACCAAAATTTAAAACTTCCACAAGTAAAAAAAAAAAAAAAAAAAAAAAAAACCACCAGAAATGATTCTGGAAGGATAGTGATGGGAGAGATGACATAGTTTGGGGGACTTCCTGAATCCCCACATAATAATAAACTAGAGGGGCACATGGGAGGATCAATAGGTTAATGTCCAACTCTTGATTTTGGCTCAGGTCACAACCCTATGGTTGGTGAGCTTAAGCCCCCTGTTTGCTCCGGATTCTCTCTCTCCCCATCTCTCTCTGCCCCTCCCCTGCTCGCTCATGCCCACTTTCTTTTTCTCTCTTTCAGAATAAATAAAAAAAACTTTTTTAAAAGTTTAAATAATAAACTAGATGACATAGTCAACATTCACAATAAATGTGTGTGACAGGATATCCCCCAAGATCCCAAATACAAACAGAGAGGGGCAAACCAGCACCAGCCACAATTTCTGCAGGAGGAAGCAGACAGAAGCAAGAGCAAGGCATTTACCTGATCGGAGAATAGTAACACCATAAAAAGGCAAATAGATGTTCCCTATTAAGCAGGGTAGATCACCTTATAGCAAAAGCTAAAATTATAATCCAATAGCAAGTGAGAGCAAGAACCTATGTTTAGGCCTGAAAGGGCTCCAACCATCTAGACCGCCTGCACTCTCAAAACTGGCCAGCTAGCATTCCCTTCCAGACCTGGACTTCACACTAATGAGAAATTGTTAGAAATGGGATCAAAATTGAGCAGGCTAGGGACAACAGGGGCAAAGGAAAAATAAGGCACAAGTAAAACGGGAGCGAGATCTGAGCAAGGACATTTCAGAAGACAAGCTGCCATATTGTTCAACTTACACATAAGCAGCAGAAGAGGAAGGCCAGTGATGTCAGAAAAGCACGACTGAATCACTCCTCTTTCCGAAAATTCAGGAAAACTAATTTCATCCAAAAATGATCAGGGTTAAAGTCCATTTAAAAAAATCCCAAATGAAAATAAGGAGCAGAGAAATATCCCTGTGATCAATGAAAGCACTCCAGAAAGATACACCCACAAAATATGCTTTTACTTGTCATTTCATAATCCAAAAAATTTGAAACTCTTTGGAAATACAGGTAGGCAAGTGAGCATCTGACTTATGAGGCTAAGAAAATTAGATTATCATCGAACTTTTTGAAAGTAACACTTTTGCTGGAAGTAAATTTAAGATAAGAAAGAGAAAGAAAGAAAAAGAAAGAAAGAAAGAAAGAAAGAAAGAAAGAAAGAAAGAAAGAAAGAAAGAAAGAGAAAGAAAGAAAAAGAAAGAAGAGAAAGAAAGAAAGAAAGAAAGAAAGAAAGAAAGAAAGAAAGAAAGAAAGAAAGCAAGCAAGCAAAAAGGAAGGAAAGAAAGAGGGAACGAAGAAAGAAAGAAAGGAAGGAAGGAAGAAAGAAAAGAAATGTGAGCCAAAGACTTTATATCCATAAAACTAACTTTTAAGTACAAAAAGCTGAAAAGACTATTATCAAAACAGGACTCAGGGGGGCACCTGGGTGGCTCAGAAGGTTAAGCGGCCAACTTGGGCTCAGGTCATGATCTTGCAGTTCCGGGGTTTGAGCCCTGCGTCAGGCTCTGTGCTGACAGCTAAGAGCCGAGAGCCTGCTTCAGATTCTGTGTCTCCCTCTCTCTGTGACCCTCCCCCTCTCACATTCTGATTCTCTCTCTCTCTCTCTCAGAAATAAATAAACATTAAAAAAAAAAAACAGGACTCAGGAAATAATTTTCTCAAGAAATAATTTTCTCATGAGCCCTCCCAGAAATATCTTCTAGAAAAGAAGCTTCAGACAACCAAAATTACTAGAGCCAGTGACGTAAATATTAATCATGAGCATTAAATATATGGTTACTTTAAAACTAAATCTGGGGGCACCTGGGTGGCTCAGTTGGTTGAGCATCCAGCTTCGGCTCAGGTCATGATCTCACGATTCGTGGGTTCAAGCCTCGCGTTGGGCTCTGTGCTGACAGCTAGCTCAGAGCCTGGAGCCTGCTTCAGATTCTGTGTCTCCCTCTCTCTCTGACCCTCCCCTGCTCACACTGTATCTCTCTATCTCTCAAAAATAAATAAAAAGCATTAAAATTTTTTTTAAAATAAATAAAAAAAACTAAATCTGGGGCACCTGGGTGGCTCAGTTGGCTAAGCGTCTGACTTTGGCTCAGGTCATGATCTTGCAGTTTATGAGTTTGAGCCCCACGTTGGGCTCTGTGCTGACGGAGCCTGCTTCAGATTCTGTGTCTCCCTCTCTCTCTCTCTCTCTCTCTCTCTCTGCCCCTCCCCCACTCATTCTCTCTCTTTCTCTCTCTCTCTCTCTCTCTCTCTCTCCCTCTTTCTCTCAAAAATAATAAACATTAAAATAAAAATAAAGCTAAATCTATATCAGAATAAAGACAAAGCTTATAGTGTTTAATAGCTATATATACTAACAACATGACTAATATACAACCATTAAAAAATGGGGAAGATTGGGGAGAGCAGAAGCAAAAATTTTTACATATATTTTCAGTTGTCATCTTAGTAACAGGACTATTAGTATTGTTCTTAGATTGTTGTGGATAAAGCAAATGCACAATATCAGATATTCTAATTCCATCATTCCCTGTGTCCTTGAGAATCAGAATACTCAGTATGAAAGGGAAAAAAATACAGTAATGTAGAAGGGATTTAAAATTCTAATTTTGGGGGCACCTGGGTGGCTTACTCAGTTGAGAGACTCCAGCTCAGGGCATGATCGCACGGTTGATGAGTTCAAGCCCCACATGGGGCTCTGTGCTGACAGCTCAGAGCCTGGAGCCTGTTTCAGATTCTGTCTCTCTCTGTCTCTCACTCTGCCCCTTCCCTGCTCATACTCTGTCTCTCTCTCTCTCTCTCAAAAATAAGTAAAACATTAAAAAAATTTAATAAAATAAAATAAAATTCTAATTTTGTAAATACTAAATTTCAAGTATAGGATGGATGATAGACAGATACATAGATAGAGATGTAATTCCTCGATCTGTCCACTCCAAAGGCTTATGAACAGTAACCATCCAAGTAGCAATACTGTTTCCTGTTAAGTCACAAAATGAAACAAAAACAAACGAATTTTTAAAAAGTATTATTGAAGTGATAGCTAATAACAGATCTCAAGAGAAGATGCAGAAGGTAAACCTGGAACATCCCGTCACATCAGGTAAAAAGGGCTCTGTTACAAAACAAAATATTACACAGGAAGGTTCCAGTTCAAGATGGCAACATAGTAAGCTCCTAAACTCAACTCCTCCCAAAGACACATTAAATCTACAGCTAGATTAAATTAAATCTGAGCTAGAAGCTTTTCCTTCTGAAAGAAATCTGAAAACTAACTGGCTCCTACACATTGGGTAAGTGAGAAAATACCCACATCAAAATAGGTAGCAGAGACTGAGACATGATCTTGGCATAAACTCCATCCTCTCTACAGTGACATGAAGTCAAGAGGAAACTAACAAATCCCAGCTTCTCCCTGAAGAGTGAAAATTTTGGACCCAACAACTGATGCACTGACTTTTAAGACTTCCACCTAAGAGATGGATCCCCAAATCACCTAGCTCTGAGAGCCTACGGGACTAGCATCCATGAGTTGCACAAGACTATTCACCTTGGCCATCCCCCAGGTCTCAGAGCAGAGACACCACAGAAAACATCCAGCCTTTCCCTGAAAGAGGCCTATTTGCATATCTTAAAAGCTACAGCCTGAGAACCAGGCTTCTAATTTAATACGTATCTAGATGGTGACTTCAATCCTCTCCATAGACTGGGGAGGCCCCCAGGAACAGTTTCCATATTCTCCCTCTGCCTCTCCCAAGTTCAGGGTCTCTGTTAAAGGAGTTTGTACATACATCTGACACACCAGCTTCTGCGGCTGCATCCAGAGGACACGTGCCTTGATAGCCTGGCTTTGGTGTCCAGCAGGACTTGTGTTTAGGGGCTCAATGGGACTGTAGCCAACCAAGAAACATTTCTTAACTGGCTATGCCCACAAAGCACATAGCAGAAGGAGCAAAGAGAAATGCTCATCCCCCATTCTTTCCCTGAGAAAGGTCTGTATGCATTCTTTAAGAGCTGCTACCTAAGGGCCTGGCTTCAATTTAGCCTGCACGCAGGTGCTGACCAAGATTCTCCCCTTTGGGACACTGATAGTTCTAGGCTTACCCTCACCTACTGGGAGCCACTAAAAACAAAGAATGTGGTTTGGACAAGCACAAAAGTTTAAGAGATACCCAAGAGCCAGGCTTAAGTTTCATCTCCTACACAAGACCACTTGTTCAAGACTAGGAGAAGGGGCTGTTTTATCTAATGCATAGAAACCAATACACGGAGTTAAGGAAAATGAAGAAACAGAGGCATATGTTCCAAAGGAAAGAACAGGATAAAACCTCAGGGAAAAAAAACTTTAATGTAACATAAATAAGTGGTTTATCTAATAGAGTTCAAAATACTGATCATAAAGATGCTCACCAAGGACAAGAGAATAATGCATAAAGAAAGAGAAGTTCAACAAACAGAAAACATAAGCAAGCATCAAACAGAAATTACAGGGCTGAAGAATACAATAACTGAACTGAAAAATTCTACAGAGGAGCTCAATATCAAGCTAGATAAAGTGAAAAAAGGATCAGAGAATTGGAAAACAGCAGTGGAACTCATCCAATCAGAAGAACAAAAAGAAAAAAAAGAATGAAAAAGATAGGGCAAAATGGGTGAAGGGGAGTAGGAGACACAGGCTTCTAGCTTCGGGATGAATAAGTTACAGGAATAAAAGGCACAACATAAGGAGTATAGTCAATGGTATTGTAAATAGCATTGTATAATGATAAATGGTGTCTACATTTGTGGTGAGCACAGGTGATATACAGTGATGTTGGATCAGTATACTGTACACCTGAAACTAGTATAACATTGTGTGTCAACTATATCCCAATTTTTTTCAAGTTAAAAAAAAGAATGAAAAAAAATAGCTTAAGGAACTCATGGGAAACCACCAAGTAGACCAACTTTGCATTATAGGGGCCTTAGGAAAAGGGGAGAAAGAAAGGGACAAGAAGCTTATTCAAAGATATAATGGCTGAAAGCCTCCCTGACCCCGGGGAAGAAACTGAAATCCAGACCCAGGAAGCACAGAGAGTTCCAAATAAGATGAGAGGAGAGTGATGGACATATTAACTAGTTATGAGAATTCCTTTAAAATGTACAGCTGACCCTTGAACAACACAGGTTTGAACTGGGAGGGTCCACTTGCATGCAAATTCTTTTCATTAAATTCTCTACAGTATTGTATATGTATTTTCTCTTCCTCATGATTTCTTAACATTTTAGCTTATTTTAAGAATACAGTATATAATACATATAACATACAAAATATGTGTTAATCAACTGTTTATGTTATTAGTAAGGCTTCCACTTAACAGTAGGCTAGTAGTCAAGTTTGGGGGATCCAAAAGCTTACACATGGATTTTCAACTGTGTAGGGTGTTGATACCCCTAACTGCCAGTTGTTCAAGGGTTAACTGCATAGGCATCAGGATGTCCACATAATGTAATCATCATTATGTACACTTTAAATATCTTACAATTTTGTCAGTTATATCTCAAAAAATCTGAAAAATAATAGAACAGCTGATTTTTAAAATACTGTACAGGCGCCTGGGTGGCTCAGTCGGTTAAGCGTCCAACTTCGGCTCAGATCATGATCTCACAATTTGAGTTCGAGCCCACATCGACCTCTGTGCTGACAGCTCAGAGCCTGGAAGCCTGCTTCAGATTCTGTCTCCCTCTCTCCCTGCGCCTCCCCTACTCACACTCTGTCTCTTTCTCTCAAAAATAAACATTAAAAAAATTAAAATAAATAAATAAAATAAAATACTATAGACTGGGTAGCTGATAAACAACAGAAATTTATTTCTTATGGTTCCAGAGACTGGGAAATTAAAAATCAAGGTGTCAGCAAGTTTGGTTTCTGATGAGGGCCTACTTCCTGGTTACAGACAGCTGTCTTCTTACCATGTCCTCACATAGTACAGGAAACAAGAGAGCTCTCTGTGATCATTTTTAGGGGCACTAATCCTGCTCATGAGGGCTCTGTTCTCATGGCCTCATCCGCTTGCAAAGGCCCCACATCCAATTATCATCACATGCGGGTTCAGTTTTAATATATGAATTGTGTACACAAACATTCAAGTCTACAGCAGATGTGCAGGGAGTGATGTTAGAAGTCAGGATAGTGGTTACTGTGAGGGGAGGGAGATAAAGACAAACAATGAAGGGGTCTCTGGGGAGACAAAAGTTATATTTCTTCATCTGATATTTACCTTAGAATGATTCACTAAGAGATACATTGGTTTTATGTGGTCTTCTATACCCATGTTTCATTTTACAATAAAAATACTCCTTTTAAAAAACATCATGAACAAAATTAAAAGGCACACTGGGAAAAGTACATAGGAAGGGGGTGATGGACATGGAGGAGGGCATGGAGTGGGGAAGAGCACTGCGTGTTCTATGGAAACTAACTTGTCAATAAACTATTAAAAATATATAATAAATAAAATTTTTAATTTAAAAAAAATTTTAAGTATATATGATGGCAAAGATTAATATTCTTATTTTATAATAATATTTTTTAAATTTGTAAGAAAAAAAAGTCCTTAATAAGAAATTTTTAAAAAGTACTTCAGAGAAGACCTACAATGATCAATAAATATATATTAAAATGTTCAGCCTTACTAATTATCCAAGAAATGTAAGTTCAAGCAAAAAGAAGGACACTGATCAAATTGGAAAAGATTAACAAAATGACTATGCCTAATGTTAAGGATGCAGAGAATTAGTATTCTCCTACAATGCTGATTGGAGTCTGGTTTGTCATAACTTTTTTACAAAATAATTTGGCAACATGTAATCTTAACAAATGCATCCACTTTATTTAAATAACTCCACTTTTAAGAATTTAGGCCAAAGAGGGGTGCCTGGGTGACTCAGTCAGTTAAGTGTCTGACTTCGGCTCAGGGCATGATCTCACAGTTTGTGAGTTCCAGCCTGGCATCCGGCTCTGTGCTGACAGCTTGTAGCCTGGAGCCTGTTATAGATTCTGTGTCTCCCTCTCTCTCTGCTCCTCCCCTGCTCATTATCTCTCTCTCTCTCTCTCTCTAATACAATAAACATTAAAAAAAATTAGCCCCAAGAGACCATCATGAGTGATTGAAAAGGTATACTTACAAAGATGTTTAAAAAACCATTGTATATATTGAAAAAAACTTAGAAACAACTAAATGTCCAATAATAATAAATTTGTAAAATAATCAAGTTAAGGGAATATTTGCTGCCATAAAAACTAGGACACCTAATGATGTTGAAAATGTTTATAAGATATTGTTTGCAAAAAGCAAATTTAAAATCAGTGTCTCTTGTAATACTTTAATTTCCTTTTAAACATTTTTGTTGTTAGGTATAACATATATTAATAATAGTGTACAAAAAAACAGACAGAGCTGGGGGTACCTGGGTGGATAGTTGGTTAAGGGCCCAACTCTTGATCTTGGCTCAGGTCATGGGATGGAACCCTGTGTCAGGCTCTGTGCTGACAATGTGGAGCCTGCTTGGGATTCTCTCTCCTTCTCAATCTGCCCCTCTCCCATTAATGGACATGTGCGCTCACGCTCTCTCTCTCTCTCTCTCTAAATAAATAAATAAATAAATAAACGTTAAAAAAAAAAAAGAGAAAAGAAACAGGAACAGCTGATTTATCACAAAATGAGTATCTTATAACCAGCCAGGTCCCAAAATAGAAGGATTCAGGCATTCTGGGAGTATTCTCCTGCCATGTACCTTCTTCCCAAATGACACACATTCCTGATGTAATTGTGATTATTTCCTTAAATTTGGCTTTACCACTTATGTATATAACAGTAACATGCTGTAGTTTAGGTTTGTCTACTTGCAAGCTTTACATAAATGGAATGATATGGAATGTGCACTTTTATATTTGGCTTCTTGCACTCCTTGTTGTCACACTACAAGTCATTGTACTAGAGTACATATTTAGGAGTGGAACTGCTAGACGAAATGACAGATGGGTCTTCAGTTTTAGCAGATAAGTCAGTTTCCTAAATTACCTGTAACCCATTGACACTCTCACCAGCAGAGTATCCACATTCTTCATAATATTGGTTATTATTGACAGTCTTTCTTAATTTTAATAATCAATGGTTATGTAGCAATATCTTGTGATTTTAATGTGTATGTATCTTCCTTATTTCTGATGGATTTATTGGTCATGTAGACATAATCCTTTATGAAGTGTCTGTTCTAATCTCTTGCCCACTTTTTTCCTGCTGCATTGTTTCTCTTTTTCTTTAACGGTGTAGAATATAAGTGGCGGGGGGGAATTAATAGAAAAACAACTTCATAGGGGGCACCTGGGTGGCTCAGTTGGTTGAGTGTCTGACTCTTGATCTTGGCTCAGGTCATGATCTCCTGGTTTGTGGGATTGAGCCCTCCATTGGACTGCATACTGACAGTGTGGAGCCTGCTTGAAATTTCTCTCCCTCTCTCTCTGCCCCTGCCCTGTTCCTAGGTGCTCTCTCTCAAAAATAAATAAACATCAAAAATAAAGAGATATGAGTCTATATTAAAAAAAATAACTGCACAGATAGTCAATCATGGTAATAATAGTTATTTCTGAGTGATGGAATTACAAGTAATTTATATTTTCTTCCTTATGCTTTTCTGCACTTTTCTAATTTCCTAAACTGATTATGTATTATTTTCAGAACATTGAGTGTTGCACCATTCTAATGAATAAAAACAATGGGTTTTTGCAAAGGATACAATCTAAGGAATAAAGACTGAATGCTGAGCTGGTAAATTTATGAGATATTTGGATGATTTATGGTAGTGATTTTCAAATAATGCCAAAGTGTTCTATAGCTAAAATTGAATAATAGCACCCCTTCCAATTTTCAGTGGTTTCCTTTATGTTGTTTAATGCCTTAGAACCAAATTTAATACATTAAGTTACCAAACTATACATGCATCAATGAATTATTAATATGCCAAATAGGATCCAGGAGAAACAAAAATTATGGGAGAAGTTTACCATAGTTTGGACATTCATATTTCTATATCAAGAAGAATTTCTGTTTTCACTTCCATCAGAGCTCCTATTAATGTAGCTTCTAAAATAAAAATATTTGCATCCTGACAGATTGCAAATTAAAAGGTTTTAGATTTCTTATAGTCTGTAAAATTAAGTATCAAATATTAATTGACTAAAACTGTTCCCAACAGTGTGTAGCATAAAAAAGAATTAGAGCATGATGCATAACCTCAAAAAGCTTGCCATCTCATTGGAGAAATAAATCAAGCCCTTATGAAACTAACACATTGCATGATAGTGTATAAATGATATAAGGAATCCAGGAAAGCAGACTTAGAGGTAGGATAAAGCCTTAAGAGAATGCCTAATACAAGAGGAATATAAACTTCGGGTAAGTATTCTTTCCTTGTTATTGGGGGTCTACCTGAGCAATTTATCCCACAATAGAAGCTACCACACCACAATGTAGAATTTTATCTAAACTTATGCTCCCTTCTTATTGTTATAGTGGCAAATCAATGGTTTTATGATGGTCTCTAAGCTACAACTCCCCAGGACCCCAGTCCGTTCTCTGTTGCTTTGTTATGCTCTCCATCTTATTTATATAAACAAATGTGCTTTCTTTTAGCCAAGGTTCCAAATGTGCCCTTGTATAACCTAGAATATAATTTGAAGAAGCCCTTAAAATGTTATTGAAAATTTATTTCTAGCTATCACTCTCAATAATTCTAAATTCCACACAGAATTTGCAGTCAGTTTTCATAACCATTAAAGTGGAATTTTGACACCGAGAATTTAAAACAAACTATTCCAGAAAGTAAGAAAGCCTGACTATCAGGGAAGACGGCAATGTACGAAGTTTCAGGAATTTGTCTCTACATGTGGACGGCTTTGTATGGGCAAAATCTGTTCTGTGTAACCATGAGAGAATTCAACAGCCTATGTAAAGACTTGCAGCTTTCCTAGGGACAAACTGCCTGGTAAATTGTGGTTAGTTTTCATCAATTTCACTCCAGCAGGGGAGTAGCTACGCATCTTCCCATTCCCAGCCCTATGGTAGGCAGCTGCACCAATGTTCCTAGAATGGCCTGCAGAAGGCAGAGTGGGCGAAAAGACTTGGTCCTCCAACACCAGGGATCTGTATTCTGACCACCAATTGCTATATCTGATCATGAAGATGTAGACACAGAGGTAGGAAGCCACTGTTACATCTCCCACTGTGTAGTTTCCTGCCTCCAAGCAGAAGCAGCCTCCAGGAGGTTTAAAGAGACAGTGGCTATGGTTTTTTCCTCATTTTTCCCTTTTGTCCCTTTTGGAAGCCAGACATTTTGAGGTTAGTTACATATACAGGAAGAGTTAGAAAGTCGCCATGCATGCCCAAGATGCAGGCTCAGAAAAGACCTGAGAAGACCTTAAGTTACACCTCAGGCACAGAGACACCTCACAAACATTTTTTTAAAGAAACAAACCAAAAAAGCACACCCTAGGGAAGGGAGAAATCCAATTTCCAGAATTACCATAAGATTTAAATGTTCAGTTTTCAATTAAAAATCACATGAAATACAAAGAAACAAGAAAGCATGGCACATTAAAAAAAATAAAGAAATAAAAGAAACTCTCCCTGAGGAAGACCTGATATAATAGGTGGGATTTATTTCAAACTGAAAAAAAAAAGTTATAATGACAAAATAGTCATAGTAATTTTCTGGAGTGAGTTCTGGTTCTGGCCTTGAAGGGTTAGTTCAAATGCACTTCTATAAACAACTAAAAACCTAGAAAACATAGAAAACAACTGTGTTCAAGCATTGGGCAATATTCAGCTTAGTGCTACAATCCTGAAAAAAGGAAGCACAGCAGATGAGATTCAAATCTACCTGGGCTTTCTCTCCAGAGGCATTTTCAAAAACAGTATAGGTAAAAGGAGGGCAGGCAGAGAACTGACTCTGGGCAAAGAAACAGAGGTTGGAATTCAGAGTTGCTAAGGTATGTGAAATTTGAGGGGCAGGTTATCAGAAAGGAAGGGGCGGCAGAGAAAGAACTCCCAAATCTGCCTAGGGTTCCCCTGAAGGGTTTTATAGATCCTAAGCTATGTATGTAAAGGATGAGGCTCTGAAAAGCCTAGCAGAGAAAGCTGCTAAGAGATTGAAAGCTGAAAAGAAAAATCAGGGATTTCATAGGACTAGGGAGACACTGGCCAGGGCTGAAAGGAGAGACATTGGTCAGTATCTTTGCTGTTCAATTTTGACACCGGAATGTCCATTTCTTATAAGAAAAGACCATGCCCTAGAATTGAAGGCAAAACCAACATCTAAAAGTCTAAAACTAAGGCTCAGGGTGCCTGGGTGGCTCAGTCGGTTGAGCATCCGGCCTCAGCTCAGGTCATGATCTCACGGTTCGTGGGTTTGAGCCCCGCGTCGGGCTCTGTGCTGATAGCTAGCTCAGAGCCTGGAGGCTGCTTCAGATTCTGTGTCTCCCTCTCTCTCTGACCTTTCCCTGCTCGAGCTGTCTCTCTCTGTCTCTCAAAAATAAATTAAAAAACATTTAAAAAAGAAAGCAATAAAACTAAGCCTCACTAAGTTCAATGTGGTCCACATTAAATTAGCTACCTGCAAAAATCAAGTTCAACACATTTTAAAAACTTTTTTTTGATGTTTTATCTATTTTTGATACAGAGAGAGACAGAGCATGAGAAGGGAAGGGGCAGAGAGAGAAGGAGACACAGAATCTGAAGCAGGCTCCAGGCTCTGAGCTGTCAGCACAGAGCCTGATGCAGGGCTTGAACCCACGAACAAGAGATCTGACCTGAGCCGAAGCCAGATGCTTAACCGACTGAGCCACCCAGGCGCCCCTCAACACATTTTTAAAGAAAATAGAATAATCCAGGGGTGCCGGGTGGCTGACTTAGTTAAGCATTTGACTTTGACGTATGTCATGAACTCATAGTTCATGAGTTCAAGTTCCACATCAGGCTCTCTGCTGTTGGCTCAGAGCCTACTTCAGATCTTGTCTCCCTTTCTCTCTGCCCCTCCTTTGTATTCTCTCTCTCAAAAATAAATAAACATTAAAAAATATTTTAAAAAGAATCCAGATCCTCCAAAATAAGTCATCAACTGTCTAGTATACAGTCAAAAATTATTAGAAATTC
Source organism: Suricata suricatta (assembly GCF_006229205.1). Lineage (NCBI taxonomy): Eukaryota > Metazoa > Chordata > Mammalia > Carnivora > Herpestidae > Suricata > Suricata suricatta. The sequence goes on along the minus strand of NC_043700.1, from coordinate 37,462,961 downwards.
AAAGAAAAAAATGTGATCAAGAGTATAAGGAATATCAGTTAATAGAAACAGACATACAGTTATCTCAGATGTTGAAATTAGCAGTAATGAGGGCTTAAAAAGGACTAAAATAATATGTAAAAGAATCCAAGGGAAAGCTTGAATATAATGGGTAAAGAGATAAGGAATTTTAGGAGAGTTTTAAAAATCTATATATACGAAAAAAGAACCAAATGTAAACACCAAAACTGAACAAAACAATATCTGAAATCAAATTTCCATTGGATGAGATCAACTAAAGATTAGACACACAGAGGAAAGGATTAATAAATTTTAAGATAGTGCAAAAGAAAAAATTTAAATTGAAACACAAAGAATAAAATATTAGGATAGAAACAAAGAACAAAGCCTCAATGACCTGTGGAAAGTATTATATGGTCTAACATAAGTGTAGTTAGAATTCCAGAAGGAAAGGAGACAGAAATAAAGCAAGAATGCTATTTGAAGTATTTTTTATCACAATTCCAAATTTGATCAAGAAAGAAACCCACACATAGGAAAAATCAATGAACCCTAACCAGAAAAAAAAAGTTACACCTAGAAATATACCTGCAAAGAAAATCACACCTAAGTACATGATAGTCAAATTGCTAAAAACCAAAATTAAAGATAAAAATGTTAAAAGCAAGCAGATGCAGGGACTTGAAGAGCAATCTGTGCTCCACAGCAGCGTCATTCACAACAACCGAAAGGTGGAAACAACCCAAATATCTATTAACAGATAAATGGAAAAGCAAATATGGTATATATATACAATCAAATATTATTTAGTCTTATAAAGAAAGGAAATTATACATCCTACAACACGGATGAACCTTGAGGACATACTAAGTGAAATAATCCTGTCATGAAAAAATAAATACAGTATGCTCCACTTATAATGGTTGTCAGAGGCTAGGGGGATGCGGGGTGGGGAGTTGTTCAATGGGCATAATTTTGCAAGATTAAAGTTTTGGAGGTTGGTTACGCATGATGTGAATATACTTAACTAAAGAACTGAGTGCCTGAGTGCAGCCTGAGTGGCTCAGTGGATTAAGCGTCCAACTTCAGCTCAGGTCATGATTTCACGGTTCGTGGATTCGAGCCCCACATGAGGCTCTGTGCTGACAGCTCAGAGCCTGGAACCTGCTTCAGATTCTGTGTCTCCTTCTCTCTCTGCCTCTCCTCTGCTCATGCTGTCTCTCTCTCTCTCTCTCTCTCTCTCTCTCTCTCTCAAATAAATAATAAACATTTTTTAAAAACTAAAAAAAAAAGAACTGTACGCTTTAGCTTAAAAGTTGTTAAAATACTGTGTTATGTATAGTTTACATAAAAATCTTTTTGAAGAATTCAAAAAAGTAAACAGAATGGGGCACCTACGTGGCATAGTCAGTTAAGCATCTAACTTTTGATATCAGCTCAGGTCATGATCTTACAGTTGTGTGATTAAGCCCCATACAGAGCCTGCTTAGGACTCTCTATCCCTCTCTCTTTCTGCCTCTCCCCAACTTGTGCTCTCTCTCTCTTTCAAAATAAATATTCATTTTAAAAAAGCAAATTAAAAAAGAGATATTAAATGCAAATGAGGGGGACCTGGGTGGCTCAGTCGGTTAAGCGTCAGACTTTGGTTCAGTCATGATCTCAGGGTTCGTGGGTTCGAGCCCCACATCGGGTTCTGTACTGACAGCTCAGAGCCTGGAGCCTGCCTCTGATTCTGTGTCTCCCTCTCTCTGACCCTCCCCTGCTCATGCTCTGTGTCTCTTTCTCTCTCAAAAATAAATAAAAAACGTTAAAAAATTTTTAAATGCAAATGAAAAGCAATTAAAAAAAATGAAGCTTACTTCTCATTAGTAGAGGGCAGAAAAAAGTTAAGGGCATCTTCAAAGTGCCAAAACAAAATTAAAGTTACCAACTATCAACCTAAAACTCTATACTGAGTGAAAATATCCTTTAAAAATGAATATAGGAATGTCTGGGTAGCTCAGTCAGTTAAGTATCTGACTCTTGATTTCAGTTCAGGTCATGATCTCAGGGTCATGAGATCGAGCCCTGCAGAAGGGCTCCATGCTGGGCATGAAGCCTATTTAATATTCTAAGATCTGCTTAAGATCTCCCTCTACTGCTCACAGTTGCTATCTCTTAAAAAAATTATTTTAATAAATAAGAAAGCAAAATAGGGACCTATTCACATAAATGAAAATTTAAATAATTTGTTGTCCACAAATCCATACTACAAGAAATATGAAAGCAGCAGGAAAATAATCCCATACAGAAATTCAGATTCATAAGAAGGAAAAATAAGCACTGGAAATCCTTTAAAGGTTAAACATTTAAAGAGAAATTATTCAAACTGAATGAGCTGTGGGACAGTATCATATTGTCTACAACTATTTAACAAAATAATTAACAATATATTATACCATTTGTAACATATGCAGAGGTAATATATACAATAATAGTACAAAGAGAGTTAAGAGGATTTTGCTGTTTTGTTTTTCTTCAAGAACTGGTATAACAAACAGAGAAAAATGCAGTGAACTGCGGAAGCATTATCAGGAGGGATTTGCATGCAGCAGGGTGCAACAAGGACAAGAGTCGGTCCCTCACGGTATACAGTGAAGGGCCGAGTGCTGTGCGTTCCTCATTCTCTGCTCTTGTCTGCCTTCTATTCTCCAAACGGCTGAGCCCTAGAGATGTTAGCTAAGTTCCCTCTCGTTCCTGGGTAGTCCCCCCAATGAGAAGTACTATGGGATCTCAGAGGGCAGAAGGAAAGAGAAGTAGAGGGTTTCTCCTCTTTCTGTATCAGCACAAGAGGTCTGGCAGGGACCACAGCGGCTAGTCCTTCTGTAACATCAGCTCCTGCCATGATGCCCGTTCTCCATGATCTCAGCATTCATCCTTCTGGTGGAAAGGCTGTGATCCTGCTGTCACTAGTTCCTGGTCACTCAACATACCCTGTCGGTTTTCTTAACTCTGTGCACACCGCTGTAAATAGCACCCCACTAAATACACACAGGGAAATGGAACACCAGAAAAACAATAGCAAGCTGTGGCATCGGGCTTACTCAAATTATGATGTGTAAATTATGGGATGGAGTACAGTGAGGAGAAAAGACTTGGAAAATCACTGGATTGCTGTAGAAATAATAAGTGGGTTGGCAGCTTTGAAAAAGAGAAGCTTGGTGTCTTGAACTTTCAACTTAAGGCATGGGTTGAAGTCAGATGGCCTGTGATGGCCTCCAAGGAATTTGTTAACTCTTCGCTGCTGGTCTATAGTGACTACAGAAGGGGTGCTTATGCAGCAAGAGTCACCCCATTATCCTTCATTGTCTCCAGGCATATAAAAAGAGTTAAATTTCAGAATGACATGGCCTTGAAGTATCTCTCTACAGTTTGCTCATTGTTGGGGGGTGGGGGAAGGCGAATAATAACAGTGGAGAAATCAGATACCACCTTGAATGAGTGATCAAAATAAACATCGACAATGAGGGGCAGATGGACAGTGTACACTTCCAATGTGATACTGTGAGAAGGACATGTCACATGTGTAGCATTCATCCCACCGGGGAACACATACATGAATCTAAGGAAGGATCGGAGGACCCCAGAATAAGGATCTTTCTATGTAAAAGAAAATAGAGGGTTCTCTCTCTCAAAATAAATAAACAAACATTTTTTAAAAAGAAAAGAAAAATGGAGGGGAGCTATATTCTTCAAAAATGTCAATGTCATAAGACAGACTGTGGAAATATTCTAGATGAAGAACACTAAATGAAAAGTAAATGCAATACCTGATCCAAGATTGGATTCTTCACTAGAGGGGAGAAATGCTACCAAAAAATATTAAAAATTGTCATAGAGATGGTAGCTTGGATAAACAATTTTACTAAGCTTAGGGGTGCCTGCGTGGCTGTTAGTTAAGCATCTGACTTCAGCTGAGGTCATGATCTTGTGGTTCGTGAGTTTGAGCCCCGCATTGGGCTCTGTGCTGACAGCTCAGAGCCTGGAGCCTGCTTCAGATTCTGTGTGTCCCTCTCTCTGCCCCTCCCCCACGTGCCCTCTGTCTCTCTTTCCTCTCTTCCTCAAAAATAAATATTTAAAAATTAAAAAAAAACAATTTTATTAAGCTTAAATTTATTGAAGTTGATAATCTTACAGTGGCTAATGTGAGCAAATATCCATATTCTTAGAAAACATATACTGAAATATTTAGGAGTAAAAGGCCATGACATACAATCTGTTCTCAAATTGTTCAGTAAAAATGTATATTTTATATATACACATACATATGCATATAGAGAGGGAGAAAGAGAAAATCCATGTGCCTGTTGTACAAGTGGAGTCAAATGTAAACAATAAGTCAAACTGGGTAACAAGTACATTCTAGTTTGCTAGAGCTGCCGTAAACAAAGTAGTGCAAACTAGGTAGTAGTAGTACTATGCTTGACTTACACAACAGAAATGTATTGTCTCACGGTTCTGGAGGCTGGAAATCTGAGATCAAGGTGTCAGTAGGGTTGGTTCCTTCTAAAAACTGTGAGGGGGGGATCTGTTCCAGGCTTGTCTCCTGGCTTCTGGAGGGTTACTCACAATCGTTGGCCTTCCTTGGCTCGTAGACACAGACCCCTGACTTGTGCCCTCATGTTCACATGGCATTCTCCCTATATGCACATATGTCTCCATGTCCTTCACCTTTTGCATACTGGATTAGGGCCTGAGCTAAAGTACTATCACTTTAAAACTTGATTTCCTCTGGGGCACCTGGGTGGCTCAGTTGGTTGAGCATCCAACTCTTGGTTTCAGCTCAGGTCATGATCTCATGTTTCATGAGTTCGAGCCCTGGGTCAGACTCTACGCTGGCAGTGTGGAGCATGTTTGGGATTCTCTCTCCCTTTCTCTCTCTGCCCATTCCCCACTTGTGCTGTCTCTGTCTCTCTCAAATAAATGAATAAACTTGAAAAAATAATAATAAAAATAAAACTTGATTACCTATGTAAAGACCTTGTTTCCAAATAAGGTTAAATTCTTAGGTACTGAGAGTTAGGACTTCCACATACCCATTTGGGAAGGGGTCACGATTCAACCCATAACAGATGTACAAATAATTTTTATACTATTTTTATTCTTGTATCTTTTCTGTAAGTTTGAAATTATTTCCAAGTAAAACATTTTGTTAAAAGAAAAAAAATTCCTGTATGACAAAGAGAGTGAATTACAAAACCTATTTCAGGAATAGATAAAGGAATATATCCAAAAGAAATTGTAGGATTCTACCAATTCACAATCACAGGAACTTGGACTGGATCTTGGAATTCATAATCACAAGACCCTTGTCATAAGGACATTGATCAAAAAAGGGCAATTGTAAAATTAGATAAGGACAAATTTGTGAATAGGAGTGCATTAACCAAGAATTCTAATTTTTTTTAACATCTTATTTTATTTTGAGAGACAGAGACAGAGTGTGAGCAGGGGAGGGGCAGAGAGAGAGGGAGACACAGAATCAGAAGCAGGCTTCAGGCTCTGAGCTGGCAGCACAGAGCCGATACAGGGTTTGAACCCATGGACTGTGAGATCAGGACCTGAGCCGAAGTCGGATGCTTAACCAACTGAGCCACCCAGGCGCCGCAACCAAGAATTCTAGATTTGGCATGTCCAGTAGCAATCCAGGAACTACTATTCACACGCACGTTTTTCTGCTCCAATAGGCCTTGCTAGAGTTCCATACAGCTTCACTATCTGTCACAATCACATTTTGAATTCTGTTGGATCTGTTGCAATAGTTTCAGATCGGTCTTCCACTTTGGTTCTGAAATGGCTGTTAGAGTACCAAATGGCTCTAAGAGTTTGCTTGAACAGCCTGGTTCAAGCCTAGGGCACCTGGGTGCCTCAGTCTGGTAAGCATCTCACTTGATTTTGGCTTAGGTCATGAACCCACTAACACGGAATTGAGCCCCATATCAGGCTCTGTACTGAGTATGGAGTCTGCTTAAGATTCTTTCTTCTCTCTCTCTCCCCCTCTGCCCCTCTCCCCTACTCATTCTTCTCTCTCTCAACAAAAGGACCAAAGAAACAAAGAAAGATGGCCTAGATTGAGATGCTGGAATTTTCCTAAAAGAGTGTGATGATTTAATGAAATGGGAATGTTGAAGTCAATCATTATTTACAGACTGCTTAGCCAACCCCTACCATACAACCCCAGATTGCATTAGTGAAGGGAGTACCAGCATCCATAAAAATCTTTATATTAACCATTCACTAAAGGCCAGAGATGCTTGTGGGAGATACTGCCATAGAATTGGGCTTCTTGCACAGCAAAGGAAATTATCAACAAAATGAAAGGGCAACCTACTGAAGAAAATATTTGCAACCATTATCTGACAAAGGGTTAATATCTAAAATATACAAAGAATGCTTACATCTTAATAGCAAAAAACCCAAACAATCTATTTAAAAATGGGCAGATATTTGCAACAATGTGGATGGAACTAGAGTATTATTCTAAGCAAAGTAAGCCAGGCAGAGAAAGCAAATATCATATGATTTCACTTACATGTGGTATTTAAGAAACACAACAGATGAACATAGGGAAGGGAAGGAAAAATAAGATAAAAATAGGGAGGCAAAACATTAAAGAATCTTACATACAGAAAACAAACAGGGTTGCTGGAGGGGAGGGAAGTGGGAGGATGCGCTCAATGAGTGATGGACATGAAGGAGGGCACTTGTTGAATGAGCACTGGGTGTCATACGTTAGTGATGAATCACTGGGTTCTACTCCTGAAACAGATACTTATGTTAACTAACTTGAATTTAAATAAGTAACATTTAAAAAAAATTTTTTTAAAGAAAAAGAAAATGAAATAAATAAATAAAAATGGGCAAATTATCTGGATAGACATTCTTCCAAACAAAATATACAGACAATGAACAGGCATATAAAAAGATGTTTAACATAAAAAAAGAAGGAAGAAAAGAAAGAAAATATGTTCAATGTCACTAATTATCAGAGAAATCAAAATCAAAATCACAAAGATACATCACTTCATACTTGTTAAAATGGCTAACATCAAAAAGATAAGAAATAACAAGTGCTGGTGCGTATGCAGAACAACAGGAACCCTTGGGCACTGCCAATAAGAATATAACTGGTGCAGCCACTATGGAAAACAGTATGGAGGTTAATCAAAATATCATATGTAGAACTATCATATGATCCAGCAATTTCACTTCTGGGTATTTATTGGAAGACAATAAAAACACTAGTTCCAAAAGACATATGCACCCCCACGTTCCTTGCAGCATTACTTACAATAGCCAAGATATGGAAACAACCTAATCATTGATAGAAGAATGGATAAAGAAGATATGGTTTACATATATATATAATGGAATACTATTCAGCCATTAAAAAAGAATGGAATTTTGCCATTTGTGACAACATGGATGGACCTTGAGAGCATTATGGTAAGTGAAATAAGTCAGAGAAAGACAAATACCATATGATCTCACCTAGATGTAGAACTTAAAAACCAAAGCAGACAAACAAACAAACAAAAAACTGGTTGCTGGTGGGGCTGGAGGGTAGGGCATACAAAATGGGAAGAGGGTCAAAAAGTACAACATTTCCATTATAAAATAAAGAAGTCACAGGGATGTAATGTAAAGCATGGTGACGATAGTTAATAACACTGTTTTGCGGGGCGCCTGGGTGGCTCAGCTGGTTGAGCGTCCGGCTTCAGCTCAGGTCATAATCTCATGGTTCATGGGTTCGGGCCCCACATCGGGCTCTGTGCTGACAGCGAGCTCAGAGCCTGGAGCCTGCTTCAGATTCTGTGTCTCCCTCTCTCTCTGACCCTCCCCTGATGGCACTGTCTCTCTCTGTCTCTCAAAAATAAATAAAAAGCATTAAAAAAAAGTTTAAAAATAATACTGTTTTGCATATTTGAAAGTTGCTAAGACAGTAATCTTAAGTCTTCACCACAAGAAAAAAAAGTTTTTTATAACGGTGAATGGTGAATTATAACTATATATGGATAGATGCTAACGACTTATTGTGGTGGTCATTTCATAATATATACAATTGTCTAATCACTATGTTGTACACCTAGAACCAACATAATGTTATATGTTTATTATACCTCACACACAAAAATATTGATCCTGATTTCAATAGGCATCGTGGGATTCCTGCATAGTAAATATCAGGTGGTAACACTTGACCATCAGAGACAAAATGGAGACAATGACTACAATAAGCCTTAAGAACAGACAGACAATAAGAGCATTTTGGCCCTCAAGGGTCTATGCCAGTGGTTAACTGACCATAAAGTTGCCAAGAATAAGGTAGATAGGCAGCCTACTGATTCATAAAACCAGAGGAAAGCCAAGCCAAGTGAGCAGAAATCAGACTTCAGTGACTGTAGTGGAAAATACCCAATTCCCAGACTCTAGTCAGTTCCCTGGATCACAGATCCAGGATTCCTTGACTAAGGTAGAGGCCACATCCTTTTGAAAAAGGACTTTATGGGGTGCCTGAGTGGCTCAGTTGGTTAAGTGTCCAACTTCAGCTCAGGTCATGATCTCATGGTTTGTGAGTTGGAGCCCCATGTTGGGCTTTGTGCTGACAGCTCAGAGCCTGGAGGCTGCTTCAGATTCTGTGTCTCCCTCTCTCTCTCTGCCCCTACCCCACTTACACTCTGTCTCTCTAAAACCGAATGAAAGTTAACAAAAAAATTTTTTTCAAAGGAAGAAAAAGGGCTTTATAACTTAGCCACAATTTAACATTATAAAGCTTCCTTAAAGCCTTCCACATAGGAGACGTAGCTGTTTATCAGGTGATGAGCACTGGAAAAGGGAAAACCTGGGTTTCTCAAGATTATTAGATAGTGAATTGATGTTGAATTAATTAATTCTGAGTTAGTTAATTAATCCTGAATAACATTAACTCCTGAGGGCCCACAGTACCACATTGACCTACCAGTCATACAGGTCACAGTGTGTCCAAAAAAGCTCACAGGAATTAATCCTATAATTATTTCCCCACAGACGTGAATAGCAACTAACAGAAAGAATCTTCCAATTGGTTTTCTAATGGAGTAGGAGCCACTGTGTAGGAAGGATAGAAGGAAAGTCCCTTTATTCAAAAGGTGGCATGGTAGAGAATTTCCATTACATCCCATTTAACTCACCTGATGGTTCATCCTTAAAAAAGCAAGATGGATCTTGGAGAATGACTAGTTGCCATGAACTTAACCAGGGATTGGTGTTAATCACAGCTGCTGTTCCAGGTATTACCTTTACTTTGTAGTAAAGCAAATTAGCATAACTCCTGAACTTGGTAAGCAGCTATTCCCCTAGTCAATGCCAGTTGAGGGGGGCCCAGTGCAACAGAGATTCCAGTAGAATCCTATGCCTGTGATTCAGGTATATTGGGTGGAGCATCTGACAAGGGCTAACAGGGGAACCACAGTGCAAGTCGAAAGCAAGACCATTTGAAAAGAAGTTCCTAGATTGCTACTGGACCCTTGTGGACATTGGCCACTGACCTATGGTATATCAACTAACCTGTGATCCGAGGTGCCCATCATGAACTTGGTATTATCTAAAATATCATTTATGATCCCATCATAAAGTTGGGAGTGTGTACAATCATTCTACTGTTTAGTGGAAATACAATAGATAAGAGAGAGCTGGAGTGGATCTGAAAATCATAAGAAATTTTCATGAGCATGACTCAGAATCCCATGTAGATATGCCTACTGCCTTACCACCTCTCCCTGAGCTCACATCAGTGGACTCATGAGAGCACCTACTGTACAGAAGGGTGTGCAGGATATGCTGACATCTGGAAGTGGGTGACCACCAAATGACAGCCAGACACAGGGTGAGCCGTAAATCACAGTAAAGGGAAATATCTCCAGCAGATAGAACTTTAGGGAGCTCATCCAATGGTCCACTCTGGAAAGACAGTCTGAGGTATGAATCTCTACTGACATGAGAAGTCTCTGACTGATCTTGGAGCAAGAACTTGGAAAGAGCAAAAATGGGAAGATCGGCGACAAAGAGGTCTGCAAAAGAAGTATGTGGACTTAGAATGGGCACGAAATGTAAAGGCAGTTGGCTTTTACATAAATGCTCCCCAGAGGACATCCACAGCAAAGAAGACTCTCCCTAACCAGGTGAAACAAGATGACTCATCCTGTTGGATGTCAGTCAACTTGTCTCCCCATCCATCTAGTGTTTGCTCAGGGGATCCATAGAAAAGTGGCCATGAAGCTTGGATGCTATGTGTGCGCTCAACATGAACTTCCCCTCACCAAGGATGACATGACTAGCGCTACCAGGTGACCAAATGGCCAATGACAGAAACCAAAACAAAACCCCCAATATGGCACCATTTCCTCAGGAGGACTGGCCAGCTACCTAGTGGAAAGTTGGATTCTTTTACATTGGACCTGTTTTTCATAGATAAGGGAGTGATTTGTCTTCAGGGGAATTCATACTGTTAGAATTGGCCCCCATAACATTCTTCTCTTCCACCATTCATGCACTTATAGAACACCTTATTCACCATTGTACCCCAAACAATACCACTTCAGACCCAATAACTCATTTTATGACAAAAAAAATGTGGCAGAAGGAACAGGCTCAGTACATTCACTGGTCTTACTGGTCTTATTCTGTTCCCATCAGCCAGAAGTAGGTGGCCTGACAGAATGGTGGAATATGGTCTATTGGAGGCTTAATTAGGGTGTCTGCTAAACCACATCCTGCAAGGCTGAGAACTGTCCTATCGATGCAGAAAATGCTTTAAACCAAGCAAGGGTCGGGAAGAGAGTGACCCCCCCCCAAATACACCTAATAATCCACTAGTGGAATTTTTCCTAATTGTCCTCCTCAATCTTGTGCTCTGAGAATTTGCAAGTCATAATTCCGAATGAAGGAGGGTAACCACCAGGGAACACAGGGTCCACTGAATTGGAAGCAAGACTTCCAACCTGACCATTGGGTGTTCCTTGTACCACTGAACCAACAGGCCAAAAAGAAAGGGGCTACTTTATTAGTCAGATGATTGGTCCTAATTCCCAAGGGAAAATGGTTGCCACTACATAAACGATGCAAAAGGACTATGTCTAGAATCCAGAGGATGCATTGGGTATCTCATAGTGGTCCCATGTCCAGTAATAATTATTTTCTGAGGCTGGGTTACCTAGAAATGCCTGAGACAGGGACTTGGGAACATGTGACTTCCTGAGGGTGTGCTGTTCAAGAAAAGCCTATAAAGGAGGGAAGCAGAATAGGGAAGGGCAAAGAGCTGAATGTGGATGTGGTCTCAGACAAACTTGCTCTGAACACTAAATATTTCACAGATTTCCTCCCTTTGAGGCAAGGGCACTGCCTTTCATACCTTGTATCACTCCCTCCAGAATGGCCAACGTTGGAAGGAAGCTGATGGCCATTCTCTAGAGAAGGGAGCAGCTGAGCAGTTATTGGCCGATACAGCAGTAGGGGGTTGGGTGTGCCGCCTGGTGAAGGGGAATTGTGCAGAACGGGAAGCTGCAGCAATGAACCCAAAACATGTCCTCTTCTGGAAGGAACCAATAGAAATATATTGACACTGTAGATGTGAGAATAACCAAGAAGGCAGATTCTCTGAGGAAACCAAGGCTTCAGAGGATTCAGAGCATAAGCGAAGATTTTGACCTTGAACCAAAAGGACCCTCTATCTTCTGAAACGAGAGGGAATGAAATCTATGTAAAAAGAAAGGTTTTATGCAAATGTATAATCAAAGTGTAAAAATTCAAAATTCACTTAAATTTTATTGAAAGCCTACTTTTAATACATATCTGGCATATTGAGGGGCTGAGACAGGAATAGCATAAAAGACAGGTGCCTGATCTAGTGGAGCTTAATGTCTCATAAACCATCTGTTATAAAATAGTAGAAGGACAAAGGACAAGGAGGGGTAGGTCAGGGAAGGTTTCCCTGGGGAAGTGCTATCTGCAACACAAAGGATCAGTCCCTGAGGCTAGCTGTGGGGAGTGTTCTAAGCAGAGCATAGCCCATGGGAACACCTTAAGATGACAGAGAACACAGCACAAGGAAGAAGTGAAAGAAGTTTCGGGTTGGGGGTGGTAGCAAAGGTAAAGCGGAGCCTTGGCTGTCAGCCAGATATCAGAAATGTTGGAAACCACCAAATTGTTTTAAGAATACATATACCAGCAGATGTTTGGTCTTGAAAGGTAAAGAGGGCCTCGGTGTCCAAAACTGAAGAAGGTTAAGTAAGGCCTAATGGCCTCAATCTTCTCAGTTAAAGGCAAAATCATCTGTTCAAGGTGAAGAGAGTACATGGCTTGGGAAAATGACGAAGGCTTAAAACAGCTGGTGAAAGAATGGGAGGTGGAGTAGTTGAGAGCCCAAATTGATACTAAACGCTGGAATTTGGTACAGCATCAATTGGCATGTTTGTGTGTTATTCTCGGACAGAATTATCCACAGACACTTGGAAGGCCAGAAAGGAGTGGCAGGATATGTTCATTGTGCTGAAATGGGAAAATATGGAGCCAACAATTCCTTATCCAGCAAGGCTGTCATTCAAATAGAAGGAGAGATAAAGAGTTTCCCAGACAAAAACTAAAGGAGTTCATGACCACTAAACCAGCCCTGCAAGAAATTTTAAGGGGACCCTTTGAATGGAAAAAAAAGACAGACAGACAGACAGACACACACACACACACACACACACACACACACACACGACCCAAAGTAACAAAACTAGAAAGGACCAGAGAACACTACCAGAAACTCCAACTCTACAGGCAAGATAATGGCACTAAATTCGTATCTTTCCGTACTCACTCCAAATGTCAATGAACTTAATGTTCCAACAAAAAGACATAGGATATCAGAATGGATAAGAAAACAAGACCCATCTATCTGCTGCTTACCAGAGACTCATTTTAGACCTACAGACACATGAAGATTGAAAGGAAGGGGATGGAGAACGATCTACCATGCGAATGGTTGTCACGAGAAAGCTGGTATACCCATACTTCTATCAGACTAACTAGAATTTAAAATAAAGTCTGTACCAAGAGATGAGGAAGGTAATTATGTCATAATTAAGGGGTCTATCCACCAAGATCTAACAATTATAAACATTTATGCCCCAACATGATACCCCCATATATATAAATCAATTAATTACAAGCATAAAGAAACTCATTGATAATAATACCATAATAGAAGGGGACTTCAGAGGCGCCTGGGTGGCTCAGTCGGTTAAGCATCCAGCTTCGGCTCAGGTCATGATCTCACAGTTCGTGGGTTTGAGCCTCACGTCAGGCTCTGCGCTGACAGCTAGCTCAGAGCCTGGAGCCTGCTTCAGATTCTGTATCTCCCCTCTCTCTGACCCTCCCCTGCTCGCGCTGTCTCTCTCTCGCTCTCAAAAATAAAAATTGAATAAATAGTAGGGAACTTCAACACCCCACTTACAGCAATGGACAGACCATGTAAGCAGAAAATCAACAAGAAAACAATGGCTTTGAGTGACAAACTGAACCAGATGGACTTAACAGATACATTCAGAACATTTCATCCTAAAGCAGAAGAATACACACTCTTCTTGAGTGCGCATGGAACATTCTCCAAAACAGATCACATACTGGGTCACAAATCACCCTTCAATATGTACAAAAAGATAATACTGTGCTTATTTTCAGACCACAATGCTATGACACTTGAAATCAACCACAAGAAAAAATTTGGAAAGACCATGAATATTTAGACAGTAAAGAATATCCAATTAAAGAATGAATGGGTTAACCAAGAAATTAAAGAGGAAATTATAAGGTACATGGAAGCCAATGAAATGATAACACCACAGCCCAAAATCTCTGGGATGCAGCAAAGGGAGCCATAAGAGGGAAGTATATAGCAGTCCAGGCCTTCCTAAAGAAGGAAGAGAGATCTCAAATACACTACCTAACTTTACACCTAAAAGAGCGGGGAAAAAGAACAGCAAATAAAGCCCAAAACCAGTAGAAGAAAGGAAATAATAAAGATTAGAGCAGAAATCAATGATACCCAAAAAATTAAAATAAAATAAATTAAAACAGTAGAACAGATTAGTGACACCAGGAGCTCGTTCTTTGAAAGAATTTAAAAAATCGATAAACCTTAGCCAACTGATCAAAAAGAAAAAGGAAAGGACCCAAATAAATAAAATCATGAATGAAAGAGAGATCAGAACCAACACTGTAGAAATACAAACAATAATAAAAGAGTATTATGTGCAATTACATGCCAACAAATTGGGCAATCTGGAAGAAATGGACAAATTCCTAGAAACATATAAACTACCAAAATTGAAACAGGGAGAAATAGAAAATTTGAACAGACCCATAACCAGTAAAGAAATTGAATCAGTAGTCAAGTCTCCCAGCAAACATGAATCCAGGGCCAAATGGCTTTCCAGGGAAATTCCACCAAACATTTAAAGAAGAGTTAACACCTACTTTTTTGAAGCTGTTCCAAAAAATAGAAATGGAAGGAAAACTTCCAAACTCATTCTATAAGGATAGCATTACCTTGATTCCAAAACCAGACAAAGACTGCAGTGAAAAGGAGAACTACAGACCAATTTCCCTAATAAACATGGATGTAAAAATGTTCAACAAAATACTAGCCACTGGATCCAACAATACATTAAAAGAATTATTCACCATGATCAAGTGGGATTTATTTCCAAGAGGCATGACTGGTTCAATATCCACAAATCAATGTGACACATCACATTAATAAAAGAAAGGAGAAGAACCACATGATCCTCTCAATAGATGCTGAAAAAGCATTTGACAAAATACAGCATCCTTTCTTGACAAATATCCTTTAAAAAAAAGTAGGAATAGAAGGGGCACCTGGGTGGCTCAGTCAGTTAAGTGTCCGACTTCGGCTCAGGTCATGATCTCACAGTTCATGGGGTCAAGCCCCGCATTGGGCTCTGTGCTGACAGCTCAGAGCCTGAAGCCTGCTTCAGATTCTGTGTCTCCCTTTCTCTCTGACCCTCCCCTGCTTGTGCTGTCTCTCTCTCTCTCTCAAAAATAAATAAAACATTGACAATAAACTATTTATAAAAAAGTAAAATAAATAAAACATTAAAAAATAAAATAAAAGAAAGTAGGGATAGAAGAATCATACCTCAAGATCATAGAAGCCATATATGAAAGACTCACAGCTAATATGATTTTCAATGGGGAAAAACTGAAAGCTTTCCCCCTACAGTCAGGAACAAGACAGGAATGTCCACTCTCACCACTGTTATTCAACACAGTGTTGGAAATCCTGGCCTCAGCAATCACACAAACACAAAGAAATAAAAGGAATCCAAATTGACAAGGAGGAAGTCAAACTTCCACTCTTCACAGCTGACTGATACTCTATGTGGAAAATTCAAAAGATCCACCAAAAAACTGCTATAACTGATACATGAACTTAGCAAATTTGGAGAATATAAAATCAAGGTACAGAAATCTGTTGTATTTCTATACCCCAATAATGAAGCAACAGAAAGAGAAATGAAGGAATCAATCCCATTTACAATTGCATCAAAACCCTTAAAATAACTAGGAATAAACCTAACCAAAGAGGTGAAAAATCTATACACTGAAAACTATAGAAAGCTATGAAAGAAATTGAAGAAGACATTTAAAAAATAGAAAAACATTCCATGTTCATGGACTGGAAGAAAAAATATTGTTAAAATGTTGAGGGGCAGCTGGATGGCTGTGTCAGCTAAGCAGCTGACTTCGGCTCAGGTCGTGATCTCAGCTCATGAGTTTGAGCCCCACATTGGGCTCTCTGCTGTTGGCATGGAGCCCACTTAGGTTCCTGTCTCCCTCTCTCTTTTCCCCTCCCCAGCTTGTGCTTTCTCTCTGTCTCAAAATAAGTAAAAACATTTAAAAGAAATTACAAAAATGTTGATACTACCCAGGGGCACCTGGGTGGCTAAGTTGGTTAACCATATGACTCTTGGTTTCGGCTCAGGTCATGATCTCATAGCTCATGAGTTCAAGCCCCACGTGGGCTCTGTGCTGACAGTGTGGGACCTGCTTGGGGTCCTCCCTCTCCCTCTCTCTCTGCCCCTCCTCTGCTCCCTCTCTCTCAAAATAAATAAACTTCAAAAAAAATTTTATAATGTCAATACTACCCAAGGCAATCTACACATTTAAGGCAATCCCTATCAAAATAACACCAGCATTCTTCACATAGCTACAACAAACAATCCTAAAATTTGTGTGGAACCAAAAGACCCTGAATAGCCAAAGCCGTCTTGAAAAACTAAACCAAAGCTGGAGGCATCACAATTCTGGACTTCAAGCTGTATTACAAAGCTGTAATCATCAAGAGAGTATGGTACTGGCACAAAAACAGACACACAGATCAATGGAACAGAATTGAGATCCCAGAAATGGACACACAAACATATGAGCAACTAATCTTTGACAAAGCAGGAAAGAATATCCAATGGTAAAAAAGACAGTCTCTTCAGCAAATGGTGTTAGGAAAACTGGGCAGTGACATGCAGAAGAATGAACCTGGACCACTTTCTTACACCACACACAAAAATAAACTCAAAATGGATAAAAGACCTAAATGTAAGACAGGAAGCCATCAAAATTCTGAGGAGAAAACAAAATCCTAAAGGAGAAAACAAGCAACAACCTCTTTGATCTCGGCTTCAGCAACTTCTTGACATGTGTCTGGAGGCAAGGGAAACAAAAGCAAAAATGAACTATTATAAACTCATTAAGACAAAAGTTTCTGCACAGTGACAGAAACAGTCATCAAAACTAAAAGATAACCAACATAATGGGAGAAGACATTTGCAAATAACATATCAGATAAAGGGTTAGTATCCAAAATCTATGAAGAACTTATCAAACTCAACACCCATTAAACAAATAATCCAGTGAAGAAATAGGCAAAAGACATGAATAGACACTTTTCCAAAGAAGACATCCAGATGGCTAACAGACACATGAAAAGACACTCAACATCACTCATCATCAGGGAAATACAAATCAAAACCACAATGAGATACCACTTCACACCTTTCAGAATGGCTAACATTAACAACTCAGGCAGGAACAGATGTTGGCGAGGATGTGGAGAAAGAGAAACCCTTTTGCACTGCTAGTGGGAAGGCAAACCAGTGCAGCCACTCTGGAAAACAGTGTGGAGGTTCCTCAAAAATTAAACATAGAGCTACCCTACAACCTACCAATTGGATTACTAGGTACTTATCCAAAGGAGAGAGGAGTGCTGATTGGAAGGGGCACATGCACCCCAATGTTTATAGCAGCATTGTCAACAATAGCCAAAGTATGGAGAGAGACTAAATGTCCATTAACTAATGAATGGATAAAGATGTGGTACACACACGTGCAGGAATATTTCTCAGCAATGAAAAAGAATGAAATCTTGCCATTTACAACATGTGGGTGGAACTAGAGTATATTATGCTAAGAGAAATAAGTCAGAGAAAAGGCAAATAGCCTATGATTTCACTCATATGTGGAATTTAAGATATAAAAAAGGTGAACATAAAGGAAGGGAAGCAGAAATAATATAAAAATAGGGAGGGAGACAAACCATAAGAGACTTAAATACAAAGAACAAACTGAGGGTTGCTGGTGCAGCACTGGATCAGGGGAAGGTCTAAAGTGGTGAGGGGCATTAAGGGGAACACTTGTTGGGACATATAACTGGGCGTTATATGCAGGGGATGAATCACAAAAACTCTATTCCTGAAATTATCATTACACTATATGTTAACTAACTTGGATTTAAATTTAAAAATAAAATTTTAAAAATAAACAAATAGGAAAAAAACCCAAATCAGTCATTTTTGCCACTTGAAAATCCTTACAATAACACTTTATGGGAAAATCAATTAAATAATGAAAAAAAATTTAAGCTAGCAACCCATTTTTATCACCTGTACATTATAGGGTAAAAATGACACTGAGATATTTAAGTTCAAGTTTATATCTTCTTTCTACAAAGCCAAAAACATCTGTCACTGGGCAATCCTGGCCTCCAAAGCGATGGCACAATTAGGCTCTTGTTGTGCATAATCAGGGCACATTAAATAGCACCTTTGGAACCAGAATGCTTCCTAGAGCATTCAATCAATAGATTACAGAAGACTGATGTTAATGCAGTGACCCTTAGCTAAAGATATCATTGGGAATACTAACAAAACAAAATCAAACTTTAAAGATTTTGAGGAAAGGGGAAGATATTTAAAAGTACTCGTTTTAAGGGCACCTGGGTGGCTCAGTCAGTTGAGCTCTGACTTTCGCTCAGGTCAGGATCTCACAGTTCACGGTTCTAGCACCGCATCCGACTCTGTGCTGAGAGCTCAGAGCCTGGAGACTGCTTCTGATTCTGTGTCTCCCTCTCTCTCTGCCCCTCCCTTGCTCATGATCTGTCTCTCTCTGTCTCTCAAAAATAAATGTTAAAAAAAATTTTTAAGTGCTATTTTTAGAATGGTATCAGAAGCAAAATAGCAAAATAAAAGAGCCTGGACATTAATAGATTTGACGTATAGCAGTATAAAGCACTGGGGCTCATACTACTGCTTTGTGCCTGCCCTTTCTGGTGCTTATCTCTAAAGTTAGCATATTAACTCACCATTAAGTTTAAGATCATTTATTTGTCAATTATCACAATTAGTAAGATATATCAGACCTTACATATAAGCATGAGTAGTAGTGTATATATCCATATTTATTAAAAATATAATTTTCATGTATAGAAGTACATAGTAACTTCTATTTTTAAAACAAATCAACTTTGAATCCTTACCCTCTTGGCTTTAAATTGAATAGACTGAAGATACCAGTTGTAAACAGAACTTGGTAAAACGTTTTGCATATAGAATTTGGATTGAAAACTAATGAAACCACATTTCGGCACATTCTTCCTACTAGGCAGGAAAATGTTGCCTCTCCAGCTCTGAAATCGACCTCCCTTCACCAGAGCAGGGAGATTATTTTGCTTTCCTTCTCTCAAATGGAAAATAAATCTGGAGTTTTGGTGAAAATGACAGTGATTTGGTGGAAAAAGATAATTAAAATGGACTATTTTTCTGTAGGTCACAAGCCCACATCATTGTAAAACTTCTGCTGAGAGAATAATCTTTGTTGCTCCCACCTCAGCAGCAAAGCATTTTCCAAGTGCTAATTACTGCCAACAGCTCTATGCTTGTTGCAGAAATCAGCAAATAAAGGCATAACAATATAATGTGGACAGACTCTTAAAAGAGAAAATGCACCATAGCGAACTCTAGGCATTACCATGCCCCTCTGACCTTGGACACTAGTCTGCCCTCAGACTTTTTCTCGTAAACCTAAGGCCCAGCAACGAGCCAGGGACAGGTTCAACTTCGCCCTGGCACAGAGCGCCCCGCGCGCTCTTTCCCGCCGCCTCCCCGCCGCCTCCTAGGCCGCCCTCTGCCTGTTCCTCTCAAACTTCTTCCCAGCCAGCTCCAGGTACGAGACTTCGAGGACCCCCAGATACTGCCCATCCGCGGGTCTCCGGGATGGGTCTTCTCCGGAACGGAAGAAGCCGGCGCCGTATCTCAGCAACTACAGGCTCTAGCGCATGCTCCCTAGCTTAACAAGAGTCACGCCAGAGCCCGCAAGCGTGGAGATCCACTTCTCCACATTTTGGAGGTGACCTGGAAAAGTCGGTACCAAAACACTTAGATCCTCAAAGAAAGAAGGGGCTGAACGGTCAATGAGAGCGGACCGAAGGACGGTACTCGCAAAACCCGGAAAATCCTTCCGGATGCGCCAACTCCGACATGCGCAGAAGCCTCCCCCGCGGCGGCAGCGGCGGGCAGGCGGCGGCGGCTGCGTCTCCGGAGCCGGAAGGTACGGCCTGAGCGGCCGGCGGCCTGACGCCTCCTGGGTCATGTCGGCCCAGGGGGACTGTGAGTTCCTGGTGCAGCGAGCCCGGGAGCTGGTGCAGCAGGACCTGTGGGCAGCCAAAGCTTGGCTGATCACAGCCCGCAGCCTCTACCCCGCCGACTTTAACATCCAGGTGAGGTCAGGCCTGTGCACGCGGCCGTGTCCGGGGAGGTGTGAGCGCTTCGCGGCACCGGGGCTGCCCTGGCCGCGAGCTGCTCCCGCCTCGGGTGCCGGCCGCCTCCCGTGCGGCCTGCCGCGCTCCCTGTCGTCTCACTTCTCTCCACCTCCCCCCGCCCCGCTCTTCGACGCCCTTCCCACGCCTTCCCCCCGGTGAGGCCAGCACCTGGAGACACCTGGGAACCCCGCTCCAGGTCGGAGTGGCTGGAGGCGTGGGGGTGTTGTGCTACTCGGTGGCCCAAACGGCACCACCTCGGCCCTGGGATAGGCCCTTCGTTCCCTCGTTCATCATTATGGCAGCCATTTATTTAGTGGCTGCTACTTTTGAGACATTATTCCCCAATCTTGGGGGCCGAAGGGTTGTAAGCGAGCCCAAGGGTCGCACTCCTAAGCCCGTGGCCCTGCGTCATCAAGTGATGCTTTACTATCAGGCCCTCCGAGTTGGGGGTGCGCAGTGAAGGCCAGCCAGCGCTGCGCGCGGTGAGCCAGGTCCGGCCCAGGTCCGGCCCGGGTGGAGGTTGTGACATTTGGGTCTGGTCTGTGTTGCAGTATGAGATGTACACCATTGAACGGAACGCGGAGAGGACAGCCACCGCCGGGAGACTGCTTTACGACATGTGAGTAGGGATTTCAGGCTTGCACTGCCCTGAATCTCTCACGTAGGTTTTGTTTGTGTGTGAAGTGGGAGTTGGGGGAAGATCTTCAAGTTCATCTACGTCTCTGGTATCTAAAGCTTCCTTAGTCGTGAGTCTAGGCCTTCGGTTAACTGTGGACATGCTTTCTGCGGAGAAGTCTTAGTTTTATTTATGTTAAAACCTTTCTCTCCATGATTTATTTTATTTTGGAAATAATACATGCTCTTTGCAGAAGTTCAGACAATACTGAAGCATAGAGAATGACAAGTACCTACAATTCAACGAGTCAAATTTTGGGTTTTTGTGTATACATACATGCATACACTATACAGAAGACATAAGTATTTGCGGGGAAGGGTTACAAAAGTGGGACCATACTACTTATGCTGCAGCTTGCTTTCTTCGCCCATTGAAATGGAGGGACACTGTCTCGGGATGTAGAGCTCTTCTTTTTCATATTTGCATAAGGTTTCATAACATTGGTGGGCACTTAGATAGTTTCCAGCTATTTGAGATTATATTGAGTGTCAGTAAGCAATTTTGTACCCATATTGTGGTGTTTTTCTATAGAGTAGATTCTTAAACATTGATTTCAGTCAAAGGTACATTATATGTTGATACACTACCAAATCACTCTCCAAAAAATACTATTCCAAATTACATTTCTGCTAACGGTGTATAAGAGTGCCCATTTTCCCACACATTTGTCAACATTGGATATTATCAGTCTTTCTGCGTTTTTAAAAATTTTGTGTTCATTGTATTACTAATAAGACTGTCTTTTCAAGTGTTCTCTGACTGCATTCTTTCTGTGATTTGCCTTTGTCCACTTTGGGGTAGTTTTTTAAGCTTTTTTTTGTTTGTTTTTCTTGTTGATGTTTAGGAATACTGTATATATTATGGTCATTTGTCTTCTCACTTATAAAAACTCTAAAGACTTGTGATTAACTTCATTTTCCTTAATTAGTTTTTATTTTTATATCTTTATTTTGGTTTGGTTTGTTACATCTACATATTCACTTGGAATAAAGAAAAATATGTTTTTCTCCATACACTAATGTTCTTTTTTTGGAATATTATATAGAATCTGACAATTTAATGCATTCATTTTAAAAATAGGTTTGTGAATTTCCCAGATCAGCCGGTGGTGTGGAGAGAAATCAGCATTATTACATCAGCATTAAGGAATGATTCACAGGATAAACAAACCCAATTTTTAAGAAGTAAGAATGGAGTGATAACGTAATGGGTATATAAATTACCATTTCTGGACTACAAAGTTATGTATGGTAGCTCACATTTGTAGCATTGGTACCCAAATGTATGTTTTGCTCTTGACAACTGAAATCTGTACAAATGGTGTCACTTGGTCCCTTGAGCATTTGCTTAGAAACCTATAAGCTCCAGGGAATTAAATATATTTTTTTAACAGGTTTAACAGTGATCAGAAAGCATATATAGATTAAGCATATCTCCACAAAATGGGAGAGAAACTTTTAGTGATTTATGACCTTTCTGGTTAACCCTTGCCTTGTGTTGCTTGCTATAGACAATGAAAGATTTCAAATTCTGGATAAAAAAGAAAGTAGGTAGTTTAGGTCATTTCATCCTTAACAAGTGCATCTTCTTTATCTCAACCAACAGCAAGCACTACCGTGACCCTTCACATAAGCCATTCTTGTCTCCTGGACCCAATAAAGCCTCCAAAGGTTTTTGGGTCATTCAGCAAACATCTGTGTCCAATACCATCTGACCCCAAGCCTTCTAGGTTATAGGTGAAACTCAGTTATTCTAAATATAGCATGAAAATGCCTTACTTCTACTTTAACTTTGGAGTTTTCTTTCTGACAGAAATTTTTTAAAGAAAAATGTGTTATGTGCAGGTTTATTTGAAACTCTCCCTGGTCGAGTCCAGTGCGAAATGTTACTAAAGGTAACAGAACAATGCTTCAACACATTGGAACGATCAGAAATGTTGCTTCTACTTTTGAGACGCTTCCCTGAAACAGTGGTACAGCATGGGGTATGGTTTCTTCCTTTCCTTTTTCTTAAGAGAAAATAAAACCAGTGAACACATTCATCAGTTAAAAGCAATAGGTTAAAAGCAATAGTGTGTATTATTCTAAAGCAGAAATTCTGAAGAGCACTAGATAAGACTGAATTTAAGGAATCTTTCTTTGTCAGTAAAGCTTAAAGGATGTCACTGTTATCAAACTTTATGAATTTTCAATGGAAGTTGTCCTGTCAGTGTCAGGAAACAGCCAGCCAGCTTTGACAGTGCTATTTATTGCAATTTGTAAAGTACAGTAAAAAAAATTTTTTTAATCCTACTCCATCTTAGTCAACAACATGTTTGAATTTAAATGAGAGCCATAGTCTGTAGTCTTATCAGGCATGTTTTTCATGTGCTTTTCCGTGGTTCCTTTTATCTGTCATAATTATTGAGTGCTATTGGCAGACCATGATAAGTGTTCGGTATCTCCTGTACTTCCCAGAGCCCTTGAGATAGATAGTATCCCACTTCACAGATAAGGAAACCGAATCTTAAATATGTTAGTAACTTCCATAGCCAGTAAGTGGAAGAGTCAGAATTCAAATCACTCACTAACTCTGTTAATTCAAACTCTGTTGTTTATTCTTTCTCATGCCATTTTTCAAGCTTTGACCCCAGCTAATCTCCCTATACTAGTTGCCTAGGGCTGCTAAAACAAAGTTATCAGAAAACTGAGTGGCTTAAGAAACAGAAATTTATCCTTTCATAGTTCTGGAAGCTGAAGGTTCAAAAGCAAGGTGTGGGCAGGGCCCTGCTCCCTCTAAAGGCTCTAGGGAAGAACCCTTCCTACTCTTCCTAGCTTCCAGTGATTACCAGCAATCTTTGCCATTTCATGGCTTGCAGCTACATCATTCCAGTATCTGCCTCTGTTGTCACATGGCCTTTTTCCCTCTGTGTCTGTTCCTGTGTCTTTACATGACCTTGTAAAGATTGTAGTCTCTGGATTTATGGCTTGCCAAAACCGAGTATGCTTTCATATTAACTAATTGCATCTACAAAGACCTTATTTTTTTTATAGGATAAAATATATATAAGGTCACATTCTGAGTGGAGATGGACTTGAATTTTGGGAGGATGCTATGCAACCTAATACATTCTTGATCATTACTCAACTTTTAACTGTTTGTGTTATATTATCTTTTACTTTGTTCTACCCCTACATCAAGCATCCAAACTGATCCCAAGGAGATAACACAGACACCTTGGTGGGTTTTGATAAGCCAACTTTCTGCTGTGCTAGGTAATACATAGTAGAAAGTAATGGAAAGGTGGCCTTAAAAGTCATACAGTTGTGGGTCATCTGGGTGGCTCATTCCATTAGGCATCTGACTCTTGATTTTGGCTGGGGTCGTGATCTCGTGGTTCTTGTGGGCTCTGCGCTGACAGTGTAGAGCCTGCTTGGGACTCTCGCTCTGGCCCTCCCCTGCTCACGCTGTTTCTTTTTCTCAGTCAAAAATTAAAATTAAAAAAAAAAAAATCAAACAGCTATGTCTAACCTCGCCTAGACTGTATGACTGGCTACTCCTGACAACTCTTGAGAGTGGTAAGATTTCTCGACATAATACATCTTTTCTTTATGTCTTTATTTTATTCTGAGAGACAGAGAGTGAGCAGAGAAGGGGCAGAAAGAGAGGAAGACAGAGAATCCAAAGCAGGCTCCAGGCTCTGAGCTAGCTGTCAGCACATAGCCCGATGCGGGTCTCAAACCCACGGACTATGAGATCATGACCTGAGCCGAAGTTGGAAGCAAAGTCGGACACTTAACCGACAGCCACCCAGGCACCCCAACATAATACATCTTGATGTAGAGAACAGTTTGTATGTTTTGTAGAAAATCTTGGGTGTCTGGGTGGCTCAGTCGGTTAAGCGTCCAACTTCAGCTCAGGTCATGATCTCGCAGTTTGTGGGTTCGAGCCCGGCATCAGGCTCTGTGCTGACAGCTCGGAGCCTGGAGCCTGCTTCGGATTCTGTGTCTCTCCTTCAGTCTGCCCCTCCCCTGCTCATGCTCTGTGTCTCCATAATAAATAAACGTTAAAATTAAAACAAAAAAAAAAGAAGGAAAATCTGTATTATTCTAACTAGTTCCAATGCTTCCTTTAAGTTTCTGTAAACATTTTGTTTGCATTTTAATTTTACTCGTATAGAGGAGCATAACCAAGACAAAGTAGTCGTTGGCCAGGTAAATTTGGGGTTTCCTTCTGGGTTGTGTTGTTGATGTGTCTTTTTGTTTTTCTAGTCTTTCAAATGAGAATATTTGTTTCCTGGGGAAGTTTGCATATACAAACTGTATGGTAAATTTAAAAAACCATTTGTTTTTGTAGTTCTGACATCTTAAACTGTGACATATTTAAATGACTAGTTGTATTTTGAAACAGGTTGGCCTCGGGGAAGCACTGTTAGAAGCTGAAACTATTGAAGAACAAGACTCTCCTGTTAACTGCTTTAGAAAATTATTTGGTAAGAAAAATAGTATTTTGTAGTATTCTCTGGTGAGTAGAATATGCTGGAGTAAGTATCATTTCAGGGATAAAGGCATTTGTGGAATTTAAATCCTGGTTTACTTTTTTAGTCCAAAAAGCACTTTAAACCACTTCTAAACTTTTATTATGTAACATTTGCTATCTCCAAAAAATACGCACAGCCATATGTGCAAGTGTGAAGCATAATAACAAACATCTCAGTTGTCACCCAGTGCGAGAACCAGGCTGTTACACATAATGTTTCCTCGCTCTCTCCAGCCGCCAGTGCCCCTGTGCACTGTAAATTTTAAATAGATGTGTCATAAGGGGTTCGTTCCCCTATATATTTTAGATAATTAAATTAGGTGAGCTCTAAAATTTTGTTTTTCTCAGAATTGTAGAATAGACAGAAAGCTTAATTGTTTTTTCTTATTTTTCCCCTTCAACAGTTTGTGATGTCCTTCCTCTGATAATTAACAACCATGATGTTCGATTGCCTGCCAATTTATTATATAAGTACTTGAACAAAGCAGCTGAATTTTATATCAATTATGTCACTAGGTCTACTCAAATAGAGAGTCAGCACCAAGGTAAGTGAAAATACCCTGCAGTTTTATTTACTCAGACTTTAGTAAATTGCAAACTCAAAAAATCCTTCATCATTCTGATTATTCTCTGGATACACACCAGACTGATAGTGTTTCTAAAAGATGGTTCCTAGAAAAAAAATACTACAGGTAAGAAATGAGATTTTCTGGAATGAGTTTTACTCTTTGGCTGAAAACAGTCAACTTGCTGGACCATGATGTGAGTGCACTGAGCTTCATACATGTACCACAGCTCAAAACTCATTTTCTGCTATACCAGTGGCCAGTAGGGGAGTCTTTAAACAAAGCACATAATGTGTTAGGATTCTGAGCCCTTGTCTTTTGAACAGGGATTCTAACTTTTTCTTTCTCTGTCAAGTACCACATATAGAGTAAGTTAATTGTAGGCCATTCTTTTCTCATTTCTAGGCACCCAAGAATCATCTGATTTAATGTCACCTAGCAAACGGAGCTCTCAGAAGTACATAATAGAAGGGCTGACTGAAAAATCGTCCCAGATTGTGGACCCTTGGGAGAGGTTGTTTAAGATTTTAAATGTTGTTGGAATGAGATGTGAATGGCAAATGGATAAAGGAAGACGGTAAAACATTGTTCATTTTTAGAATTGCTTAGCAAGTCTTCTGATACCATATTCTCAAGATCTTTAAAAATAAAATCACAGGGGCGACTGGGTGGCTCAGTCGGTTGGTTAAGTGTCCAGCTTCGCCTCAGGTCATGATCTCACGGTTTGTGGGTTTGAGCCCCGTGTCAGGCTCTGTGCTGACAGCTAGCTCAGAGCCTGGAGCCTGCTTTGAATTCTGTATCTCCCTCTCTCTCTCTGACCCTCCCCTGCTCGCATTGTCTCCCTCTGTCTCTCAAAAATAAATAAAATACTTTTTAAAAAATTATTAAAAAAAAACCAAAATCACATTCTTTAAAAGCATATAATGCATAGGTATACTTTTGTTTGGGCAGATTCTGTAACCTTGGTGTTTATGCAGAAGAGGATGGTTTTTCATTTTATTAAAAGATTCGCAATGAAACTATGAACTCTTAAGAAGATGTTGAGCTTGAAGCATTCCTTGGTATTCAGAGGAAAGAGTAGCTATTTTGTCGGTCCGTGTCCTGCAACGGTCTGATCACTGTTCTAATTCAAAGGGGAGTTTCACATGCCTCCAGCCGCATTTGGAAAATGTAATGCTTCTGCTGGAGCTTTTCTCTAGACCTTTAGCTGTCAGGCCCAGAGTAATTAATTTTTGTCATCCTTCATCTTTCAGAAGCTATGGTGATATTTTGCATAGAATGAAGGATCTCTGCAGATACATGAACAACTTTGATAATGAAGCTCATGCAAAATATAAAAACCAAGTGGTTTATTCCACTATGTTGGTCTTCTTTAAGAATGCCTTCCAGTATGTCAACAGCATACAACCATCTCTGTTCCAAGGTTGGTTTAAGAATTTTAGAGTCTCCCCAAATACTGGCTTTGGCTAGGATGAAGAAAGAAGATGAAAATGTTTACCTTAACATTGTTCTTGGATTCAGATAACTGCAGGGTAACGCCAGGGCTTTCTTTTAGTCGTTGGTAGTTTTTATGTAACAATATTTTCATTTACAATTCCTATGTTAATAGATGTAATGGTACTGTGAAACTAAATACAGATATTCAGTGCCTCTGTTTCAAAAAGGAGCAGATGTAGCAAAGTATTGAAATAGATTTCTCAAAGACTTTGTAGTAGACAAAGATTCTTTAAGTAATATATTTGCATATAAATTCTAAAAAATGTGAAAAATAGAAAAATAAGAACATGAAATCACCTACCCATCCAGTATAACAGCCCTCATTTTTGTGTATTGCCTTATGGAGACTTTCACCTATTTAGATATTGTTTGGAATTTGTAGTTATAATGTATTATACACATAGTACATTCTTAGTGTTTTTTGCTAATTTTATGATTCATGATTGCTATAAAAATTTTGTAGATGAGTAACAACAAATACGAAGAAGGAACTTTGATTAGTAATCTGTCATTGAGAGACATCCTTTTTTAATAGTTTGGTGTATATCTATACAGTCTTTTTTCTTAATCTTGTACACTTGTTTGTCTACCTAACTGGGCTCACACTGAATGTACTTTTTAATGAGCTGTATTTTCAAACAACAGCTGACTAAACTTCCACCTGATAGTAAGTTTTCTTTTCCTTGCCACATTTTTAAGTGTTGGTGTTTTCCCCCATCCATAGGTCCTAATGCCCCAAGCCAAGTTCCACTGGTTCTTCTTGAGGATGTATCAAATGTGTATGGTGATGTAGAAATTGATCGTAACAAACATATACATAAAAAGAGGAAACTAGCTGAAGGAAGAGAAAAAACCATGGTAATTCTTTCAGATATGATTATTAACAGATTATATGTTTATGTTTTGCTGGAAATGAGTCTTTGTAAAGTACAGCTTTTGATCTGAATTGATAAAGCTTAGGTCTTTTCATTATAATTACTATATAAATCAGTGGTTCTCAGCTAAGGTGATTTTGTCCTCCCCAGAGACATATGGCAGTATATGAGGACATTTTTTATTTCCACGGTTTGGTGGGAGGATTTGCTATTAATATGTACCATGTAGAGGCCAGAGATGCTGCTAACCATGCCACAGTGACCAAGACAGGCCCGTGACAAGGAGTTGTCCAGCCCAAAAGGCAAATGTGGGAAAACCCTAATATGTTAGTTCTACCTGTTTTGACAGCATGGTGTCAATTAAATGTAAAAAGCAAAGCCACCTGAACTACATTGAACATCTAGATAGGACGCTATGCTGAGTCCTGGCCTCAGAACGGAAAGTGCTTGAAGTGTACCAGCTAGGAAGTAATTACAGCCCACGGGGATGTGTCAGAAAGGTTTCATGAAGGAGGTCAGCATTTGAAATCAGCCTTGAAGGATATATAGGGTTTTGAGATTTGCAGTTGAGGTAGTGGGGGAGGGGGGTGGAATTTGTGAAGAGTAGACAGTTTGCACAAAGATGCAAGAGGCCAGAGAATGTGAAGAACCACTGGTCTTCTGATCAGGCCAGGCAGCAGGCCTGGGCAGGGCAGTGATTTCTAAGCACAGGAAGCCTTTCAAGAAAAGCTTTAGTGGAGGCCTCGTGGAGATGCTCTAGGTCAGGAGTCAGCATACTTTCTCTGTAAAGGAACGGGTAATAAATAGTTTAGGCTTTACAGCCTCCACAGTCTCTGTTGCAGCTACTCAGCTCTGCTGTTACAAGACAAAAAACAGCGATAGACCATAGTAAACAAATGAAGCGGCCATGCTCCAGTAAAACTTTATTTACTAAAGGAGGATTTGGCCTTCAAATCATAGTTTGCCAATCCCTGCTTCAGGTGAAGTAACTGAGGGGAGCCCAGAGTGTCCCCTCTCCTCCTTCCAGACCCCTCACCACTTCTTCAGCCCCTAAATAACATTTACTAGACCCGGGCATGAGGAGATATGTGCCTTAAGATCACTTGAATCTAGGGGCACCTGGATGGCTCAGTTGGTTGACTTCAGCTCAGGTTACGAGCTCACATTTCATGAGTTCAAGCCCTCCATCAGACGCTGTGCTGAGAGCTCAGAGCCTGGAGCCTGCTTCAGATTGTGTGTCTCCCTCTCTCTGCCCTTCCCCTGCTCACATTCTGATTCTCTCTTTCTCTCAGGAAATGAATAAATATTTTAAAAAATTTTTTTTAATTTTTAAAAAAAGATAAGTTTAATCTGATGTCTTTGTAGATTGTATAAGATAGAATGGAACATGGAAGATCAAGCCCTTCTGAAGGCTTTTAAGGTTACTAAACCTTATGATAAACTCATTTGTTTCCTAAGGAAAATTGTACACATGCCCTATTCTGCAAATTTCAGAAGTTGAGAGATGCTTTCAAATCCAAACCTGCACCCCACTTTGAGAACTGTATGCCAACCAGACTTTTCCTAGATGCCCTCTAAGTCATGCTTTAAAAAGATTGCTAAGGCTGCTAGGTACCTACTCTTTTCTTCTTGGCTGACATTCCCAGGAGGGGTAACACGTTTGCTCTCCCTTTTGGTTTCCGTGAGTGTGTGGTTTATCCAGGTGTTTCACATTAAGGCCATGGATACCCTTCCTGCCATGTAGATAATAGGTTGTAATAATAATAGTTTTAGTTAAAAGCAATGACATGTCCCATATAAATCAGTATACATAACCTGTCTCTGTCAGTCTGTTTCTCTCCGTCTCCAGCACTTCCTGCCTGTCCAAGGCATCCCAGTCTTCCGTACATCATCACAGGGTCATCCTCTCGTCTCCCTGCTTGCCCTCTTGCTCCCTACTGTCTCTTCTCTTCCCAGCAGCCTTAGTGATGTTTTAAAGACATGAAGCAGTCATTACGCCCTTGCTTTACCACCTCTAGCGGCTTCCTATCATGCTCTGATAAAAATCCAAACTCTTCACTTGGCTCCAAAGCAGTTACTGAGCAGGCCTTTGATGCTGCAGACACGCTGGCCTCCAGTGCTCTGAGCCCCTTGCTGCCCCTGGACCTCTGCCACCGGCTGTGCTCCAGGGTTGGAGTACTT
The DNA here is from genome assembly GCF_006229205.1 of Suricata suricatta. NCBI lineage: Eukaryota > Metazoa > Chordata > Mammalia > Carnivora > Herpestidae > Suricata > Suricata suricatta. The sequence continues at coordinate 37,432,475 of NC_043700.1, read as the reverse complement.
CTCTCTGGCAGGCTGTGTGCTAGTCTCTTAGCTCTTGGCCCAGACATTTGTCCCTCTGCAGCCTCCTTGAAATGCTCACCCGGTTTTCTCTTTCTATTACTCTGTTTTAATTCTGCATAGCCCTTATTGCTATTGACCTTGTCTATTCTTTGCTGGTTTACTGTCTGTGTCCCCTGATTAGCTCTGTACAAGCTTTGTGGGGCCATGGACATTGCCCATCTTGTGTCGTGGACATCTGGACAGTGCCTAAGGCACAGCTAGTAAATGAGTGAATACCCACTCTTCCCTCTTGAACTTGGTGTTCAGGCCATGGAATAGCTATTTAAACCCTCTGGCCTTCTGATTCCTCCTTCTGTTTGTCACCTGTCATGTGTCACCTGGCAGGCCTTCCTCTCATACTCTGGCTCTCCAACCAATCTGAGTTTCCATCTATTTTTGTTTTTACTCTCCTGATTTCCTCCTGGTTTTCATTCTGTCCCGCAGCCTGCGCCCCGCTCCCCCCAGGTCGATGTGTGCCATCACAACAGAGGACATACCTGATGGCCCAAAGCTCAGCTTAGTGACTCATCTTGTCATACTCACAGTGTTTTGTGTCTTTTAATAACCATCAAAAACTTGGGAGATTTCTCACAACAGTATCTGATATATTGGCCCCTGACGCTGGCACAGTTTCGGAGTGGGGCAGAGGCTGCCCACTTGAGATGGACATGCCACGTGGCTGCAGCTGGGGGCTGTCCTCTCCTGTGGGCAGTAAGTTCTCCAACCGCACACATTTGTGTGTTCCCTTGTAATCAGGATTCTTGCTTACAGCCTTCCCTCGGAACTTCAGAGGGTACTTTTGCATTTCAAAAGTAATTTCTCTAAATTTTAGAAACTGTTTAGAACTCCATACTATTCCCACCACATCTGCGGTCCCATCCATAAACTCCCGATCTCATCTTGATGCAGGAATGTTTTCTCTAAGTTGTAACACCAGTGGATACCCATTCATATCTTGTTAGATTGGCAGCATGTGGCAAGGAGCTGGACCCTGAGAAGATAGGACGCCTCACAGGTTTTGATTGTGAAAGGGATGTGGGTATGTGTCATTACTGAGGGAGGATAAGAATGGCAGCTAAATAGAGTGAGTAGGGAGGGTCCCTAACCATCAGGAATAGCAGGAGGATACTAAGGTCTGAAAGAGGGGGAGAAAGGTGGGAGGGAAGGATTTTATTTTTCTGAGATTAGCTTGAGGAATGGGATTGTTAGCTAAAATATTTGTACATATTTTTAAATGATCATCATGATGTAAAAATCTGCAGGGAGAATTTAATTTGGGTCATTAAAGTGGCAAAATAACTTAGGTGGAATAAGAGTCAGGAAATTCTCTGCAAAATAAAATTAAATGGAGAGGTTTTACCTTTACTAGTTTTTGGCAAAATGTCTGACCATGCTCACTGGCACTTAACAACATTTATAACAACTCTGAGACCTTTCTTTTCTTTCACTAAGTATTCCTTAAGATGAAGAGCAAGAAAAGTAGGATTCTGTTGTAAAATAGAGAAGGCATTAATAGATAAGTATTATTAAGCATAAGTAACTCCTGGCCGACACCCTGCATTGGGGAAGCAGAGTCAGAGAGAGGAGTGACCATGGGAGAAGGTATATCTAGGGAACAAAAGATAAGTAACTAATTTCTCTCAGTTCTCAAGACATTTGGGCTTTATTCCATGACCTGATAAACTTATTTGGAAGCAAATTAAATGATGTCACATAGTAGGGGGGAAAAGTAAACTATAAAACAGATACTACTTAAGCTATATCTCTGAATGTAAAAAATCTGATTTGGAGCTTTTATAACATTGATCATGTTTTTAAACTTTTGAAGGTTTTAATGCCATAGCTTTACTTGAAAGCCAACATACGCTTAGAATTTATCATCAGAAAAACATAAGCTTAATTTTTAAGGTAAAAATTGAATGTGTAAGAGTGAAAAGATAGAACATTTATATTAATTTTTAAAGCCAAATTGTTAAATTCAAGAAATTATACTCATGATGGTATCCTTTGATGTAAAATCCGTATAGTAATCAATTGGTGGCAATAAACATAATAACGTGCCAGTACAGCTGACCCTTAAACAAGGGGGGATGTGTATAACTCCTGCTCCCCCAAAACTTAACTACCAGCAGCCTACTGTTGACCAGAAGCCTTACCTACAACATAAATAGTTGATTATTCTATATTTGGTATGTCTTATGTATTATATACGGTATTCTTACAATAAAGTAAGCTGGAGAAAAGGAAATGTTATTAAGGAAATCATGAGGAGAAAATATATTTACACTGCTGTACTGTAAAAAATGCATGTATAAATAGATCTGTGTCACTCAAACCTGTGTTGTTTAAGTCACACCCGTGTGACTGTAAGTTAATCCTGTTCTTCGCCTTCTGTAAACAGAGTTCAGACGATGAAGACTGTTCTGCAAAAGGAAGGAATCGTCACATCGTAGTCAATAAAGCAGAGCTTGCTAACTCCATTGAAGTGCTAGAAAGCTTTAAGCTGGCCAGGGAGAGCTGGGAGTTGCTCTACTCCCTAGAATTCCTTGACAAGGGTAAGGACATACTGTTGTATTGGTGCTGTTTAATTTTTACGTAAGGTCAGCGTGCTAAAAACATGATGCTTGAAATAAGACATGGCTAACTAAATTGATTACAGTAGTTACGCGTTTTATATGATTCTTTTTTGAACAGGACATCTAATCAGTTTTTAATCAAATAACCATTTACCTCTTAGCTTCTACTATGAGTGTTTTTTTTTTTAAAGTTTGTTTTGAGAAAGAGGGAGTGCACAAGCAAGCAGGGGAGGGGCCCGGAGAGGGAGAGAGGAAATCCCAAGTACTGCCCAGTCAGTGTAGAACCCTATGAAGGGCTTGAACTCATGAATCGTGAGATCATGACCTGAGCCAGAATCAAGAGCCAGAGGCTTAACTGACTGATCCACCTAGGTGCCCCTACTCTGAGAGTTTATTATAGTTAGGTTTGGGGTGGAGTGTCAGGCAGAGTTTTTGGTCTTTTAACATTTGTATTGTTGGCCTCTTTTTCTGCTGGTTTGTTTGTTTTGTGCTTTTAGTTCTTCTGTCTACTGTCTTGTGTCTGCCTTACTTTGTGTAGCCAAACATACAAAAGGTAATGCTGTTTCCATCTGCATTAACTCCATTGCCTGAAAAACTCACACTGCATAAAGCTTCTTTTCCTTTGAGAATAGCCATAAAACTAGGGGTAGTTTTACAGTAAAACTAGGGGTAGTTTTATAGTGATTAAGTATTTCAAGGGCAGCTGGGCAGCTCCGTCAGTTAAGTGCTACACTCTTGATTTCTGCCCAGGTCATGATCTCATGGATCCTGAGTTCAAGCCCCGAACTGGGCTCTGCTATGACCACATGGAGTCTGCTTGGAATTCTGTCTCGCCCTCTCTCCCCACCCTCCCCCAACACGTGCATGTGCTCTCTCTTTTTCTCTCTCTCTGATAGACTTTTTTTTTTTTAAAGTATTTCAACATTACTTAGAAACCACTAGCTCTTCGCTAACCAGTGTATCTTTACTATGGTTTGGAACCAAGGCCTTTACTTTCCTTCCGGCCAGTGGAGCTTCACCCCTTGGCCCCCTTGCCTCACATATGTGTACAGAACCCTTGGTCAGGTGTGTCCTATCACTTCCATTTTTTCTGAATTAAATATAGCATCACTTGGTTTCCTCTGGTGGCATCTAGAATTGTAAACATGTATGTGACCTTGACCTTTGGAGGGGCCTTTTTTTGTTGCTTGGGCAAAAATTAAGTTTAAAAAGTGAATAGAACTCTTAGTGTTATGTCTTTGTTTTCTTAACTGGGTGAAAATAAAACAATACCTTTTTCTGAAGTGAGCAAAGTTACTTACAAGATAAATGAGATAATATGTGAACTGCATTTTGAACAGTTCTTGGGATATGGTATGTGCTTAATAATTGTTGGTGCCTAATAAAAATACTGCTTGTGTTTTATAGTCTAACTTTACTATCTAATTCAAATTCTAGACCATTGTTAGTTGAAATCAAAGTCGATAGTTGCTATCCATTTTTAAGTAGTTTGTCTCTGTTGTTTTGATGGGTTTGTTTTATTTTCTGCTTCTGTGTTAACATGTTTTTGGTAAATTTACTTTTGAATTCTCAGAATTTACAAGAATTTGTTTGGCATGGAAGACAGATACTTGGCTTTGGTTAAGAATATTCCTCACTGATATGATCATCTATCAGGTAACGTAACGTACGTTTTAAGTTCCTGTGTCTGTAAAGGATAGTTATTTTTGTGAACCGATTGTGGCATGCAAGGTGTGTGTGTGTGTGCCTTCTGTAGACTAGACATGCTCTGAAGACATGTTGTGTCTTCAGTGGCAGAGGGATTATGACCCACTTTCACCTTAAAATAACTCCAAAATGATAGGCTGCATCTCTCTGTTACCTTTGCAATGCCTAGCCTCATCCCTCTGAAAGTAAGATTTTTACTTTTCAATAAAAGATGAATACTTCACACCCCTCCTTGTCTGCCCTGATGGAGGCCTTCTGCCTGGCTTTCCATATGCCTGGAACAGAGAGAGCAACTGATTCCCTAAGGGGTGCAGAGCTCCCAGCTTCCGCTGTTGAAACGGACAGGGTTCTGCTTCCATCCTACGTAAAGGAGAGCTGGCATTAGTAGTAAAATATCTATAAGAAATGATACATCCAAAGTATACTGTATCCGAAAGCTGGTGTTATTTTCTTTAGTCTTAAGAATTAATGGGCACCTGGGTGGCTCAGTCGGTTAAGCGTCCGGCTTTGGCTCAGGTCATGATCTCACGGTTCGTGGGTTTGAGCCCGCCTCGGGCTCTGTGCTGACAGCTAGCTCAGAGCCTGGAGCCTGCTTCAGATTCTGTGTCTCCCTCTCTCTCTCTGATCCTCCCCTGCTCGCGCTATCTCTGTCTGTCTGTCAAAAATAAATAAAAAACAAAAAAAAATTTTTTAAAGAATTAAGACCTTGGTCGGTAGAGCATGTGACTCTTGATCTCAGGGTTGTGAGTTCAAGACCCACGAGGTGGGGATTTGCACTTGGGTGGCTCAGTTGATTAAGCATCCAACTTCAGTTCGGGTCATGATCTCTCGATTCATGAGTTTGCTCCTCACGTTGGGCTCTGTGCTTGGTGCCTGGAGTCTGCTTCAGATTCTGTATCTACCTCTCACTCTCTTATCCCCTGCTTGCATACTCTCTCTGTCTCTCAAAATAAATAAATAAACATTAAAAAAAAAAAGGAATTAAGATCAGAGACAAAACTCTTTGTACATAAAGTACCTCCATCGAGAGCCCCCGTCTTACTTTAAGTAAATTGTTTTGATTATTGCTAAGTCTCCTCTTTCCTCTTCAGTTGATTAAGCAGAGCCACCTTATTCGGAGTTGCTTGCTGCTTGCTTAATTAACTCTGGAGATTTACTTAAATGGCAGTGTTTTTCAGCTCCTCACTGTTATCTTTCTTAGGGTCAATACAAAAAAGCAATAGCCAGCCTGCATCATTTAGCCGCTCTCCAGGGATCACTCCCTCAGCCACAGATCACGGGCCAGGGGACCCTGGAGCATCAGAGGGCACTCATCCAGCTGGCGACTTGCCACTTCGCTCTAGGAGAGTACAGAGTGAGTAGTGTGTGCCTTGCACGGGATCCTCCGATGCACTCAGCTACCTTGGGGCCTCCTCTTTTTCCTATGCTGGGCTTTTAATACAGTGCATGTTTATTTGAAATAGAGTTTTTCTGCCTAGATTTTAATCACCTAATCCGCTGATGAAAATCTTGGTTGACTCTGTTTTACTTCATTTTCTCTTTACTTACAGCTTCCCTGAAATAGACTTCAGTACTTTTCAGGTTCCATTTTATCAGAGGATGATTTTTTTTCTTTACTTTCTTATTTGGAATCTCTTTAGAGCAGAATCAGTCCTGTTGTACTTGGACAGGAGAGGCATATACTAAATGGAAAAGGGAGGATTTCCATTAGCTTATCTGAGCCTCAGATTCTCTTTCTACATGATGATGATACCTCGTGGGGTATTCCAGGAGCAGATATGTGAACAGGTCTGTTTCCTCCATGATGGTGAGCCCCTCCTCCCACAGGGTGGGGCCCCTGTTCTTTACCTTTGAGTCCCTCATAACACCTACCACAGAGGTTTGCACAGTTAATAAATGTTTGAATTCAATGATAAGCACGTTCTTTATATACATGCGTACTGTATAAATTCAGGACCACAACACACAAACTCTGATTTCTTCTCATCTTTGTATATGTTAAGTTGATTACTTTGTGATTAGTAACCCCAAATTAAGTTTTTAAACTTAAACTTTGAAATACAATGTATAATTCATCCGTAGGAAGAAACAATTAGTACGTGAAGTATATGCATCGAAAATTGAAAATACTTTTCAGCCATCATTTATGTAATTATTAGGTACCTAATGTAAGTTTCAGTGAATTCCTTCAGAGAATTTATTTATTTATTTATTTTATGTTTTTTATTTTTTTGAGACACAGAGAGAGAGTGTGCAAGCAGGGGAGGGTCAGAGAGAGAGGGAGACAGAGAATCCAAAACAGGCTCCAGGCTCTGAGCTAGCTGTCAGCACAGAGCCTGACGCGGGGCTCAAACCATGACCTGAGCCGAAGCCGGACACTTAACTGACTGAGCTACCCAGGCGCCTCGCTTCTGAGAATTCAGAAGAGAACATAAGATTTGCTCACCCAGATACTCATGTATCGTATAGAGTTAGACAGCTACACAAGCACTCATGGTCAGCATTGTATTTGGGAATATAAAATAAAGGGGTAGATTTAATTAAGCTAGGCAGACTCATTCTCTGAGGACTTCTGGTGACAGCTAGACCTCCCTCTTTGGTTTGTAATTTAACTTATTCCTGAGTCTCAGCTGCCTTCAGCTCAGATCAGCATGTCCAGATGTGAGTTTTCTTCGTTCTCCGGCCCTTAGACGTAACAGCTCTCAAATCGTGGTTGACTCTTACTCTAGCTAATCTTTTTGATTCTTCCTGTATGAAGCTAATTTCTTTGGTGTAGTGCTTTTTATTTCTTTTGCCACCACCCTAATCCATGACTCTGAACTGAGTTTTTTTGCATACCATCTTTTTTTTATCTCTAAGCTATGTTCATTGCTTTCTATGAGATTGCGGTCATCATTCCACTTAATTGAAATATTGACTTCCGAGGTGCCCAGAGTTGAGCCACGTGCTGGGGTGGAGATATAAGCAGGGTGAGGGGAACGTGGGATCCCTGCATTCAGGACACAGAATTTGAGTTACAGAGAAGAATGCAAGTATTTATATTAGACAGTTAAAGACCAGATATTAAGTGACATGCCCTAGATATATGCACAGTAGGCATTCAGGGAAGGGAGTTTTCACCAGGGTCCATATAGTCAAGGAAGGATTTACAAAAAAGATTGGCTAGAGGTAGGCTCTGAAGGATGGTGGCATGTGACTCTGGAGGACACATCCTGGCCCTCACTTGCCTGCTCTGTAACCCGGGCCACGGTAACTCACCCCGCTGGCTAACTCCGGTGTTCACGTTTTTAACTGCCGAGCTGTGGAGCTCTTGAAGCTAGAGCTTCGCAACCCTGGGGCTGTGAGTGGGTTCTGGATGTGCCAAGACACCGGCCCTCTCAGTCAGCTGTGGCTGAAGGCAGCTAGAGCCCCCAGGTTAGTGCTGCCAACTCTGAGCAGCCTTACCGGTATTTTCTGAATGTGCCAAGACTTGAAAAAGGTTGAACGGCATGGCTTACACATTGCACTTCCTCATCTGTAGACGGAGGATGAGAGTGTTGTGCCCAACACACAACATGCTCCCTAAATGGAATCTAGTTGTTATCATTAGAATTTGGACTGGTAGACCGTAGGTGATGGCTTACTCTGTGGATGGAGACCAGCCCCTCAGCGTGGCACTGGAGGCTTCCCTCGGCCACCAGCTTTGTATGTGCTACTTCCTAAACCACGCCCTCCTTCACTGAAGCAATAGCCAGCCCTTCCCCACATCTTTCTCCTCTGAAACCACCTTTTTCTCTTTTCCACATTTCAAATCATTCCCCCCTTTAAGGCTTGGGTGAAAGTAACCTTCCTTCCTGAGCCCTTTCCAGCTAGTTTAGCTTGTGTGTATTTATCTTCCGTTTTAAATTACGCTCTAAATCATACCATTTAGTCCACTACTCTGTATCCCATTTTCTCTTCATTGAGGTATTAAATGTCTTTAAGACAGGGATAGTTTTCCTTTGGATGCCGCTGTGCTGTTAAACACATTGATAGTTTAGGTAATACTTGACTAATTTTTAATTTTCGTTCTTTTGTTTTAACAGCAAAGAAGGAGTTATTATTCCCTCAAAAGTCTAGTACCTGTATTTAATCTTAGTTACTTTTTCTACATTTGCTGTTGAGCAAACAGTGACAGTACCATAAATATTCTTGAGGGGTGCCTGAGTGACTCAGTCGGTTAAGCATCTGACTTCCGCTCAGGTCATGATCTCGAGGTTTATGAGTTCAAGCCCCAGATTGGGTTCTGTGCTGACAGCTCAGAGCCTGGAGCCTGCTTCAGATTCTGTGTCTCCCTCTCTCTCTGCCCCTCCCTCACTTGTGCTCTGTCTCTCTTTCTCTCTCTCTTTTAGAAGTAAAATATTTAAAAAATTTTTTTAAAAGAGAGACTTGAGGCTGCACTGTAGACCTCTCTCTGTGTGCACACGCTGTATGCTACAACTATGTTAGTTGTTACGTTGATTTACTTTCAGTGAGAAAATTTCAGATGAGCACATTTTCATCTTATCTTCTTTAGATGACATGTGAAAAAGTCCTTGATTTGATGTGCTACATGGTACTCCCCATTCAAGATGGAGGCAAATCACAGGAAGAACCCTCAAAAATAAAGCCCAAATTTAGAAAAGGTACAGTGACAAGTTTTATTCTTATTTTTGTGAAAATGGCTTTACCCAAGGCTGGAAAATTATTTACAATTCCCAGTGACATAATGTATGATCTGCAGGGTTTGACAGACTGTGTAAAAAGTTAATCCCTTGCCAAGCTTGTCCTTGGCACTGATTTCATAAGCAGCTGCAAATCTGTCTTCCGAAGTTCTCTTCACTTCCTGAGTTTGTCATCGCTGAAGAATATCCAACAATTCCTTTTCCTAGCTTTAGCAATTCTTGGAAAAGTTGCAGATGATTAGTTAAGAAGTGTCTCCTGGCATATCCCTCTTAGGCTATTTTGAGCTTCACCTCAATGAGCACATTGATTGTAAATTTACATAAATTTAGTTGTAATGCTTATATAAGAAAGGAAGAAAGATTCACCATCTCAGTTCCTAAGTTTCCACATTAGAAGGAAGAAAAAGAGGGGCGCCTGGGTGGCTCAGTTGGTTAAGCGTGCAACTCTTGATTTTGGCTCAGGTCATGACCTCACCATTTGTGAGTTCAAGCCCTGCATCAGGTTCTGTGCCAACATAACAGAACTTGCTTGGGTTTCTCTCTTTCTGTCCCTCCCCCACTTGTGTTCTTGTTCTTTCTCTCTCTCAAAAATAAACAAACTTAAAACAAATTAAAAAGGGAATTTAGAAAAAGATAAGCAAGTTAAACCAAAGAAAGTAGACAACAGGAAATAATGATAAGGGCAGAAATCAATGCAATAGAAAAGGAGATAGAAGAAATTAATAAAGCTACAAGTTGGGTTTTTCTGGGGAAAAAATAAAATTGATAAACTCCTAATAAGATTGATCAAGAAGAAAACACAAATTACCAATAGTAGGAATGTCACTACAGATCCTACTGAAATCAAAAGGGCATTAAGAGAATAAGTTATTAATGACTTTATGCCAATAAATTCGACAACTTAATGAAATCGAAAATCGTCTTGAAAAACACAACTTATCAAAACTGACACAGATGAAACAGAAAATATGAATGTTCCTACATCTGTTAAAGAAATTGTTTGTTATCAAAACCCTTCCCACAAAACTCCAGATCTAAATGGCTTCACCGATGAATTCTGTCAAGCACTTAGGAAGATATAATACCAATCCTGCACATACTCTTTGGAAAAATAGAGTAAAAGAGAACACTTCCCAATTCAGTTTTTAAGGCCAACGTAACCCAAACAAAAAAATCAAGTAAGACCAGAAGAGAACATTAAAGGCCATTATCCATCATAAGCATAGCTGTCAGAGTCCTCAAAAGATCGTAGCTACAGCGATATATAAGAAGGGCGATGCATGTGACCGAGTATACTGGGAATGCAAAGGTGCTTTAACATAGGAAAATCATTCCCTGTAATATTACCACTTTAATACATTAAAGGAGAAAAATCATATAATTTTCTTAATATAGATAGAAATGCATCTATATGCATTTATGCAGTTATGTTTGCATTTATCATTCATGATTTTTAAAAAAACCCTAGCAAACTCGAAACAGATGTTCCTCAACATCTTACTTAACTGTGAAATATCAAGTGCTTTGCCCGTGATTAGCAACAATATAAAAGTATCTATCTCCTCTATTACTTCAACATATTGGAGATTCCAGCCAGTACAGTGGGCAAGAAAAAGAAAGGTATAAAGGTTGAAAAACAGCTATTTTCATTCACAGATATGACTGTCTTTATTTGCAGGTATGTATGTGGCTATGTTAGAAAAGCCAGAGGGGACCTCTGGGTGGCTCAGTCAGTTAGGTTTCTGACTCTAGATTTCAGCTCAGGTCATGGTCTTGCAGTTGGTGAGACGAGCCCTGAATTGGACTCTGCAGTAATAGCTCAGAGCCTGGTTGGGATCCTTTCTCTCCCTGTCTCTCTGCCCCTCTCCCAGTCTCTCTCTCAAAATCACTAAAGTTAAAACAAAACAAAAAAAGAGCAGCGTAGCAGATCTCCAAATAGAATAATACCAAAAAACACAAAATACTTAGGGATAAATTTATTGAAAACTGTGCAAGATCATGTTCATAGATCAGAATACTCCTGTATTTTAGGGTTCCAGTTCTCAAATGTGTCTATAGATTCAGTGCAATCCCAATCAAAATCCCAGCAGACTTATTTTTTGATTGAAACTGACAAACTTGATTTTTTCCTTTTTTTTTTTAGTTTATTTATTTTGAGAGAAGGAGAGGGGCAGAGAGAGAGAATGACTTCCGAGCAGGCTCTGCACTGCTAGCACGGAGCCTGATGCCGGGCTCGAAGTTAACCATGAGATCATGATGTGAGCCGAAACCAAGAGCGAGATGCTCAACCAGCTGAGCCCCCCAGGTGCCCTTGGACAAACTTGATTCCAAAATCTATATGGAAGTGCAATCTAGAATAGCCGAAACAGTTTTGAGAAAGACTAATAAAACTGAGCAACTTACCCTCCCTGATAGCAAGACTTTTAAGTAAAGTGACAGTTATCCAGACAGTATTGGCACAAGAGTGGAGAATCCAGAAAAGACCCACACAAACATGGTCTGGTGATTTTCAGTGAAGGCACCAGAGTAATTCTTGGAGAAAGGAAAGCTGAGATGGGGCCAAGACTAAATGGAAAAGTTAAAATGATAACATTTTTTATACGAAAAGGTTTTTGCGATTAGTAGGTAGATTTATTAGGACACTAAAAATTTTCTAGAAGACAAAACCATGACAGTTTTGATCATTATTGAAGCTCTTTAAGGTACATGGGAGATTTGAAAAAAAAAAAAAAAAAGGAATAGCCTAGATCCCTTCAAAATTAAGTGTCTCAGTGAAACAAAAGCAGATCTGGTGGGTAAGACTGGACCTAGCTGACATCAAGACTTATTTTAAAGATCTGTCGTATTGGCATAGAGCTCACCTGGTGGAATGGAATAGAGAACCGAGAAGCGAGTGGTCCTATAATTCAGTGGAGGAAGAATGAATTTATCCAGTAAGTGGTGCTGGGATAATCAATCTAATTGTAAAGGCAACAGAAATGGGATCCCTCATTCACACTACACAAAATTTCCTTAAATTTTAAGATTTAAAAATGGAAACTAAAACTTCCAACCTTTTATAAGAAAATATGGAAAAGATTCTTTGTGCCTTCTAGATAGAGAAGGATTTAGGCTACAGAAAGCATACAACATAAATTCAGTCACATTGAAGTTAAAATACCAACGAAAGATAGCATCATCAAAGGGAAAGGCTAAGCCATAGACTGCAGGAAAGTTGTCCAGCACACAGATTCAACAAAAAGTGAGCATCCGGAACTTTGAAAGAGCTCCTTCAACCCACTGAGAAACAGCCAGCCGCTCACAGAAAAACAGGTAAAGAACAGAACAGATTCACAGAAGCAGAAATCCAGACGGCCACAAACTATTTGAAAAAACTCTCAGAGCCTCCAAGTGGCTCAGTCTGTTAAGCATCCAATTCTTGATTTCAGCTTAGGTCATGATCTTGCAGGTTAATTGATTCAACCTAAAAAGTTTTCTTTTTAGAAAAAAAAAGACTTTCAACCTGTTAGCAATATGGGGACTTGAGATTAAAAAGTAAGCTGCCATTTCACACACATCAGAATGCAGGGATTGTGGAGTAGCAATCCTAGCTACCAGGGTGTGAAGATGCACACCGCCTGTCCGCTTCTGGAGTGTGTGTAAACTCACACCAGCACTCTGGAGACAGTTTGGCTGTTCCGAGTTGAACATCTCATTGCCTAGTTGTATACCTCTTGTAGTTAAATTTCTTATTTCCAACTTGGGTCCTTACCCACTGGGTTATGAATTTCAACCAGATGTTTTCTTTTTTAATGACATAGACTCTAATATTATCATTAACATGAGTGCGCCTCCTGTACAAAGGTTAAATTGTACTTCATGAACCTTTTGTTTTAGATACATAAACGTAAATATGTGTGCACAGCATCTCCATTATTTCTTGCTACTTTTGTCCTCAGGGTAGAGAAGAATTTAGGATCTAAAGAGCACACACCATAAAGGAAAGGATTAAGGTCCTGGTTGGAAAATTATTGCCTGAAGTTTTTTTTTCTACAAGCGCACAAGAAAATGTATATAAGAATGTTTATTTCAGCATTGTTTGTAATAGTGAAAAATTGGAAATCTCCGTGTCCCCCATAAAAGAATGGATAAATGAACTGTGGCATATGTAACATAAACATTAAAAACCAGCCAACTAGAACTATAGGTATTAGTACCAAAAATCGTTTGCAGAAGGATGCATACACCATGATGCCATTTATATAGTAAACTGGAAACTTGTAAAGCTTTCCTCTGTGTTGTTGCATAGAAAAGAAAAATACCACATTCGGGATAATAGTTCCATCAGGGTGACAGAAGAGGACATGGTCTGAAAAGGTGCACAGGAGGCTTCAACTGATTTGTGATACTTTATATCTTTAATTTTTTTTAATGTTTTTATTTATTTTTGAGCTATAGAGAGAGACAGTGAGAGCAGGGAGGGTCAGAGAGACAGGGAGACACAGAACAGGAAGCAGGCTCCAGGCTCTGAGCTAGCTGTCAGCACAGAGCCCGATGTGGGGCTTGAACCCACGAACTGTGAGATCATGACCTGAGCCGAAGCCGGACACTCAACCAACTGAGCCACCCAGGCGCCCCATACTTTATATCTTTAAAACAAAGTGTTAACATTTTATAGAGCTGAGAGTTGAGCACAGTGGTATTTGTAATGTTCTCCATGTAATTTTCTATACATTTGAAATGTTTTATAAAAAGCATTTAAGCAAGATTAGGAAAGAAGATCGGTACGTGAAATCCAGAGACCCTTCAAAAACCAGTTTCATCATCACTAAACATCATCATGGTTTAACTGTGTTTGAAATCATGTGACTGTTGCCTTTTTTTTTTTTTCTGGAAAAAGTCTTAAAACATTTTCATTTCAAAGCTGTTTTCTTTGGTAGTAACAAACATACTGTGGACTTTTGTTAGGTTCAGATCTGAAGCTTCTGCCTTGTACCAGTAAGGCCATCATGCCGTACTGCCTGCATTTAATGTTAGCTTGTTTTAAGGTAAGCTGAAAGTTGATTAGCATGAAAGAAATTTAATTTGGAACATTGTTGTGATGATCTAGAGTGACTTTGTGTAGTGGAGAGAGTACATGAACTAGGAATTAACAAATACTAATTGTGGATTGTCCTGAGCACTCAAGAGTAGGAGATGACCCCCATCCTCGAGCAGTGTACAAATAATCGTGGGACAGTTATCCAGATAGCCTGCCGTAGTGATGTTCAGTAAATGCGTTATGCATTAATATGTCAGAATATATTAGCTAGAAGAAGAGAATACAAATGCCATTGGGTTCGTAGAGGGATGGTGAGTTTATTATCCTAAAGATGTGAGGGGTGAAAGCGTTTTCACGTGTTAGGACGACCACCAGCAGAGGTGCAGCGGAGCTGGGCGCGGTTAAAGACTGCTGGAAAACCGCCAGGCCTGTGACTGCAGGGGGAGCGGAACTCCAGCATGCATTTCACCAAGGTTTGTGAGCAGGAGAACCGCAGTCCTGGGTCTCTGCTTTGGAGCCATAATTCCAAGACTAAACTCATGGTCAGAATCACCCGGGGAGACAGAAACCATTTGAAATGTGATTTAAAGCCTCACTGCTCATTTAGAACAAAAGGTCTTTTTGCCATTTCTTCAATTCACACTCCTGCTTCCTTCTTGTTGCTCACTGCCTTTCTTCTCCCCAGTCCACGTTCTCCTCAAACCCTCCTCTCCGACAAGGCTTGTCGCCCACCCTCACCCACAACTGTCCCCTTAAAAGAAATCCCCAGACTCCTCTCTCTGATTTGCAGAACCACTCAACTTCTCTTGCCCTTATCTCAAGATCAAAGCTTCCAGGCCACCATGCATGTCCAGCTCCCGTCAGGATGCTCATGGAGTGCACTGCTAGGGACCTTGTTTACAGCACAGAGGTTTCTTTGGTTAGGACCCATCCCCCTTAGAAGGCAGTTGTGATGTTTGCAAAGAAAGTGTGATATTTTGTTCCCTGTATCACATATTTTCATTCAGCAGCTTTTTTTTAATCTTTATTTTATTTTTGAGAGAGACAGAAGTGCAAGCAGGGGAGGGGCAGAGAGAGAGGGAGACACAAAACCTAAAGCAGGCTCCCGGCTCTGAGCTGTCAGCATAGAGCCCTATGTGGGGCTCAAACCCACGAACTAAGATCATGACCTGGGCCAAGGGTCAGATGCTCAACTGACTGAGCCACCCCCAGGTGCCTCCTACAGCAGCATTTCTTAAGGAAGTGATATTTGTTACATTTAAGATCACCCCGTGATTTCCTTTTCCCTCTGAGTCTGCACAAATCCTTGTCTTGCAGCTGCGAGCTTTCACTGACAGCAGGGACGACATGGCACTGGGGCATGTGATCGTCTTGCTTCAGCAAGAGTGGCCACGGGGAGAGAATCTCTTCTTGAAAGCTGTCAATAAGATTTGCCAACAAGGAAATTTCCAATATGAGAATTTTTTCAATTATGTTACAAGTATCCTTTTTCTTATTTAAGCCTAAGAAATTCTGACTTTTTTTTTGTTTGTTTTTTAGAATGAACACGTGGTAAAAAAAAAAAGGAACCATTCTAGGTAGAAATAATGGTTTTCTCTGGGGGGAAGAGAGACAGAATGGTGATTAAAAATGGGACCATGGCAGTTATGCCATAAGTCATAAAAGGCTGCACAGGTGATACAAGGAATCAGGAATATTGGTAGCCCAAGTCCATTTGCCACTTGGGAAGGTACCCAAGATGCCTAAATTAATAACCTTCAGGTTCCCGACAGGCCCAGAATGGCTGGTGAGGCCATAGAATATAGTAGTTCATTAGCCTTCATCTACTGGCAGGGGGCCTCCTGCGGCCACTCCTAGGGCCCTGACTGTCCCCTGGGGTCAGCTGTTGGCGCACCATGTCACAGCTGTGACAGCTGCCACTGAGTGACCACCAAACATGCGTGCAGCCCAGTGGTTGTTTCTGACAATGGGGAGTATTTCATACTGTTAGGAAAAGACCAGCCTTGGTGTGAGGAATGTGCTGTGCTTGTCCATGCTCCTAAAACAGTATTTCTTAACGGTTTTCGGGGATACACACCCCCACCATCTCTTTCATTTCTTATTAAGAAAAAAGATTTTGCTGGGGTGTCTGGGTGGCTCAGTCACCCAGGTCTTGATCTCAGGGTTATGAGTTCAAGCCCTACATGAGGCTCCATGCTGAGCATGAGGCCTACTTAAAAAACAAACAGATTTTGCTCTTATGACCATACAGAATCTCTTTTATTAGCATCTGTATGAGAAACATGTTTATCTCTATGAGGTGGTTTGGTTGGTATAAGAATCCCTAATTGGCAATAAGACAGACCTGGGTTCCAGGACTGACTCGAGCTGGCGACTGGCGATGGGCACGGAGGGCAGGGCGCTTGTTTCCACACGTGGTTGACCTGAATGCGGCCTGCAGATATCGATATGCTGGAGGAATTCGCCTACTTAAGAACTCAGGAAGGTGGGAAAGTCCATCTGGAATTACTGCCCAATCAAGGAATGCTGATCAAGTAAGCGTGCTGCCCGCTCGTCCATGCCAAGTGCTAGCCTTTTGTATGTCTGTAGGAAACACTTGTAAGTTTCCTGTCTTTCAGAAATTTTATAGAAAGGAATCCAAACCTGGTCTCTGTCTTTGAGAGCAGATTTGATTCTCGGTACCTTCCGAAACTTGGTGTTTCCTTAAATACATTTCTGATAAAACGTTGTTTAAGTTGGAGTATCTCTGTCACTTTTGAAACCTTTTCACTAAACAGAATTCTCATTCATGATCTTTTTCTTTCCATAATTTGCAGGCTAAACCTATAAATTTCTAATTAGAGAATATTTCTAATAGAGCCATGCTTAATTAAAGTTGTGTTGAATTAGGGAAAACTACAGACTTTATTTATAAACTGCACTTGGGTTTCAGTGTTTCTTTGAAGCCTTCCTAAGCAGTCATTGCTTACATAGCCCCAGGGACAGTAGCCGGGTCTAGTGTCCCCATGCAAAACACACCTGCCCAAGGACGTAATGGTGGGGCGCCTGGTCTCAGGCGTGCCTTCCCACACCTGGATAAAGTTAGTGACCATTTATGATTTTTAAATAGCTCATAAATCTTGCTTTTATCCTTCAGTACTGTAAATGCCACGTGTAGTTTTATTTTCATACTTCCTCCTTTGCGTCCTGCATACTCAGCATGGCTGTGAGTCAATGTCAGAGTCACTGCAAGAGACTGAGCCCTGAGTGAGAAGGGAGTGTTGCTAAGGCTGAAAACATTTTCCTTTTTCTGTCAATTTTGAAATGAACAAATTTTCAGTTGTTGAGAGCGAAAATCCACATCTTGTTCTATCTTTGTAGAGCCTTAGAGATGTTGAGAGGGAAGTATGAGATGTTCATTCTGGATATATGTCACCTTGGTGATCTGGGGCATAGCAGACATTACTCCTGTTGAGAAGAGGCTCTTCTGGAATCCCTTCCTAAATATGGGAAGATTAAATAGGGTTTTTGCCCTTCATCTTATAAATATTATTAATATTCTAAATATTTAAGAGAACAGAATACTCTCCTGTAAGAACACAAGACCTTGACGCGGTAGGCTGCTAAGGCGAGGCGGGCTGACGTGCTCCTCCTGTCTCCATTCCCTTCGTAAGACCACAGGAATCAAAAATTATGGGGGAAATAATTGCATCGTTAAAATACTCTTAACAGCATTTGAGAATAAAGATGACTGATAGGGGAGCTTATGTGACGCCTTTTGTGGGCTTAAAAAAAAGATTTCTAGGCTTTTAGGTTGGATATACAAAACATATCTATTATTAATAGCTTTTTAGTTAGTTCACATTAACACTGTCCAAATTCACCATAATCTAGAAACAGCCTTAGTAGAATCAACTCCATTTACTTAGGGTTACACTTCCAGGTGACCTCTCACTGCAGATAATGCTTAACTGTTTGCGGCGATGTGAGGGAACAGGCTGTTAAAAAGTCTACAGTTGGATCTCAGATTTCATTATACTGAACCTTTCTTCTGTAGGCAGTTTGTATTGAGCTGAACAGTGACCTGGTTAGCTGAGATGACCCCTAGGACAAGGAGCGAACGCAGGGGCTCTTCAGCACCCGGATGATACCATTGCAGGGGCTGTTAGGGGAAGGCAGGGACCGGCACATGCACGTCTAGGCTTTGAGAGACAATCCAAGCTCCCCCGCCTCCGTCATTATAAACCTTAATTTCTTCTAACTCCCTGTACAAGACCATTAAGCCTCTGGGGAAACCTGCTGTTCTGTCAGTGTGGAAGCAGGAATAGGGATTGTTACTTAGTATTGGGAATTTGTATTGGGAATTTGCCCAGTCTCCGGTGTGTGAGTCTCAAAGTTCATTTGAAACCTGCATTCAGATTACTTACATTTAAACTACAGCAGGAGAATCAAGCTGCGAAAGCCAGAGAGCTTGTCTGAGGAGGCTGGGATTCGAATCTTGAGTAAAACTATCTATAGTCCTTTTCCAAATAAATATAGTTCCAAATAAATACTCTGAAGCCATCGCAGACCTTTTGGGGGGTGCACTAAATCTTGGTTACAAAATTCTGCAAAGTCCTGGGTCCCAGATCTTTTTATCTCCTCCATCTGTTCCTTTTCTCAATACTTTTTGAAATTCAGGCTCAACCTTTCTTTCTTTATCAAACACACCGCACCGCCAGCTCAGGCCCCACAACCCCCCCCCCCCCCCCCCCCCCCCCCGGCCCTAGGCGCCTTGGTAGTGCCTCTTCTGTTGGAGGCCTCAGTCCTGGCAAAGGTGCTTACCAGAAATCCCCGGGTTCATCCCTGGGATTGGCGGGCACCTGAGCAGAGTGGAGTGAAGGAGGCTGGATTTGAAAATGTGTCTTCTCACATGTTAGCCCCACTGCTGTTCAGTTGTGTCCCGACATCCTCTTCCTGGGTGGTGACTTTTACACCAGATGTCGAGTGGGCGGAGCTCAGGGCCCCAGAACAAGACGCTCTGGACATGCCCCAGCAGCAGGTGTAGGGAGAAGGCTGCTAGCTTCTCCCATCCTCCCAAAAGACACTGCTGTTGCCAGGGGCCCCATGGAAGGTCAGGGGTTTTTGCATAGTCTGTTCCAGTCTTGTGCATTTTCTCTGGCGTGTTGTTTTTGCAGTGCAGGGTGAGTCGGTGTGGGTGTTTGAATGCTGCTGTTTGCTGTTTTTTAAAGGCCTTCTAGCCCTCCCATGGGGTTACTGCAGCAGGAATTCTTACCTGTGCTTCAGCCCAGCATACAGACTGCTGACAGGTACCAAGTGGAAAACACCTGCTCATAGTGTGCGTTTTGTCCACATGTTGTACTGCCCATGGTTTTCAGCTCTCTGTGCCTCAGTGCTCTTTTTCATGCTTTATTTATTTTTTTAATTTGTTCTGCATTCCTTGGCAAACCATCTGGTTGTAATATTGTAACATTTCTTATTTTTTTCCATAAGTTGCCAGTGTTTTTGTGTTCGATTTAAAAATCATTATGGATCTGGGGAAAAAATGGAAGTTATATAAAAAAACTGTTAGATTAAAGTCCACATTAGTTTAGGTACTAGACTGTGCTCTCTTGATAAAAGGCATTCTTTCATAAATATATAAGGATGCTGAGCTTATTTTAAATAAACTTTTATTCGTGGGTTTTCATCTTAGTGACCAGTGTTGATGTCTAACTGGGCCTTAGCACAGTATTTCCCTGCCAGCGATACTGATTTTCAGCTTCCCTGTACAAACTGAAAATATGTGGGATGCTGCCTTTATTAGCTGATTTATCATGCCCTTAACCCACAAAAGCTAACTAATTCTCTTCTTCATCCAAACTTACCAGAGCGATAGAGACAGATAGATGTGTAATTGAGATGTACTGCTTTATGTATAGAAACAATGCCATTGAGCCATGAAGAACAGGATACGTATTTTATTATATTTTTACTGGTGTTAAGGGAAGAGTCTGCTTTGAGCTTTCAAAGCCTGTTAGCTTGCTGTCTGCAAATACCAGTAATTTCCAGTTGGTCAGCGGGTTGGCTCCCATTTGAGGTTGCAGTCCGGGACCCAGAAAAGAGGATCCCAGGGCTGCTGAAATGGGTCTACGTCTGTTCCCAGTGTGACTCATGGCCTCAGCCTCACCGACACTGTGCCCTTAGTACTGAGTTAACCAGCTGACTCCTCGGGAAATGTCCACAAAGAACCCTGTGTTTCCTCCATGGCACCGCCACTGTTTTACTGTGTGGTTCTTTAAAATGCCTATGGGCGTTGTAGAATGTCCTGTAGTGTCTTTACTAGTCTGACAGAGGGTAGTTTTTTTTTCTTCTTCTGTTGCATTGCAACTTTTTGACTTCTGTTGTATTTATTTTATATGATAATACAAGATTTCAAAAAACAGGAACATTTTAGAATGGTTTCGACAGTTTTATTTTGGCCAGTATGTAAACTAAAATCCGTGTTAGTGTGTCTGAGGGAAGTGAGGCAGTAGACGTGAGGAATGGAGGTGCCCTCTATTGGTCAAAACCTACTACATTACTCACCTGGTAGTGAAAACTCCTTTCCTCTTAACCCATTGAGTTTTGCTCAATTTTTCTTCTCCTTTCTTCATTTTGGTGCCTTAAGTTTTCTGGGATTTTCTGGGATTTTTTTTTTTTTTTTTTTTTTTTTTTGTGAGCTCCGCAGCACAACTTCTGGGTGTAGCCAGAGACTTTGCGAGCACTCCCGCTGAGCCTTCCACAAACATGCCCGTGTCCTGAGTGGTGGGGACCACATCTGGTCCCCAGTAGGCTTTTGCAGGCCACTGGCTGTTCTTTGGCGATTTTGCTTCCCTCTTCCCACCCCTGCCAGACTCTTGTTTTGGGACCTCCAGCCCCTACGGCTGCTTCTCACACAGATCAAGTCTGGGTGGCTCGGCACTTCGCGGAGCTGGCCTGTTCTGGCATCACCGGGAGAGAGACGCGCTCGGAACCCCAGTGGCCGTATACCAGCCGGGGCCCCTCTGCGCCCGAACACAAGTGTGGTGACTGGCTCATTCCGCTGTCCCTCCGCCCTCGGCTGGCCGGTCTGGACATGAGCTGTGTGGCCGTGCGGACTGGACCCGCACGAGTCAGCCCAGGGATGCACACGTTAGCGTCAGAGCTGCAAGAGTGCAGAAGCAAAGCGGGTGGCGTTTTACCGGATGTTTGGATGTTTCAAAGAGACTTTTATGGAGTGGGGCAAATGTCTGTCTAGTTTTAAGTCTTTCTGAGAAGGAATGGGCAGAGGGGTTGTTGGTTAGGGCTTTTCTTCCTTTTTTAAATGTTTGGCTTATACTTAGATTTCAGTCAGGTTTTCCCTTGCTTCAGAAACACTGACCGGTGAGGCCGGCACTAACTGGGGTATCTGCCTGTTTCCCTGTCGCCGCCCTCAGGCACCACACGGTCACTCGGGGCATCACCAAGGGCGTGAAGGAGGACTTCCGCCTGGCCATGGAGCGCCAGGTGTCGCGCTGCGGCGAGAACTTGACGGTGGTGCTGCACAGGTTCTGCATCAACGAGAAGATCTTGCTGCTTCAGACTCTGGCCTGACCGGAGCCCTTTCCACCAGAGGAAGGAGCTCAGAGCCGTGGGACTGTTTTTGTGGAGCGATAAACCGCTCTTACAAAGAAGAAAACCATCTGAGTTCTGACTCCTTGGTTGCTTAAAAGTAGTTCCCAAGAGCCTGAGAAGCTATTTCTATTTTTAAGAGTCATTTTTTGTAATTTTTGTAAAACACAAGAGCCTGTTTTGTAAATAAAAGTCATCCTAAATTTTGGAGCTTTTAAAATTTTATTTCAGTTTTGGGAGATTCTGAACAAGAGTATACTTTACTTACAGGGATATTATTCATGACCTCAAGGTTTTCTTTTCCATGTTAGGTATTACACATCAACATACTTTCAGACCTTTTCATTCAGGAAGTTTTAATACCAAAACCTTTATACCAAAATGAACCTGAGTAAACTTCCAGGGGGGGGGGGGGCAAGGCACCTCTTCCCTCCTGCCCAGCTGCCGGCCCTGCCCTTTCCTGCCCTGCCCTGGGGCACGCTAACTCCTCTGTGCCTCCGGCTCCCGGGAAATCTGTGGAAGAACGCCTGCCAGGTCCCAAGTGCTCGCCCGTTTATTTAGCTCTTGGGTTTATTTCCTTCTTTGCTGTCCTGCAATATGTCAGGTAAACACATATTGTTTCTAGAGGCTAAGAATGAGAGGAGTAGGTAAGAAGTTACCCGGTGACTGTGCATTAAAAATTTTAGATACACAGTTGACCCTTAATTGATGTAGGGGCCCCAAAGGGGTGCCGGCATGCCCCCCACTTACTGCACAAAATCCACATACAACTCTGACTCCCCCAAAACTTATCTAACAAACAACTCTTGACTAGAAGCTTTACCGATAATATAAACTGGTAGCATGTATTTTGTATATGTATTATATACTATATTTTTTAACAGAGAGGAATTATTTTTCAATTATCCAGTTATTTTTTTATTAATTTTTAAAAATTTACATCCAAGTTAGCATATAGTGCAACAATGATTTCAGGAGTAGATACCTTAATGCCCCTCACCCATTTAGCCCATCCCCTCCCCCAACCTCTCCAATAACCCTCTGTTTGTTCTCTATATTTAGTGTCTTTTAGTTTTGTCCCCCTCTCTGTTTTTATATTATTTTTGCTTCCCTTCCCTTTGCTTCATCTGTTTTGTATTAAAGTCCTCATTTGAGTGAAGTCATATATTTGTCTTTCTCTGACTAATTTTGCTTAGCATGATACCCTCTAGTTCCATCCATGTAGTTGCAAATGACTACATTCTTAAAGCACCCTAGAGGGACCCGTGGGTGCCTCAGTCCATGAAGTGTCTGACTTGATTTTAGCCCAGGTCATAATCTCATGGTATGTGAGTTCAGGCGCTGCCTGATAGTGTGGAGCCTACTGGGGATTCTTTCCCGTTCTCTCTCCCCCCCCCCCCCCCCCCCCCCTCTCTCTCTCACCTCTCTCTCCTCTCTCTGCCCCTCCCTCGTTCACACTTGCATGCTTGGGCTCTCATCTCTCTCTCAAGATAAATCTAGGAAAAAAGCTAAAGAAAATACTATTAAAATCATAAGAAAAATACATTTACAGTACTGTCCCATAAAAAAATCCGTGTACAAATGGACCAGTGCTTTTCAAACCTGTGTTGTTCAAGGGTCAACTATATTAAAGTCAATAAAGTGGTTTAAGTAATAGACCTCTACTCTCAGAAAATACTTCACCCGGTTCATTTTAAAGCTTTTGTCAATTAGTTGATTACAAATATATAAACCATCCTGTTTTTAATAATTCAGTGGTGCCCTCCTGTGGGAAGAATTGCAGGGCAAATGGTCAGAGAGCAAAACGGCAACTCGGACCAAGTTTGCAGACAAGGCAGGGGCCAAGAGGGGGGCAGACCTTTGGCACTTGAGGACCCATCCAAACCCATCTGCAGACGGCTTCAGGCAGCTTAGGTCCGTGGACCCAGGATGGCCTAGACGCCCCCCCCTCCTTAAAATGCCTGCCTGAGAAAGCTGCACACCCGGAATTTGTTCCAGCCAGAACGCGGTGATTGCAGATTGATGCGCAGATAGGCCTCTGAAACCCCCTTACGAGCAGTTATTTTTAGAATGTTGGCAATTATAAATCCTTCCGCTGCCCTTTGAGATGTAAAATTACCACCCAAAACTGTCTTTAAGGACCCAGAGCTGCCTCTGAAATGTAAATACCCAGGAGGCTGAGGGCCTCATTTAGGTGGGCCCTTTGCACTTGCCACCACCACCTCCCATCACAAAGACAGGAAAAGTGCCAATTCAAACCCTGACGGTTGCACAGACCGACCCTGTCACACCCTTGGCTTTCTAGCACACCTGGCCTTTAAAGTCTCCAGCGTTTTTTTCCTAGGAAATGAGTTGAGTTCACACCAGCCTCCACTGCAGCAGCATTACCAAGTCTGCCCTCAGCTCTTCGTCGGCATGGCTTTGTTCCTCTTGACCAGGACGGGCATCACCTGGGATGTGTTACGCGGGTACAGGCAGTCTCCTGGGCAGAGCAGACCCAGGCAGGATTTGGCCAGACGGAGGGACCGGTTTACCAGCTAAACCACCTGTGCAGTTTAATTAAATATCAGAAAGAAAACTACTTCCTGTATCGAAGTAGAAGGGCGTGACTACAAACAACAAATACAAGAATAAACAACCATTGTAAGGACACAGGTCTGAACCAAACAGACTCCATGACAGGCTTTAAGTTCCCCCTCTGATCTAGAACTAACAGGCAGTTACACCTTGCCTAGAGCAAGAGAGAGCACCTTCGCAACACCCAATCTGGGAAGGCCAGCTACCACTCTCCACATTCCTAAGGGTGAGGCCTGCAGATGGAAACTTTAGGTAGAACCCTGTTACCTGATGTTAACGTTAACCCGATAGTCGCCGAACAAGACCCTAGGCTCGCCCTGTAACTGGTGGATTTTAAAGGTACTCTAGGGAGGCCGGCTCTCGCAACTCAAGATGGCGGACGAGAGTGAGACAGCAGTGAAGCCGCCAGCACCGCCGCTGCCGCAGATGATGGAAGGGAACGGAAACGGCCATGAGCACTGCAGCGACTGCGAGAACGAGGAGGACAACAGCTACAGCCGGGGTAGTTTGAGTCCAGCCAATGACACTGGAGCCAAAAAGAAGAAAAAGAAACAAAAAAAGAAGAAAGAGAAAGGCAGTGAGACAGATTCAGCCCAGGATCAGCCTGTGAAGATGAACTCTTTGCCCGCAGAGAGGATCCAGGAAATACAGAAGGCCATTGAATTGTTTTCAGTGGGTCAGGGACCTGCCAAAACCATGGAGGAGGCTCGTAAGCGCAGCTATCAGTTCTGGGACTCCCCACACTGGGGGAAGTGGTGAACACCCACGGGCCTGTGGAGCCTGACAAAGACAACATCCGCCAGGAGCCCTACACCCTGCCCCAGGGCTTCACCTGGGGTGCCTTGGACCTGGGGGACCGTGGTGTGCTGAGAGAACTCTACGGCCTCCTGAACGAGAACGATGTGGAGGATGACGACATGTTCCGCTTTGACTACTCCCCGGACTCTCTGCTGCGGGCGCTCCGGCCGCCTGGCTGGCTCCCCCAGTGGCACTGCGCGGTTCGAGTGGTCTCGAGTCGGAAACTGGTTGGGTTCATCAGTGCCATCCCAGCAAACATCCACATCTATGACACAGAGAAGAAGATGGTGGAGATCAACTTCCTGTGTGTCCACAAGAAGCTTCGCTCCAAGAGGGTGGCTCCGGTCCTGATCTGGGAGATAACCCCACGAGTTCACCTGGAGGGCATCTTCCAAGCTGTTTACACGGCCGGTGTGGTGTTACCAAAGCCTGTCGGCACCTGCAGGTACTGGCATTGGTCCCTAAACCCACGGAAGCTGATTGAAGTGAAGTTCTGCCACCTGAGCAGAAACATGACCATGCAGCGTACCATGAAGCTCTACCGACTGCCAGAGACTCCCAAGACAGCTGGGCTGCGACCAATGGAAAAAAAGGACATTCCAGTAGTGCATCAGCTCCTCACCAGGTACCTGAAGCAGTTCCACCTCACACCGGTCATGAGCCAGGAGGAGGTGGAGCACTGGTTCTATCCCCAGGAGAATATCATTGACACTTTTGTGGTGGAGAATGCAAACGGTGAAGTGACAGATTTCCTGAGCTTTTATACGCTTCCCTCCACCATCATGAATCATCCAACCCACAAGAGTCTAAAGGCTGCTTTTTCTTTCTATAATGTCCACACCCAGACCCCCCTCCTAGACCTCATGAGCGACGCCCTTGTTCTCGCCAAAATGAAAGGGTTTGATGTATTCAATGCCCTGGATCTCATGAAGAACGAAACCTTCCTGGAGAAGCTCAAGTTCGGCATAGGAGACGGCAACCTGCAGTATTACCTTTACAACTGGAAGTGTCCCAGCATGGGGGCAGAGAAGGTTGGGCTGGTGTCACAGTAATCAGTTGCCAGTGAGATTCTGGATAAAGCCACTGAGAATTCAAACCAGGAAATGGAACCCCACCACTTGTCGGTCCAATTTTCACAAACGTGAGAATCCCTGGCAAAGGGAACAGAACTGAACCGGCTTTACCAAACCGCCGCTGAACTTGACAATTGTATTGCATTGTGATGGCTGCGCGATGTCACCTCCGGCCGTGTCTCTGGTCTCCCTGTTTTCCAGTTAATCACATCCTTTCGCAGCCGTGATCAAGGGAATGTAACTGCTGAAAACTAGCTCGTGATTGGCATATTATGGAGTTAACGGGTGAATAATAAAAGTATATATATATTAAAAAATATAAAAAATAAAGGTACTCTAAGTGTTGTGATTGGATCCCGCCAAAAGTAACAAATACTCTAGGCAATGTGAATGGTTAAACCTGCTGTCAATAATATTGTGTAATAATGACTGGATCACTGTACCTATGTCACAATTTCTTGTCACTCCCCCTTCCCAAGCCCCATAAAAACCCTGCTCAGCCCTTGTTCGGGGCTCTCAGCACGGATCCACTGCGCTGGCGAAGTATGTGAGCCCGAGCCCGAGCCCGAGCCCGTAATAAATGTCCTTTGCCTTTGCATGCGTGCCTCGGTCTCCCTGGTGGTCTCTGGTCATTGAGGATATTGCGACTTGGGCGTAACACCATAAAAGGTGGGAAAATGCCCAAAACTCATTTCTATACAGAAAGCTCCAATAGACAGGACTGTGGGAAGCCATGTGCTCACCCCTGCCGGGAGTGAGGCCAGCTGTCCTCACAGCCGGCACTTCGGATGGAATTCTGCAAAGGAAAGCCAGAACGATAATGGCATCTTTTGTCAATGGCAGTGTTTTGACATACACAATTAGATCATGATGAGGGAGCTTGGGGTGGGCTAAGGACAGAGCGCAAGCTAGCGCCCAGCCCCCGGGCCCCCCCCCCAAGTAGGATGTGTGTGATATTCCTCTCACTCCTGGCTGCCCTGGGACAGAAGAGAGGAAAAAACAAATGGCTGATAGAGATCAGTCTTACAGGACGTGGGTCTCAAAACAATTACAAGAAAAAGGCAATCTTATCAATAGCCTAATCTCCAGAAACCTATAGACTCAGTTTCCTGAGCCCCATCATCCCTCCTTAGTGATGTGAAGAACAAAAGCAAGAAGGAAATGGCAGGTAAAATTAAATTTCCTCATAACCCGCAGCCCATTGACAAATACTTGAGGCAAATACGTTTTGAGTATAACGTTTGTCCAGGAACCCTTTACAGTCACGTTAATGCCTTACAGGAGGGGAAACAACCTTAGCTTGACACTAGCAAGGCCTCAGGAGTCCTCTCTAGCAAATCAAAGCCCTTCTGGAGGCCTCCCTTTTGTCTTTACCTCCCCCAACTATAATGAGCCAATCTTCACAACCCCAGGGTAGCTCTTTCTGCACAAAGGTCCTGTCCCTGTGCTTTAATAGAATCACTTTTTTTGTTGGGGCGCCTGGGGGGCTCAGTCGGTTAAGCCTCCGACTTCGGCTCAGGTCAGATCTCACGTTCGTGGGTTTGAGCCCCGCGTCGGGCTCTGTGCTGACAGCTAGCTCAGAGCCTGGAACCTGCCTCCGGTTCTGTCTCCTCCTCTCTCAGCCCCTCCCCTTCTCATGCTCTGTCTCTCTCTGTATCAAAAATTTTTAAAAAACATTTAAAAAAAATCACCTTTTGCACCAAAGACATCAAGAATGACTTCCTGGTCCTGGGCTCCAGAACCCCACCATCACCCCAAAACCTCATCGGATAAAGGGGTTTGTGAACTCTTAGGCATTTTATGACCAAAGGTAAACATCTAGCATTTCCATCAACTTTGAATCTGGAAATAATGTAGCCCCCCCAAAAATGTTGTTTTCCAACTAATGCCCCAAAACAGTGTTCACTAAGAGAAATGTTGGTCCACTATACTCGGGAGAAAGTGATAGGGAAAAATCTGTTAGAAGCTGGCCCACAGGACTGGTAAGGAAATCCCGTCCCTGATCAAAGGCTCCCCCTTCAGGGTTCCTCTTTCCCACCTTGCACACATTAATGAGGAATGCGGAAGTAAAGGGCTATAAGTTATTCCCTTGCTGACGCTCAGGTTCAGACCTTTGGAGAGTGATCTCCTCTGAGCCCACCGGCGTAAAATAAACCTCCTCCCTTCCAAACCTCCCGGTGCCGCTTTGTTCTTCCGCCGGGTGATCCAGACCAGATTCCGTAACAAAAACAGATTACGCAAATACACAACTAAAGACAAATTCTAGCAATGGGTTTTCCCACCGAATTTCAAAGTTTAAAGAAAGGTGTGTTAAAATCTCAAAAGCTGAAATTACACCAGAAGTTCATTAATAGGGTCATGGCTGCTACCTTGAATTGTTTTGTGTTTTGAAAGACCTACTCCTAGTTTTTTAAAACTGACAGAGGTCTCTTTCCAAAAAATTTTGATATGTTGGGAAACTTTCTCAAAGTCCATTTGTCTCATTTATTTGGAAAACAGAATTACATTAAAGGAAAAACAAAAATGACTATATTGCAATTTCATCTAAGCCAGCACCCTTTAATACATACTGGATTATTGTACATTTATAAAAGATGCCCTTTACTGGCCAATGTGAAAAGACAAAAAAGTGTAAGAGCAGCAATTTATTTACTTAATTATAAATAGGTGTAAGGACGCAGGTCTGAGCCAAACTGACTCCATGACAGGCTTCAAGTTTCCCCTCTGACCTTGGAGGCCTAGGTGTCGGTTTCTCAAAGTCACTGGAGAATAGAAGGGCACACGTTGCCCAAGGCAGGAGGGACCACCCTTGTCACACTCAATCAGGAAAGGCCAGCTAACACCTTAACATTTCTAAGGGCAGGCCTAAAGATGGAGGCTAAGGCTAGTCATGCCCTACGCGAGGGTCCTGGGCCCACTCTGTGATTGGTCAATACTCTAAATGTTGTGATTCGGTCCCTCCAAAAGTAACAATGTATGGTTAAAGTTACTGCCAATAATAATAGGTGATAATGATTGGACCCTGTACCTGTGTCACAATTTCCTGTAACTCCTCCTTCCCAAAACCCATAAAGGCCCTACCCCGCCTTTGTTCCGGGCTCTCCGCATGGATCCACTGCGCTGGTGAAGTCTGTGAGCCCGAGCTTATAAGCCCGTAATAAATGCCCTTTGCTTTTGCATGCATGACTCGGTCTCCCTGGCGGTCTCTGGTTTTTGGGGACGATATTGAAATCTTGGGCATAACATAGTAATGAGTAACCTAAGTACAAAAAAATGAATGATGTCCAATTATTACATTCGTACTCAAAACCAGCATTTTGGGCTCTGTGAGAGCCCCACCTCGACTTCTCTGCAGGACGCTCTCCCCACTCTGGACTCCGCGTCTCCTCCGAGTAGCCTTACCGTGGGCTGGACAGTCCAGGTTCCCGTCACTGCTGGCCTCACAAGTCAGAGAGGCCCTTCCCCAGTGAGACACGAGGCGAAGGCTGGGAGGCTTCTGGAGAGGGCTTGGGGGCCCTTCCGGGGAGTGTCACGGTCCCTGAGTGTGTGTGGCTGTCATGCCGTGACTTCCCACACAGGGACGTGAGCTGGCTGAGTGCGGGGAGGTGTGCGGGAGCCAGCGCACCTCAGGCCTTAGGGAGGGAAGGCTGAGTCAGGATGTCCTGGTCCTTCCGGCCCCACACACCCTGAGGTACTCCCCCATTCGAGCAATGCTTCCGAATAACTCATCTGGGAGAGACCCACCTAGCTCCCTCTACTTGCCGAGACTGATGATGATGACACAGTGTGACCGTCCACGATGACTCAGAGAGAAGGGGAGCAGCAGCTTCCTCAGTGACTGTCCCCGTACGGACTGTCCCCGTATGCATCAGCTCCAGGAACATTTTCACGGGGCACACCACACACACTCATTTTATCAGCACTTAAAATACTGACAACAAAACCCACCACCATTGCTTTGCTTTAATAAACGTTTATTTAGTGCCTGCTAAGTGCGAGGCAGTGTTTGCACCATGAATATGCAGATGAACAAGGGGTAATTCTTGCCCTTAACAAGCTCACAGTCTAGTGCGAGAAATTAGACGTGTACACAAGTAACTACCATACAAGGCAGAAAGCAATATGCCGTGAGACTGATCCCAGTAGAGTATTATGAGAGGAAGAAAATACTACTTTTGGATGAAAACAGGGAGCAGAGAAGGTGCCTTAAAACTAAAGGGTCTATAGGTCAAGTGTACACAGGAGAAATTTAGGGGGAAAAAGTAAACCCGGAAGACTCCAAAGTCAGAAGCCAGAGGTGCTATGTGCTGAGGCGAGAGGAGGGTGGGCCCAGGGGTGGGCCAGGTGGCTGGAAGACGTGTGCGTGGTTCTATGCACGGTGCCAGGCAAAGCTGTGTAAGGGGTGACCGCGCTCTGCTTTATAAAGCTTAATCTGGAGGCAATGGATAGTGACTTCACAGAAGGAAGGACTGAGGGAGGAGGCCCGTTAAAAAGTGATTACAGGTGCAACTGGGTGGCTCAGTCACTTAAATGTCCAACTTCGGCTCAGGTCATGATCTTGCCATGGGTTCACGAGGTTGAGTCCCACATCCGGCTCTGTGCTGACAGCTCAGAACCTAGAGCCTGCTTCGGATTCTGTGTCTCCCCCCTCTCTGCTCCTCCCCCACTCACACTGTGTCTCTCCCTTTCTCAAAATATAAAGAAGTTAAAAGAAAAAATAATTACAGGAGCCCGGACTAGAGTAACAAGGCAGCCCCAGGGAGAATGAAGGTGTTTGGGATGGAACACAGGATGGAGGGGAGAAGACAAGGGAATGGCTAAATATGGAAAGGGGGTGGGGAGAGCAGGGAAGGGGGGTGACGTGACAGTTTCATTACCTAGAAATAGAGAAAGACTGGTCCACAAGCTAGGAAAACCCAGCCGACAGGTCTGAATGTGGGCAGAGAGGTGGGAAGAAGGGAGGCGGGGTGCTGGCGGGGGGCCAGGCGGAGGGTCCGGCAGGTGGGTACAGTGGGGCTGAGGGTTCAGGGCAGAGGTTCAAGCTGAACACCAGCCGTGGCCCCGTGGAGAGGGCCCCGGGTCACCACCTTTCCTTTCCTCACACGCAGGGTTCTCACAGACATGACGTGTCAGAAGCCTGGCATCACCGAACCGTTCTCCTGCCTTCCCCCCGGGGACACTGCGCCTCCACTGTTGTGATTCCAAGCGGGGAAGTTGCTTGCCTCCACCGTGGAGGGTCATTCCAAAAAAATGGACTCCAGTGAGCGTTTTTTAAACCTTTTCATTATCATTTACTTTTAAGTTTTCTGTAATAAAATTACTTTCCTAAAGATTTCAGAAAAGCTATTGATGTATCCTGCCTCACTGAGCCTAAGAGCTGGAGGGACCAGAGTGGTCGCGACTTCCTCCCTCATTTCACAAATGAGGAAACCGAGGCCCTGAGAGGCCACGGGACTTGTGGGCACCTCACACGGAAACTGGCGACTGACACATGCCAGACCTGCGCCGTGGGCACCGGCTCCCACCTAACACACAGACCAGCGGGTAGACAGACAGACGGGCAAACAGGTACAGAAGTAGGGAACTAGGAGCAAGAGTGACTGAGAAGAACACATTTACACTTTAACTTCTTTTTCAAGTGGAGAAAAGGAGAAAATGGCTTATGAGAGAAAGGCATTTTGGGGAGCCAGCAATGCCTTGCAGATCTGAAAAGGAAATTACTCGGACTCTCTTGAAACATTAAAAGTGCACTTAACCAGAAAATATTAGGCTACACTGCCACACCTCACATTCTTGGCATTCTTGGTTGGCACGTGGACATGTTTGCAGGAAAATAAGGTCAATACAAATTAGACATTAGATTGCTTTATCCGTCACAGACGAAAAATGCCTACGGAAATTCCCTGTTGGAAAGTTACGTGAGGAATCCTCAGGATAAGGTTCTAAATACATTTACACAGAAGATGGAGGGAAAAAAGACAACTCCATTCCAAATACACAAGTCCCAAATATCCAGGCAGGGTTCTGCTGAACAGCCGTGTCACAGCGAGAGTCCCTGAGCCTCTTCCCCATCATCTAGAAATACGCATCCTATCAATTTTGTAATTAATGGTTCCCTCTTATTAGAGCCTTTATTAAGGCTGCTTTCCCCCACGTCCCCCGGCCCACTAGAGTCCGCCAGCAACACATCTCGGTGGGAGCTGTCAGATCTTCCAAAACACCTTCTTTTTATAGAGAACGTAGGCAATGAGCACCCACAGTGCAGACGCGACTATGTTCTGAGTTAGATGCTCTTTGTGGGACTGGCTGTCCCCGAGCTTCCACTGGAAGGGGAAGTAGCTCTCAAACACCTCGTGGCCAACGTACACCAGGATAGAATTCATTCCTGGAGGAGAGATGCACAAGGTAAGGTGCCCCGGAGCCACATCCGACCATCTGCTTCATTCTGGAAATGTGACTTTGGTTCAGGGGAAAAAACAAGAAGCTCACACCTACACTGTTGCCTACTGCTAAAAATATGTGATGTGTGTATTAGATACTTACCTGTAAGCTGGATCAAAAACTAAGAAAATTTTTCTAACTGTGTAATCCGTGAACACTAAATCTGCAAGGAGAGCCAAAATTACGAGTTTCTATTTTCTAGACCGAAACTTGAGGTCAGAAAAATGTAACTATCACAAGAACCATAGAAATGATTCTGGTCTCTCGGTCTTCATGTAGAATTGCATTGATGTTTATCTCTTGATATTTCTTGCGCATAATCTGTAAGGTAGTAGATTTACATTCAGAAGGCAAGCAGGACCCATTGCTGAAGCCCCAGAAGCTGGGCACTAGGCCCCGGCAGTTTCTGAGGCTCCACAACTCAGCATCGCCTAAAGAAACAGGTGGGAGGGCGCCTGGGTGGCTCAGTCAGTTGAGCATCCGACTTCGGCTCAGACCATGCTCTGCTGTTCAAGCCGGCATCAGGCTCTGTGCTGACACCTCAGAGCCTGGAGTCTGCTTCAGATTCTGTGTCTCCCTCTCTCTGCCCCTCCCCCACTTGCACTCTGCATCTCTCTCGAAAATAAACAAACATTAAGAAAGAAAAAAGAAAAAAGAAAAGAAAAGAAAAGAAAAACAAGTGAAGCTTGGTTATGACCCCACAATGTAAACAGATAAAATGGGTGGACAGTTTCGGAACAGGCCACAGACGTCCTGCATGTGGCCTGGGACAGCGTGGCCCCAGCTGCTTTCTCCCTCAGTCTGCATCATGCAAACCTGCCACTGAGGCCAGGGGCCCGAGGCCGCAGTACTGGGCGTGCTCAGGGTCTCTGGGCTGACCCACTTGGTTGCCATCATTGGCTCCGGGCTTAGAGGTGACTCACCTGGGTAGAAGAACGGGGTCCCCGTCCACAGTCCCTTCACGTCCACAATGGGATACAGGACGAGCAGGATGAAGAAGGCAAAGGAGCTCAGTGTGGTGACATACGAAATGGACCTGCGAGGCGAACGAGGGGTTTCAGGGCTCCTGAGGAACGCATCCAGCGTCAGCAGGACCAACCCAACATGACAATGACATGGTTTGCTATACCTACCACAGATTCTTGTTTATTGGAATAAAGCCTTCATTTTCAGAAATTTTCGTCAAAGCAACAGAAATAAGGCCCTGAAATGGGAGGAAACAATGTTAGTTTTTTATATTATCTCAAAAAACCACTTTCAAAACTGGAAAATACGTTAATTGCTTGAGGAGGACTAAAAATTGTGTTTTGTCTTTTATTCTTTTAACTGGAAAAATATTTTCAAGATGCGGAACTAAAGATATTCTCACAAAAATATTCTCCAAAAAATCTCCAAAGCAGCCTTCTGAGTTGAAGGTAAATTAACGGACGGAGAGGAAACACGAAGGCTAAAACGAACAGCCCAACTTCCAGCTCTGCCACCTAGAGACCTGCAAGCAGACCTCTGCACATGTGCTGTCCGCCCGGTCTCTCCGGTCTGGCTCCGCACCAACCCCACACCACTTCCTCAGCCATTCCTGGCCGCTGGCTGACAGCAAACACTCTTATTGACAAAGACATCTGGCTGAGAAAATTGACCTGAGAGAGTTTAGGTATAAAGATACGTTTCTCTCCATTACTCTACCGAAGAGCATAGCTACTGTGATGTGGCGACAGCCGCTATCCAGTGCTGCCACACATTTTATTTCCTTGCAATACATGTGTGGAAGGACCTTCAGTGAGGAACATAGGTACTTACTAGAAAACAACACCAGGCAGTGAATCTGATGAGAATGTCTTTGGTCTGGTCCTTGTAATACAAGAGTATTTTTCCCGCCTGGAGAGGAAAAGACAGATGACCAAGAGACCTGCTTAAGGTGGATTTGTATTCATGCTCATTCACGGGCCTGATCGCTCATCTGCCAGGCACGCTGCTAGATGCTGGGATTCCCAAGAGGGATGGAGCGTCACCCCTGCCCTAGACAACTGGACACCAAGGCGCAGGGGACGACTCAGGAGGGGAGGAGATGCCAGAGAGGAAATGCCGTCAGATTGAAGCTACGACTGCAGAGCAGGAAGGGCATCTGGGCGGAATGGAACAGCATGCCAAATGGCTGAGCTGCAGGTAATCGTCAAAGGCAGAGGGTTGGACGGGCGGGAAAGTGGTAGGCAGGTGGGCTCGAGGGTCTCCGTGAGGCACGGGCTTTCTCCCGTAGGTGAGAGGAGCTGAGCAAGGTCCTTCTCCACTCCCAACCCCCCAAAAAACCAGTAACGAGGGACAAGCTCTGACTAGCTTGCTAGACAGCCAGTCTGGCAACAGTACAGAAGGGGACAGGTGGAACTAGAGGCAGGGAAACACTGTAGAAACAGTACAATCTGGACTTTGCATAAAAATCCTCTGAAATTAGGAAGTAACTTCTGAAAGCATCAAAGGATAAGAAAACATTCATAATAATTTGTAATTAAGCTAAAATCTGTGAATGTTTTCTATATGCCAGTTCTTAGAATTTTACATAGATTAGCTTATTTAATCCTCTCAACACCGTCATAAGGTAGGTGCTGCTGAGGCACAGAAGGGGGAGCATGCCCGAGGCTGCCCAGCTGACAAGTGCTAGAGCCTCTGAACCGGACCCTAGGCTGCTCCCGCAGGCGCAGACTTACCTCAAGAGCAAACACAGGCATTAAATGAATGTATGTAAAAGTACCCACGTGAACTATAAAGTGCTATGGCAGTAAGTATAAAGCAGTATTTCTAAATATGAAATCACCAAAACGTATATGCTTTAGACCTGCACCATCCAATATGGGAGCCACTAGCCTCATGAGCCTATTTGAAATAAAATTTAAATTAATTAAAATTAAATGAAATTAAGGGTGCCTGGGTAGCTCAGTCGGTTGAGCATCAGACTCTTGATTTCAGCTCATCAGGTCATGATCTCACAATCCATGGAATCAAGCTCCACACTGGGCTCTGTGCTGGCAGCACGGAGCCTGCTTGGGATTCTCTCTCTTCCCCTTTCTCTCTATTCCTCCCCCACTCATGTGTGCTCTCTCTCTCAAAATAAATAAATAAACATTAAAAAAAAACACATGGGTGCCTGGGTGGCTCTGTCAGTTAAGCATCCAACTCTTTTGATTTTGGCTCAGGTCAGGATCCCATGGTTCATGAGTTTGAGCCCCACATCAGGCTCCGTGCTAATAGCTAACAGCATGGAGCCTGCTTGGGAATCTCTCTCTCCCCCGCCTCTCTCTGCCTCTCCCCTGCTCGTACTCTCTCACTCTTCAAAATACGTAAACATTTTTAAAATTTAATAATAAAATTTAATTTAATTAAAAGCTCTGTTCCTCAGTCGTGCTAGGATACCACATTAGAAGTTAAAAGCCACATGGACAACTAACATTTCCACTGTCACAGAGCAGTCTGTTAGTGCTGCTTTACAGGCCTCCTCCTCCAGTCAGCTCTGCTCCAACAGTAGTTTCAAACATCAATCAGGATTA
Organism: Suricata suricatta; assembly: GCF_006229205.1. Classification (NCBI taxonomy): domain Eukaryota; kingdom Metazoa; phylum Chordata; class Mammalia; order Carnivora; family Herpestidae; genus Suricata; species Suricata suricatta. The sequence goes on along the minus strand of NC_043700.1, from coordinate 37,396,436 downwards.
GGGGCAAAAAGTCTAGGCTATTCGTAATTTTAGTGTATGTGCTGCCAGAGCAAGCACAGGCTATTCATAATTTTAACAAAATTGCACATAAGAAAAACCAAGAACCACCTGTACTGATTTTTGCATAAAATATGCCTAACCTGAAACCACACAAAGTGTACATGAGAGAAATGTGCCAAGTGACACAGAGGCTTCCCAACGTCACCGGATCAAACACCCACACAGTCCCTGAGGGACACCTTTTACCCCCAAAGTGCTGGGCTTCCATTGCTAAGATAAGCCACATGCATAATGAGAAGCTGGGGAGGCATACAGGACTTGTACAGAATTATTTCAATGTGCTAAGTTGTAGCAATGTCTAGTTCTGACCATGTGTCACGCATGAACGGAATGCATTATACCCCAGAAGATGTGCTCCCAGTTACTTAATGAAATGGCTTTTGAATTACTGATGAGTTAGTGATGAGTCATGAGCTATCAGAAAAATGTACCCTAATGAAATGAACAAATACCTGCACTCCTAAAAATGCCATCACAATGGAGTTGATGGTCCCTAGGATTCCCTCTGGGTCGTAGGCCACCTCGGTGTGATAAAGCACCTAACAAAACAGAAAAAGAAGGCAGAGTCCACTGACTGTGAAATGCACACAAACAACTCAGAGACCAAATGCAGACTTGAGGACACTCCAGAATTCAATGTTTTTTGTTTTTGCTGCAGAGATTCACTGCCAATTTGTGGGGATTATAGGCAGAATACTTCTGGCCAACAAAGTGTGGGGTGTGGGACGCCAGAAGGGAATGCAGAGCCCGGGGAAGAACTGTGGTCCAGAGCAGCCCCTTCAACCTCAGGTGCCCGGGGACACGATGCGTCCCCAGCCTGTTCTAGCACTGTGTGCCATCCCTTCCTAACTGTCAGGCGTATTCCCTCTGGGCAACCCTACTGTCACATCAAAAAGATGTTCTTTCCTAACTTCTCTTCTGGCAAATAACATTTAAAAATATATCTGTACTGGGGCGCCTGGGTGGCTCATTCAGCTAGGCGTCTGACTCTTGATTTCAGCTCAATTTGTGTTATGGTTAGTGAGATCCTGCCCAGCGTCAGGTTCTGTGCTGACAGTGCAGAGCCTGCTTGGGATTCTCTCCCTCTCTCTCTGCCCCTCCCTTGCTCATGCTCTCTCTCTCTCAAAATAAACATTTAGGGGTGCCTGAGTGGTTCAGTCGGTTAAGTGTCCGACTTCAGCTCAGGTCATAATCTTAAGGTTCATGGGTTCAAGCCCCGCATCGGGCTCTGTGCTGACAGCTCACAGCCTGGAGCCTGTCTTCAGATTCTATGTCTCCCTCTCTCTCTGACCCTCCCTACTCACGCTGTCTCTCAAAAATAAATAAAAAACATTAAAAAAATAAACATTTAAATGTGTGTGAAAAAATATATATTACTTTATTAATAAAACAAATATTGCAGAAACTGAAGAAATTTGGAAATAAACAGTGTAGTGCATGCCACAGTGCATCACCTAGTTATCCCCCTGCCCACCCTCTCAGCACTAAAGCACTCGTTCTCCAGCTGGTAGAAACATTAATGGCCAAAAAGCTCTCAGCCAAGTCCATGTTCTGGATCTGTCCCTGACTGAAGAGAGCTGCCTCTCCAGGAGCCACACGCCCTTACTGGGGGCAGTCCATAACCACCCGGGGTAGTCCATAACCACCCGGGGTAACAAGGGCCCAATCCCTCACTCCAATTCAGAGCGAGTGTGAAGCACCGGGCACAGCCCCCCAGGAGATGGTCCAATGGTCCCTTGTGCACGCCCCTGCTCCCTTTGGTCCCGGGCAGGTGTCTATCCCAAAAGGAGGGCCTGCAAGCTCCCTGCACATGAATCTCGGCCTCAGAGTCGGCTGCTGGAAGTCCGACCTGAGCCACAGGAGAAGGCAGGCTGCCGCGTGCTGGACACGTGCATTCGCACTTTCAAACCCAAAGGAACGGATGCACACATTTAATGAACGTTAAAGTCCCTAAATCAGCCAGCTTCTCAAAAATTAGTCCCCATCACAGTCTGCTAAATAGTTTCCAGTTGGCCAGCCTCTTCCATTTTCCTTCACTTCCGACCCCCCAAGTGCCTAGTTCCAAGTGCAAGCAAGGCTCACTCACGGCCGACGAAGGATGCTGGTAAATGTGGTTGTCGCCCAGAAGCAAGCGGTCAATGTAGCCAGCAGCTCCTCCGGTACAATTTGGATACTTCCCCCAATCTCCAATGCCACCAGGGCCGAGATAACCTCTGGGAAGGAGAACAAGTGCTTCACTGACAAGACCTAGAGGGCATCAGGGCTGCAGTGGCACCTCCTGCCGCCCAACAAGTGGCCTCGACCACTGAGACCCGCAGCGCCATGTGCCTTCAGCCATGCTCCCTGCGCTAAGGTGGCAGCCCTGCCCGCGGTCACATAGACCCTGAAAAAGCCTCACGAAGACATTCCTCTGGACTTCCACCCAATTCCCCTCCGGATATGTGCTATGCCTCAAAGAAGAAAGAGGGACAGAGTTCCTCTGGGTAATCTGCGAGCTATCACAGCAGAAGCTCCGAGCTGGCAGAAAATAACATGCAAAAAGGGATTTCGCCCATGGGCTCACTTACGTAGGACACCCAGGGACAGGCAAGCAGAACGTCAAGCCCAGCCAAATGCTTTCCAGCGTCAGAATGCAGAGCCACTGGGGCCAGCTGAAAACGATGTCTCGAAGGGAAAAGCAGCTTCTCTCCTGAGTGAGGCACATAAGAACACGTATGAAGCAAGCAGAAAAGGAAAAAATATGCGTATATGTATTTGGGAAATTCCATGTAATTCCTCTCTGGCCTTGATGGTAGCAATACAGAAATAGATGCATGTTTATTTCATATGTATTATATGGTCTAGCTGCCCCTCTCTATGAAATACCACAATAAAAGATTAGTTAAAAAGAAAGCACTGGATAATTCTACCCCTATACCTAAGAGAATTGAAAACAGATGTTCCACAAAAACTTGTACACAAATACACATAGAATCTTTATTCATACTAGCCAAAGAATGAAAATAAGTCAAATGCCCATCAATTGATGAATATATCAGAAAGGTGGGACATTCATAAAATGGAATATTATTCAGCAGTAAAAAGGAATGAAGCACTAAAACATGGCACAACATGCATAAACTTTGAAAAATACACTAAGTGAAAGCCACTAAACAAAAAAGACACATATTACATAATTCCAGTTATAAGAAATGTCCAAAACAGGTAAATCTGCAGACACAGAGAGTAGACGAGGGGCTGCCCAGGGCTGGGGGAGCCGTGTGGAAACGGCACGTGGCTGGTAGCGAGCACGGGGTTTCCTGCGGGGTCACGAACATGTTCTAGAACTGGACAGTGTGGATACTGCACGACTCTGTGAATAGACCACCTGCCACTGAACTGCACACTTCAAACTTGCGAGTTTTACAGTATGTGAAATATAGCTCAATAAAAGTGTCATTTAAAAAGCAATTAAAAATACATTTTTAAAAAGGAAAGTGAAATTTAAACTTTGGAAGCTATCCTGATTGAAAGAAGGAGTATAGCCCACTTATACTTTCTTTTTTTTAATTTCTTAAAGTTTATTTTTGAGAGACAGAGACAGCATGAGTGGGGAGGGGCAATGAGAGAGAGAGAGAGAGAGAGAAACAGAGAGAGAAAGAGAGAGAGAGAATCCCAAGAAGGCTCCACACCACCTGCACAGAGCCCAACGTGGGGCTTGAACCCATGAAACCTGTGAGATCATGACCTGAGCCGAAACCAAGAGTTGGATGCCTAACCAACTGAGCCACCCAGGTGCCCCTAGCCCACTATTCTTGGTGTCACACCCAACCCCTCGCTCTATCATGGTGGCCGTGGAGAAGCCTCCACAGACCTGAGGTCCCACACGTGGCTAACCAAGCCCACGTCCGTGTCTAGTCTCACTTCACCTCAAGAAAAGCTGTAGCAAAGGGACTGCACACAACGGCAGAGTGGGCAGAGCAGGTGAACAAACAGGGAGCCGACCCCCTCCAAGGACAGAAAACTGAACAATCATTAGAGGAAAGGCCAAGAGAGTGGGGGGTTCAGTGATAAATTTGCTAGTTATATACACAGACTAGAAAACAAATACAGCTTTCTAAATGTATTAAGTAGGATCCCAAGTGGAAGAACTTAAACACTTCTTCCTCAATTTTTACCTCTACTAGGGGGAAAAAAAGCCCACCTGAGTAAACTCACTGAGCAATTTATATTAAGATAGAAATCAATCACAAGGGGCGTCTGGGGGGCTCAGTCAGTTAAGATTCCAACCTCAGCTCAGGTCATGATCTCACAGTTCGCAGTTCGAGCCCGGCATCAGGCTCTCTGCTGACATCTCCGAGCCTGGAGCCTGCTTTGGATTCTGGTTTCCCTCTCCATCTGCCCCTCCCCCACTCATGCTTGCTCTCTCCTCTCTTTCTCTCTCAAAAATAGACATTTCAAAAGAAAAAAAAAAGCAATCATGAAAGAAATGAGACTCTCACATACTTCCTACAAATTAGAAATACTAACTAGTCAAGGACAATACTGTCATTCTCCTCCATGCTACCTTGGCATTTTTCCTCCAAGTTGAATCTTCACATCATCTATATAGATACTGAGATGTTTCGTGAGTTTCTTTCTATATGTCTTATACTACAAAGAATTGAAAAATTGGCAGTAATGCCCCAAAAGACTGAACTGGCAAACCGGATGATGGTGATATTATTTAATGCCGTCAAAATGCATCTGATCACTGGACACTTAAAATTTTTTTAAAAGGGTAGATCTTGTGTTTTTCCCCCACAATAAAGAAAAACAATTAGTATAAAGTCTACAGGAAAATAACTAAAGGGAAAAATAATGCATTTGACTAACAGAGTTAAATCTACTGACATATAACACTGTGCTCAGAACTAAAGAAGGTTCTGAAAACCATACAGTGATTGCTGTATTCCCATCCCCCACAGTGTTTAAAAGCAGGTTTTCAGGACACCTGGGTGGCTCAGTCAGTTAAGTGTCCAACTTTGGCTCAGGTCATGATCTTGCGGTTTGTGAGTTTGAGCCCCACTTCGGGCTCTGCTGACAGCTCAGAGCCTGAAGCCTGCTTCAGATTCTGTAACTCCCTCTCTTCTCTGCCCCTCCCGTGCTCACACTCTCTCTATTTCTAAAATAATAAACATTTAAAAATTTTTTTAATTTAATAGAAAAATTAAAAATTAAAAAATTTTTAAAGTAGGTTTTCTCACCGAGGCACAGCTTTCAGGCACAGGTTTGGCGAAGAGGAGCTCCAACCCGGCAACGACGAAGTAGGTCACCCCCAGCCGCTGGAGCACACCTGGGATCCGCACCTTGTCCCAAGACACTGCAAAGGCACACGTTAGGTACAGCGTTAGCCAGACTCCTCGTCCTGCCCAAGACAACACTGTGTTTTTCTAAGGGGGGACACATACGTCTGTTGCACTTAAGGATACTTTGAAGCTGCTAGAGATAGAAATACATATGGGATTCGGCTCAAACTCACAGCTGAAAGTGGCCAGCTGGGACATGGGGATAAGAACACGTGTGTTCCTTGGGTGTGGGACAAAGCAAGGACTACCTGGGCCCTGAGGTTCCTCCCCTGGCCCTTTGTCACGCCAGGTATGGGTTCAATCAGCCCTCAAGTCCACCAGCAACTTGGAGAACCAGCACAGGCTCCCTGCCCTACAGGCTACATGACCACCTCACTGGACAGGGAGACCATGTAACAAACCCTACAATGTATCCTCCTGAGAGCTGTGGCCCACTTTTTGGAGACCCACTGAATCAACTGTTATGTGACACCTTTCCTTATGACGCCAAATGGAAGTGACCCCTACTTCCTCCTAATGTGCTTCTGGTTCTGAAGGGACCACCTGGCTTTTGTCCAGGAAACTGTCTACTTTTGCTAATGACACTGTAAGCCCCTTAAGTACAGCGACCACCACTTTCCCTGACTCTGATGCTGGTCCTAAGCACAGGGTGTGTGTCCTTCCCTCAGCCTTCCCGTGTCGCTCACACTGCTAAACAACCTTTGCCAGCAACCCAGCGGGCATACGGTGATGACCAAGGCTGACTGAACTACTACACAACAGCCTTACTATGAAAGCGGACGAATCCAAAGAGGCAGGAGGGCAGGGTCTAAGAACCAGGTGACCAGACCTGGCTCTACTCTGTCCCTGCACTTAGAAGATCCACAGCAAGCCCCTCAATCTCTCTGGGACTCAGAGTCTTCCTTTGGAAAGCAGATGAATTTGAGTGGTCTTAGAAGCCCCTCCCAGGTCTGAAGTCCCAAGATAATAATAATGCCCGAAGTTATACAAGCATGCTTACACTTTTCTAATAACTGTTCTTTTTGCAGGCACCTGAAATGAAGGAATTATATTTCTTTTGAATTATGATATGTAGTTTTCCTATTTCAACCTGAATATACACAAACAGAGGGGAAAAACACTTACACGGACCAAGGCAGTAATTGGGGTTCACAATGAACACTCCTATACAGATTAACAAGAAACTCCTCCACGCAATTTTCCCCAGCAATTTGAATTTTGAACATCCTCGCTGCAGTATGGAAGTCATTGATAGAAAAATTGAAGATCCCATAATAAATACAAACCTAAAATAAAAAAGCCAGCTATTAAAAGGTGGCCACTTCTAGAGTGGTTTTAATTTTTTGTCTATATATTGTCACTATTTTATAATCTATTACATGAAAGAAGCAACACCTGATTTTCTAAAGCAGCTAATTATTGAAGTAACACTGGAGGAAGAATCAGAAGGTAACCCTGTTGGACTATATGGTTTGTGTGCCTTCAAGTCCTATCTTGGAAGGAAAATTCTTCAAGGCTGAGTGCAGTTTCCGAGAACAAGACTTCCATTTAGTTGTCAAAAACAGAAAATGATGAAGACGACGCTATAATCCACATACCCCAACATTCACTAGCACACCTCCAAAGTCCTTGAAAAACAATGCATTTCAATCATTTCTAAATTCACTCTTTCACCTGAACAAAAAAAGGAAGTCTTATTTTTTCTAATTTTTTTTCTGAGCCACCCACCTCTTTTCCTTCTTTTTACTGTACTAATCTTTTTCTTTAAAAAAAAAAGTCAGAATAGCAATCTTTCTACTTATTTATTGGGTGTGGGGTTAACAGAAGATGAGTTTGCTTTCTTGGTGTCCCCTGGCTTCCTTTCTTGAGGTCATCCAACTGGATAAAAGTGTCGAGTAACAGGAACAGACACACAATTCCTGTAAGGAACCTTGTAAAGAATATATATAAATAACGACCCGGTCTTCAGGCATACAAAACTTCCTCCTACCCAAACCCACCTCAAAAAAGAACGCTAGCTCCCCTGAAAAAAAAAAACCCTGATTTCATACTAGTGATGAAATACAAGGGACCAAAGACCTAAGCCAGTAGCCAGTACTACCTCTTAAAGGTGGAACAAGGTCACTCCAAGAGGCACAAGCAAAGACACAAATTCTACATTGTACAGGACATCTAGGTCCCTTAACAAGGTGAACAAACCACAGATGGTCAGAGATGGAGTGGGTCACTCCAGTATTATTTTACATTTTAATTTATTACTATCATTACCCTGTTACATTCCTTATCAGAACTTCCTGATGTCAGTACACTACATTTCTTTCAGGAACTATGACTTTTATACTGATTTTCAGGATTAATGAGATTTAACTACATATTCAGAATTTATGATTTCCTACAAGATTCCAGGTCTTGTATACCGTATCTACACTAACAAATGTTTCCTTTGAAATCACTCATCTTTGATAAGCAGGTCTTAGGCAAGACCTATGCCAAGTATAGGAACTATCCAGTGACACCAAAAGGACCTTATGAGGGCAGACACCGTCACCAACATAGGCCTGTGGCCCAGAACTCCAGGCTGGTCTCAGAGAAAGGCTCCAGCATCTGCTGAAAAAACAAAAGCTTTGGATGACCTACGGAAGAGCTGGTAGGAGAATGCAACTCACCACGGGAACACGAGGTCGGCCACCGTGAGCCCTGGAGAATAACACAAGCACAAGAGTAAGGAAAAGGACCCTAGAATATAAATACGTCCTAAGTCTAGATTGGCACCATTATATACTGATATATATGGAAAATAATCTCATATAGAGAGCTCACAGAAAAACGCTGTAAAGTAACACACACAGACACTCCCTGGGGACTTTGCAACAGGTCACTAGGCCTGGGACACTTCCTAAGAACATAACTGGGCATGAGAGAGCCAAAGTAGCAGTGTGTGGACAAGTCTGTCACCTTCGAGCAGTGTTCCTCAAAATCCATTCTTAAGCCAGCTACTGAGCCAGATTCACAGCCATTATTCAGCACCACTCAGACCAATCTGAGTTCAGTGGCACCCCTGAGGACGGGGAGAATCAGAAGACAGAGCTCCAATGTGGCTGGAATAAAAGGCATATCCGAGGCCCCTGGGTGTCTCAGTTGGGTAAACGTCCAACCCAGGTCATGATCTCGTGGGTATGTCAGGATCCGTGCTGACAGCTCAGGGCCTGGAGCCTGCTTCGGATTGTGTGTCTCTCTGTCTCTCCCTGCTGTGTTCTGTCTCTGTCTCTAATTCAAAAATAAACATTAAAAAAAAATTTTAAGAACTTTAAAAAAAAAAAGGCATATCTACATATGACAAAAATTATTTAGAACTGAATTCTGCAGAGCGCCTGCAGAGGCCCACGGTCCTGCAGCAGAGCCTCGGGCGTCTACGTGTTGCCACAGCACTCCAACAAGAGCAAAAGCAAGACCAAAACAAGAGTTAACAGAATCATCTGAAGGGCAGGGGCTCAGCGCTCAGAGGAGGCTGGTGGGGCCCTGTCTTTGAGCTCCCAAGGGGATGCTGAGAAGCTCTCTTGCCCACACTCGTCCGAGGGTTTCTACACAAGCCCTGCTGCCCCAAGGAAACACCTTACCATTCCAACTCGAGTGTTTGAAGTACCAGTATTTTCCTCCTCCATAATTCACGAAGACCATGAGGATGAGAGCTATCCTGTAAAGCAGCAAAGGGCACACTTTCAAGGCTTGCACATGTGACAAGGAACGGCCCGACTGTAAAAGACACACTTATACTCACAAGGGGCAGTCACAACACAGAAGACACTTACAGAGCAGGAAGCCATTATTTCTAATCAATGCAGGTAAGGCCCTACAACACAAAGCCCTTCTGTTGCCACCATTGCCAACATAACTTTTTTTTTTTTTTTAGAGAGACAGAGCATGAGTGGGGGAGGGGCAAGAGAGAGGAAGGGACAGAGGGTCCCAAGCAGGCTCCACGCTGTCAACGCATAGCCCGGCATGGGGCTCAATCTAACGAGCTGTGAGATTGTGACCTGAGCCGAAATCAAGAGTCAGATGCTTAACCGACTGAGCCACCCAGACGCCCCTCAGACATGATTTCTTAAGAGAAAGTGACACTGATGCTAAATTGTGTAACCTGAAAATAAAGCAAACATCTCCCATCACTCAGTTTCACACTAATTACTCAGATGCCTCAGGCTAAAGAACTTTAGGAGAAGGCATATGGTTGGTTAGAGCTGAGGGCTCAAGTCAGGGGCCCTCCTCTCTAATGAGGGCATGACTCTCATCAGTTACCTCTGTAACTATAAGACAGGAAACACATCTGCTGCTGGGACTACTGAAGAGAATAATGTTTACCCTGGAACTTAACCAGTGCTTGGCATATTCTAGGCATTTAAGAAATGTTAGTCTACCTGCGAACATCTCATTTCCAAAAGTGGCAAAATGAGAATTAAAAAAAGAAAGAGGAGGTGCCTGGGTGGCTCAGTTGGTTGGGTGTCCAATTCTTGGTTTCAGCTCAGGTCATGATCTCACTATTTCATGGGTTTGAGTCCCGAGTCCGGCTTTGTGCTGGCAACGCAGAGCCTTCTTGGGATTCTCTCTCTCCACCCCTCCCACTGGTGCTGTCTCTGTCTCTCTCAAAAATAAACAAACCTAAAAAAAAAAAAGAGGAATATGATAAAATAGACTGAATACATGACTGTTTGATACTAATTCTGCAGGATACTGAAGAATGAAGATTTCAGTGTGTCAATGAGGTTACTGCCTAGAATCAAATCCCGGCTGTCCCGCTCAGTCCCCAGGTGACCTCGGCCAAACTACCTAACTCTGTGGCCTAGTCTCTTCATCAGTACAACAGGCATATTAAAAGTTGCTACCTCATAGGGTTATGGAGAAATTGAATAAATTATGAAAAGGAGAAACAGTGCCTGGCACAGGGCGAGAATTCAGAAATCATTAGCAATGTGCATTACTCTCATTATTGCTTGGCTTCAAATACCCACCCCAGGAGCACTCAGCATCTGGGGAGGCTGGGATACAATTACAAGTTATCACTAGAGTTTAAAAGACATCCGTGGGCAGAAATGGAAGCCCTGACACCTAGATGCTTATTTTCAGCTATATATATTTTTTTAAGGTTTTACTTTTATTCCAATTATCATACAGTATAATAATAGTTTCAGGCACACCAGTGATTCAGCACTTCCATACAACATTGGTGCTTATCACAATGCACTCCCCAATCCCCGTCACCTATTTCACCCATCCCCCCCTCCTCATCGCTGGTAACGGTCAGTCTGTTCTCTATAGTTTAAGAGTCTGTTTGCCTCATGCTCTTTTTTTAATCCCTCATTAGTATTGCTTCTTAAATTCCACATATGGGTGAAATCATATGGTTTTTGTGTTTTTCTGACGGGCTTATTTCACTTAGCATCATACTCTCTAGCCCCATCCGGGCCATTGCAAATGGCTCAGCTATACAGTTTTACACTTTATTTTCAGAGCTGGGTCTTGGCCCCCACTCTTCTACCTGAACTCTAAAATAAAAACAATTTGTTGTAGGACTTTGTGGATTTGCTACCAAAAGAGCCTGGTATTCAAGCTGTTCTGCTAGCAGTGCGGAAGGGCCAGGACACACACCCGAGAGAGCTGGTGCTTCACTTCCAGACTGGCACAGCCTCTCATTTGTCAAGCTGCTGATGGGATACGGGGGTGGAGCTGGGGGTGGTCGTGGGGCCCCGTGTGCAGCTGCCTGCCCACGGATGAATGACCTTACTTCAACAGAACCTACATACTAGTGGAAACTGGTTCTGGCCATACACCTCGGTCCTCTCTAGCAACTATTACATTTGCTATCATGACAGTTTTTGAGAAGGAAGTAGCTACTGATTTATTTTTAAAGCAAGAAATCCTGCCCACCCTACAAGGTAGAGGATATGTAAAACACCTTAAGTCAAAAGTGTGTTTATGTGCAAACCTGTGATCCTGGAACACCTGTGCCCACCACATCCCAAGGGAGCCCCACGTACCCCCTGAATGTGTCTACACAGCGGAGTCGCGGAGGTGAGGCGGGTGGACGCCATGCTTCTGGTTGACTATCACCACCGAGCGAGTCTGCCCTGCTCGGAGACCCCAGCTCCTTCAGAAAAATGGGGAGAGAGACGTGCCTGTTGATAATGCTAGCGAGTGAATGTCAATGATCTGTATTTTAGGGGAGAAATGAACAGGATGGAGAGCTAACACTCATCCTAACAATCCTTTAATTTGCTTTTGTAGAGATCCCACCTAGAGGCTTAGTTTTCCATATTATTTGGTTTCTGCACCATCTGCTGAGCCTGCAGCTGCCACACTGATCGATGACACAAGGAACCCGCCCACGAGTGCATCTGGCATGAGGCTACAAGTACGTCCACAAATGGACAGGAGAAGGTCCATAATGAATTTAGCACAAACAGAAAGTTTAAGTGCCACAGGAGGCCACAGATTTGTAGACTTCTATGGATGTCTCTTAGTTTTTTGTTTTAACCTTGACACCCCCTACTTAACTGGATTAGTTCAACAGTGCTGCCTGCAGAGTGAAAAAATGTCTCCATGCCATGCATACAATGCAGCCCAAAGTTCCAACTCACTAGGAAAAAGAAGGGGATCCTGCCCTTCTCCAGAGCCGAAGAGAAGGCTGCTTGCTCTTTATTAAGAATAAAGAACACAGGGCCTGGCCTTCTATAATATAAATAACATTAATTAAACCAGATTATAGGTATACTAGAGATTTATAAATTCCAAATCTAGAAAACCACCCAGACCACACATGATGCATTCTAATAACTCACAGAATTGATTAGGCGATCAGTTTCTCGTGTATTTATTGCTTTAGAAATCCAATTATGAAAGTCATCCAAACTGCAAATAGAAAGCTCAGTTAATTTATTTCCTTTGGCAGAATTTTCAAAATGATAGTACAGTAAAAGTAAAAGAAAATTAATTTGAAGTTAACATTCATATTAATTCAAAGAATTAATAAACATTTTAAAGTATCATTCTGTGTGGTTGATCTTACTTCATCCACACTCCCACTCTCTGCCCCCTTTCCTGCCTTAGATTATTTTAAAGAATCCCAGACATGGTATCATTTTATCATTTTAGTATGGATCCCTAACAAATAAAAGACCTTTCTTTAAAAAACAGAACTGTAGTTTCATTTTAAAATACTATCGATAATTCCTAGTATCAACAAATAACTGGTTCAATGTCTGTCTCCTAAGTTTTTTCTACACTTTATTTGTTCACATAAGTATCTAAATATGAACCATATGTTTAATGCAAATATTATTTCTTCTCTCTTCTCCGTACAACTTACTCTTCTTTCTACTGCATTCGGCACTGATAACATCACGATCACATGAAAAATATTAAAACAGAGACATCTAAGGAAGGGTGAAAGGAGAACTTAAGATATTTAACAATTAGAATTTTTTAAATGCCCTTATTTTCTTGTACATCCTTGTCTTCCCAGTGAAAGGTGAGAGACACTGTATTCTTACTACTGCCTCCGAGTCTTCTGGCTCAGACAGACCTAAGCACCTGACTCCCACGGGCACGCTGCAAAGTGATAAGCCAGGGACAAGGGACTGACACGCGCCCGCAGAGCGTCCTGTCTACAAGGCTGCAAAGGCAGGATCACATGCGATTCCGATTCCACAGTGGAGCGAGATGTGATTTCTCCCCCATGCAAGAGCTCAAGGTCAGCGACCGGTTACTTTAGAAAGTGAGATCACAGACCCATTCATATTGAAAGCACCAAGTGAATACACTATAATAAACTGGAACAGTATCTGCATCTTACCTTATCAGAACACTGACAAGACAATACCTTAATTCAAAGAAATGAAACCCCTCTACTGAAATTACACTCTGTCCCCAAAAAGCAGTTAAGTGAAAACTCTGCTTCTGAGCAAGAAGTAATCCTTTTGCCCCTCCAGACCCTGGTATTTCCGGGGTACCCAAGGGGAAGAGGGCCAGACTGCACAGACTCCCTGTAACTTCTGGGTTTCCCCAGGTGGTAGACTTAGACTAGGTTTTCTTTCTTCTAGTTTGGATATGGCTCACCCAGAAAATCTTGTGATCCTTCGGTTCGTGAATTCGAGCCCCAGTTCTGAGCTGTCGCACAGAGCCTGGACCCTGTTTCAGATTCTGTGTCTCCCTCTCTCTCTCTGTCCCTCCCCCACTCACACTCTGTCTCTCCTCATCTCTCAAAAATGAATGTTAAAAAAATTTTTTTTAATCTTGTGATCCTTCTTAAGACCCTAACACGCAGAGCATTCAATCAGTCTTATTTCTTTAAAAATATGAAAGAACTTTCCTTTGAAAGGTGATCCGTCAGGCCTGGATCTATTTTTAATATTTATTTTTGAGAGAGAGAAAGAGAGAGATAGAGCACGAGCGAGGGACGGACAGAGGGAGAGGGAGACACAGAGTCTGAAGTAGGCTCCAGGCTCCAAGCTGTCAGCACAGAGCCTGACACAGGGCTCGAATTCACAATCCACAAGATCATTACCTGAGCTGAAGATGGTTGGATGCTAAACCGACTGAGCCACCCAGGCACCCAGGACTGGATCTATTTTACTTTCTTTCCTTTTTATTTTTCCAGTCTACTTACTAATTCACTCTCACCAGACTCCCCATTAACCAGGCAGACGGAGGAGAGGAAATCCCCTTGCCAAGCTGCCTGCCTGTCTCAACCAGGGCAAAGTGAGTCCCTGCTGAGGTGAAAAGGTCCGGCACCCCATCTTTATCTCTGTGCCAGATGCCCAGCAGGCAGGAGCTGGGACGCTGCACCAGAGGCCAGCCTTGAGGCTCAGCCGGAGAGGGGACGAAGAACACAAGGGGGCAGCCGCCTCCTGAAATCAGCCCAGGCCTCTACGGCTCACAACAAAAGCAGGCTGTGAGGTTCTTTCTGGAAATGCCTTCTCAAGCATCTTCTATTTCTTCAGCCATTTGGGAGGACTGAAGTTATCACTTCTCTGAACTCAGGGACCATCACTTCCTGTATATTGGTCCCTGATACCGAGGAGTAGACTAGGCATAAGCATTCATTTAATCAAAGGAAAACAGTCATTTAAAGGGTCAAATTATCCTGAATATCCTTTTTCTATATGCTACTCCTCCCAGCCGTGCCCTCCCCTAACATGTGCTCACCTCATTAAGAACTTGAGAAAGGAGACTGCAATGATGATCACCACACCGACAAGGAAAGCGACACACACAGCTGGAAAAATCAAAGAAAACACGGTATCACCAAAGTGTCATCATAAGCATCGAAGTTGTCACGTCACTACATTTCATCTGTAAGTGAAAAATGCAAACACAAATGGAAACAAGGGAGGGGAAAAGCCTATATTCTTATGCTAATTTTCCTACACTCCTATAAACAATTGAGAACACTCATCCTCAGGGGAGTGTTAATTTTCATTGTGAAAAATATCAAACATCTACAAAAGAACAGAGATTTGTATAATAAGTCACATATACGCATCACCTAGATTCTAGTATTATCAAGATATTGTCTCTTGCTTCATCCATTGCTACTCTCCCTCTGCTTTTTTTTTTATGTATTTATTTTGAGAGAGAGCGTGAGTGGGGGAGGGGCAAAGAGATGGGGAGAGAGAATCCCAAGCAGGCTCTGCACTGTCAGCTCAGAGACTGATGCAGGGTTTGATCCCATGAACCGTGAGATCATGACCTGAGCCAAAATCAAGAGTCAGACACTTAACCGACTGAGCCACCCAGAGGCACCCCTTGCCTATAGTATTTTTAAGCAAATCCCAGACATCATGTCATTGCCTCTTTCCATCTTCTGTATGTATCTCTAAAGCACAGACCTCATAAAATACACGGTAGCATCCTGACATGGCTCACTGAGAAGGCTTCTGTAGTCATCTACCGAAAAGGCACTGCCTCTACCTAGTCTTGAGAAAACATGTTGCACTTTGCAAGCAAGTACAAATAACAAAATAACTGGCCAGTCCTCTTCAAAAGTGTCAAGGTCATGGGGAAGAAAAAAAAAAAAAAGGCTGCAGAGACCTGACAACTAAAAGAGCTCTCTCAAACGTAAAAAGTAAATATTAAAAATAGATGCAGGCCTGACAGATCACCTTTCAAAGACTGTATCCTGGACCAAAAAGGGGGCCTGGAGAAATCGGAGAGGCCTATATACATCAGTTAATAGCACTATACCAATGTTAGCGTCCTTGTTTCAATCAAGGATGATTGTTGCAACGGCGTAATTGTACTATGATTACATAGTTTGGGGATTTAGGGGAAGCTAGGAGAAGGGTAAACGGGAACTCCTTTTTACAACATTTCTTGTAAGTCTAAGATCATTTCAAATCAAAAGTTTCTTAAAAATGGACCTTCTGTTATATAATCACAATGTCATTAACAATTCCTTGGCTAACACTGGGCCCATATTCCAATTTCTCTATCTCAAAAATGTTTTTTTTAGTTAGTGTGTTCAGATCAGGACTCAAACCAGGTTCCCGTTTTGTATTTGCTTATCATGGCTCATTAGTCACATTCAGTCATAAATAGCCGTTGACTTGTTTGAAATAAGTCATCCATTAGTCTCCTGTTCTAGATCTGTCACTATGTTTCCTCATGGTGTCACTAGACTTGTTCTTCTATTCTTCAAAGGGGAAATTAGCTGTAAAGGCTTGACTAAAAATGCTCAACTCTTTTGGGCAAGAACGCCTCACAAATGGCACTGTGTCTCTCCCACTGTATCACAGCAGGAGCACCTGCTGCGACCGTCCACATGCCTGACGCACGTGTTCAATGCGGGAAGCCTGACGTCCCCTCTCGTGTGATGCTTTCATCCACTCATGACTTCTGCCTACATCAATTCCTCCATTAAGGATTAGGATATATTCTGTCATTCTGTCACATGTATTAGCTGGAATTATTTCCTAAAGAATTTACCCTCATCACCTCAAACTATGTAGTTATCCTAAAAATACAATTAAAATAGGAAAATGGGATGCCTTGGTGGCTCAGTCGGTTGAGCATCTGACTTGATTTCAGTTTGGGTCATGATCCCAGGGTCATGGGACTGAGCCACGCATCAAGCTCTGCACCAAGCGTGAAGCCTACTTATGATTCTTTCTCTCTCTCTCTCTCTCTCTGCCCCTTTTCCCCCTGCTCACACACATAAACAAAACAAAACCAAAAAATGGGAAAGGCAGGATAAATGCTTAGATATTTTGTTCAACTGACAATTTTAAGTCATTCCAGTTAACATCAGATGGTCCTTGGTATCTCCAAACACAACCAAAGTATTGTATTTGTTTAGGAAAGGGGCTTTGTTTTTGTTTTTGTTTTAATTTACTTATTTATTTTGAGAGAGGGGAGAGGTGCAGAGAGAGAGAGAGGGGGAATCTTAAGCAAGCTCCATGCTGTCAGTGCATAGCCCAACTTGTGGCTCAATCTCCCAAAACATTAGATCATGATATGAGCTGAAACCAAGAGCAGGAACTTAACCGACTGAGCCATCCAGGTGTCCTGGGCTTTGTTCTATTTACTTTCATAATGAACTCCTTGGTTTTTGTACATACAATGTATTTCTATCAATGACATTCCTTATTATTTTTAGTGCTGTGCCATGGTAGCCCTTTCTTTTTCTTTTTTCTTTTTTTTTTGGTTCTTACATTCTTTTGACCTGACCCTACAGTCTTCAAGGCTTCATTATGGACAGTACTTACTAAGGCTCTTGGGATTTATTATATTATCTAATGGGCTCAGACTGACAGATTTTCTTCAGTGGAGTTTTTAGAGAATGAACAGTCCCTCCTTATCCTAAGGGACTTCTGGACGGTCCACAGAAAACACACACAGAAAATACTGTGCCCTCTATCCTAAAAAAAGGAAAGATACCTGACAGTCATTTGCCCTATTTCTAGTTTGTTCTCATTGCATTTACTTTTTTTTTTGGCTTATTTATGCCTCATAATTAAACTAAATAACATCTACAAGAATATGGTGGTCATATAATTTTCTTATATATCACATAATTTTCTGAGTATACACCAATAACACAATAGGTACATTATAAATATACCATAACTAAATAAGACAGAATACCTGTAATTCAGGTTTTAAAATACACAAAGTGTCGCAAACAGTACTCAAAAACTAAAAGCTTTGAAATACAAATTTTTAAAAATTAACAAAGAGCATATACGTACGAAGGTTACTGTCAATTGGATTCTTATTGACAACTAGGTCACAAGCAACTTCACTGACTCCATTATGGACGTGCTTTACCAAGAGTGAATAGTTTCCAAATTCTCCAAATTTATATTCCAGCCTATAAAGATTTGGTAAAATTAAGACAAATGGTTAGATTAGGAAATAAGGAGTTGATAACGTCATCAAGGCAGAGTGACAGGCATTCCTGAGTACAGACCAGGAAAGATATTTTAAAAGTACTGCATTTTGAAGGAAGGAAAAGCTGAAAACCAAATAGGGAGGAAAAAAACAGAAAATGCAGATGTCGGCAGATCACGTCAAAGCAGGTACAAACCAACAAACTTCCTTCTCTTCCATGGTGTCATTAAGTCGCAGGATAGATCCATGCTGGGTGCTCACAGCAACCGCTGCAGTGCTAGGCTTCCCGGGTTTTCCACTCCAGGAAACGTTTACCAGAATCCGGAATGAGCACTGAAAGGCAGAAGCACAAGCAACTGTCAGAGGTGTTTGAAAGTCCATTGGCTGTTGGAGCACATGAACACCCACCCACCTGGAACCCGAGGTGACTTTTCCTCGTATTTATCATTTAAAAAAAATTTTTTTTAATGTTTTTATTTATTTTTGAGACAGAGAGAGACAGAGCATGAGCGGGGGAGGGGCAGAGAGAGGGAGACACAGAATTGGAAGCAGGCTCCAGGCTCTGAGCTGTCAGCACAGGGCCCGATGCGGGGCTTGAACCCACGAACGTGAGATCAGGACCTGAGCCGAAGTTGGAGGCTTAGCCGACTGAGCCACCCAGGCACCCCAATAATTTTTAAAGTTTATTTTTGAGAGACACAGAGACAGCGCAAGTGGGAGAGGGCCAGAGAGAGAGGGAGACAGAGAATCCCAAGCAGGCTCCATGCTATCAGTGCAGAGCAGGATGCGGGGCTTAAACCCACGAATCTGTGAGGTTATGAATGAGCCGAAACCAAGAGTTGGACGCTTTAAGTGACTGAGACATCCAGGTGCCCCATTTTCCTTCATACTTATAAAAAAAAACCTTTAAATTCCAAACATTTAGATAAAATTTGCCTATATATGTGTTGCTGTACAACCTTTATGCATCAGGTAAATTTTTCACATAATTAACAAATACAGCATATATTGCCTTGTATTCCATTGTGTTACATATTATTTAATAAGTAAGTTTCCATCCTTCTACCTAATTTGCATACTTAAATGTTTTGCTGGTTGCATTAAATACTAAAAATGTATTTAGGCTGCTTTCAAAGCTTTTTCTATCTTCTTGTGTATAATTTATGTAAATTATGTCTTGAAAGATCAATACAGAGGCATCTGGGTAACTCACTGGGTTAAGCAACCAACTGCTGATTTTGGCGTAGGTCATGATCCCATGGGGTTTGTGAGATCAAGCCTCATGTTGGGCTCTGAGCTGATGGCATGGACCTGCTTGGGATTCTCTCTGCCAATAACCTCCCTGCTTGTGCTCTCTCTCAAAATAAATAAAGGAAAATTCAAAACAAAAGATAAACATATATAATTATACTTATAATTTATGTTATACATGATTTATATAACATACTGTTTTCAAAGATCTATATATGATCTTCTTTTTTCAAATTTATTTTCAGAGAGAGAGAGCATGCATGTGTACATGCTAGTAAGGGGCAAAGAGAATCCCAAGCAAGCTCTGCACTGTCAGCGTGAAGCCTAACTCAGGGCTCGACCTTTATGAACCATGAGATCATGACCTGGGTGGACATCGGGAGTTGGACACCTAACCAACTGAGCCATCCAGGCATCGCTACACATGATGTTCTTATTCCTTTAAATTCTTTCCCTAAAATAAATTTCGAAAAATGACACTACCGGATAAAAAAATAATCATTTTAATGGTTCTTGTTATATGTGCTCAAACAGTGCTCAGATAAAAATTGCAATATGTTTGCTCCTAATTAGTCTTACCAAGATTCAAAAATTTTTCTTCTTTTTGTTCATGTACTAAATATTTATGACATCACAGTATTAAGATTACATTTTTAGTTATTAGATTAAATACTTCAATATTCTTCTATTTTGTGTTTCTGTGGTGTGAACCGTCTGTGAGACACCAAATCCCCTTGAACATGATCTTAGAAACACATCCTCATGGTGTGCAATACTGAACTTTTCATTATCTCAGATATTTCCCCATCTCGCGCTTTCCTCTTCATCATGTTATACTGCTTTTAGTTACAAGTTTTTAATGTCTTACATAGTCTTACTCTTATTTCTTCTATTACTTCATTAGTTTAGAAATGTATTCTGCCTTAAAAAAAAATGTATGCTGCCTTTTTTAGTATTTTTTTAAGATTGTGGAGGTTATTTTAACTTGAATCCATTTGGAGAGTTTGCTATCTCTCCATTTAACCATTATTTTCCCTCTAAAATGTCATCATTGTCTTTATGTATGAATTCTCCTGATTTCTCAAGAATAAAAACATGTCATGATAAATAAATCTTTCAGTATGCTAACTTATTCTACTTGATAGAATTTAAGATTTTTGTACCCACATTGATTAGAAAGAATAACCTGCATTTCTTTGCCAAATTTTAAGATTAAACCCTATCTATACTGCAGAATAAATCAGACATCAAGTCATCATTTCCAGGGGGAAGGTTTATATTTAGGTTAGTTTATATAAACTGAGAATTATTTATTATTTGAAAATGTAGAAAAAAAATACATATTCTTTAGGTGGAGAAAATTCCTTAGAACTTCCCAGCCTTCCAGATTTCTTCCTTTCTCTTTTCCTTTCTTTCTTCCTTCCTTCCACCCTTCTTTCCTTTTTTAGGGGGGGAGGGGTGCCTGGGTGGCTCAGTTGGTTGAGCATCCGACTTCAGCTCAGGTCATGATCATGCAGTTTGTGGGTTCGAGCCCCGTGTCGGGCTCTTGTGCTGACAACTCAGAGCCTAGAGCCTGCTTCGGGTTCTGTGTCTC
>NC_043700.1:37374453-37375723 GCF_006229205.1 Suricata suricatta | reverse complement strand
AGCCACCCAGGCGCCCCTAAAAAAATGTTTTTAATGTTCATTTTTGAGAGAGAAAGAGAGCGAGAAGGAGCACTTAGGGGAGGGGCAGACAGAGAGGCAGAGAATCTGAAGCAGGGGAGGGGCAGACAGAGAGAGGGAGACAGAGAATCTGAAGCAGGCTCTGCGCTGTCAGTGCAAAGCCTGATGCGGGGCTCGAACCCACGAACGTGAGATCTGACCTGTGCTGAAGTTGGACACTCAGCCGACTGAGCCCCCCAGGCGCCCTGAGATCAGCGTACTCTTAATTCCCTTCACCTCTTTCCCCCACCTCCCCTCTGATAACCAGCAGTTCTCTATGGTTAAGAGTCTGTTTCTTGGTTTGTCTGTTTTTTTTCTCCCCCTTTGCTCAATTGTTGACAAAGGGTTTATTTTATCTCAAGGTACAATTCCTAGACCTTGCTGCTTTTTAGGTAAAAGGCTACTCTTCCGGGTAAAATAAAATCATCTTCATTTCTAAATTGAGCACTTCAATGTACCACTTTCAGAGGAGGAATTTCCTCCATGGATTGCATCCCTCAGTAAGTTGAAAATACAGTAAGACAAAAATGCATTGAATACACGTGACTTACCTCATAGCGCAGCCCAGCCTTCCTCACACGTGCTCAGAACGCCTCCACTAGCCCACAGCGTCTCAGTCACCCCCGGGGTCGCGGGGCAGACTGAGCTCCATTTCCCTGCTGCTGCTTCCGTCAGGAAAGAGAGCCTGCATAGTGCTAGCCCAGGAAAAGAGGAAAATTCAGAATTCCAAGAACAGTTTCTATTGAACGCATGTTGCTCTCACGCTGTGATAAAGTTGAAGAACCATAAATCGAGCCACGGTAAGTCAGGGACTGTCAGTATAGGGACCTGTTTATAGTAAATAGCTTTATTATTTTTTTAATAGTTTATTGTCAAATTGGTTTCCATAGAACACCCAGTGCTTCTCCCCACGTATAGTAAATAGCCTTAAAACAAACAAACCAACCTCCAGAATGGGCACCAGCTGAAGAGGTGATGGATTATTCCCCTCTGTTTGATTAAACCCCCTGAGGGCTCTACAAAGTCATGAAGCAAAGAAAATCTATAGTGTTAAAAAAATAGCAAAGACAAAAAGATTTTTCAGTCTATGTGAAGGATCTAAAATAAACTTGAAAAAAATATCAATAATAGCTGAATGTCAAAGCCACAAGCATCATAGATAATTCAGAGAATGAGCAAAGGGTCATAGACACGTTGGTGACGGGGGGGGGGG
>NC_043700.1:37373172-37374353 GCF_006229205.1 Suricata suricatta | reverse complement strand
TTTTTTTTTTATGTTTTTTATTTTTGAGAGAACAGAGAGAGACAGCACAAGCAGGAGAGGGTCAGAGAGACAGGGAGACACAGAATCCAAAGACAGGCTCCAGGCTCTGAGCCACCTGTCAGCACAGAGCCCGACATGGGGCTGGAACCCACGAATGGTGAGATCACAACCTGAGCCAAAGCCGGATGCTTAACCTACTTAACCGACTGAGCCACCGAGGCGCCTCTCATAGTTAACATTATAATACTAACTTTCCTCCCATTTTTGTTTTCTTTTCAAAAGCGCACACACACACACACACACACACACACACACACACACACACACACACAGCACTTGCTGACACATTACAGGGATCTTTAGCTTGTCGTGAAGCTATGAAATCTAGTCTACACATTTTTTTAAATGTTTTTTAATGTGTATGTCTCTTAAGTGTTTCTACTTAAAGGAAATTCTCGTTTAGCCAGATTACTTATCTCCAGGACCTATCTTCAACTGGTAAGCCCACCATTCCCAAAGATTATCTTGGATTATGAAACAAATTATTATAATTTACAATCCTTTGAATATGTATTTCTGTATTTGCTTAAAGATTTAAAAATTATCATTACTGTTCCAAATTTAAAGCAGGTTATGTCTTGATACCATATTCTGGTTGTTTAACCTTTATGGCTCATAAAGTGTCTTTCCAGCTTCCACACTATAAAGTCTTTTCTGGAATTATGGGACATTTTCTACAACTATGTTTAAATGAAAACTCTACCACCCCTTTACACATTTTCCTAAAATAGAACTATCTCCATGCTCTTTTACATTAGCAGATACCCCCTCCAAGCTGGTCTCAGGTAGCCAATTCTGTTTTCTGATTCTTCACTCTGTCACCAGCATCAACGATTCTACTGTTTTTATTCTAAGGATGCTCGTCCCCACCAATGCACTCCCCCCCCCCCCCCCCCCCCCCCCCCCCCCCCCCCCCCCCCCCCCCCCCCCCCCGTCACCAACGTGTCTATGACCCTTTGCTCATTCTCTGAATTATCTATGATGCTTGTGGCTTTGACATTCAGCTATTATTGATATTTTTTTCAAGTTTATTTTAGATCCTTCACATAGACTGAAAAATCTTTTTGTCTTTGCTATTTTTTTAACACTATAGATTTTCTTTGCTTCATGACTTTGTAGAG
>NC_043700.1:37359002-37373072 GCF_006229205.1 Suricata suricatta | reverse complement strand
AGTCGGTTAAGTCTCCGGCTTCGGCTCAGGTCAGATCTCACGTTCGTGGGTTCGAGCCCCGCGTCAGGCTCTGTGCTGACAGCTAGCTCAGAGCCTGGAGCCTGCTTCCGGTTCTGTCTCCTTCTCTCTCTGCCTCTCCCCCTCTCATGCTCTGTCTCTCTCTGTATCAAAAATAAATAAAACATTAAAAAAAAATTTAAAAACATTTTTTTAATAAATACACAGATCTTGATAAGCACTGAGAAATGTACAGAATTGCTGAATCACTATACTGTATACTTGAAACTAATATAATACCGTATGTTAACTATACTAGAATTAAAATAAAGAACTTAGTAAAAATAAGTAAATCCTTTATCATCAGGAGGGCAGATCCCTGGAATCAATGCCATGCCTCAGCCTGAGCTTCCCCATTGCCTCATGACCTTGGCCCTTGGAGAATACGTAGGCATCCTGCTCCTTCCTTCTCTGGTCCAACAAGAGGGTTATGCGTTAGACAGAGGAATAAAATAAAATATGGTCTATTGCTTCCATTCATCACCCAGAACTGAATTTTCAAAAGATGGGCGGGGGGAAAGATAAGAGACTGGCATTGCTCACTGCTAGGCATTCTCCCTGATTCTACGTCTTCTGGTTCTTTATACAGCCTGTTTCCTTACCTATGAAACTGAAGTTAACAAGCGAAGGGCTCGGGTATGAGAGCACTGAGGATTGTATCAAACAGCCCAAAGCAAACAAAATCGTGAGCGTGAACATAATACCTACATGGTAACAGCGTTCAGAATTCCAGTAGACAGACAGGTTTGTTCCGTGTAGTTCGTTATGGATGAGCAGCAGTGCTTGGTCCATCTTAAGCTCTACGTGGCTTTTTTTATCTAAGTCTGCTAAGAATTAGGAAAAAAAAAAGTTTTAAAAAACAGGAAAATAAAGCATCTTAAAGACACGTAAGAGACAAAGTGCGCCTGTGTAAACTTCACAGGGGTGCTTCTCGAATGCCTGCACTCTAGGGTTCTGGAGTCTCTCATCCTTTCCCCTATGAACACATGGCTATGCTTGCACACAGGTGTGTGAGCGTGTGCACGCGCACACATACACACACACACACCAAACACCAAACACACATACACACAGAGTTGCCCTCTTGTATATGTGCCTCTAAACGAGAATTCGGTTAACATCATTCACATCCTGTGTTTCTGGACCATGTAGGACCTTACACTCATCACATGCGAAGGTGTGACAAGCACTGAATTTACCAGCTTCATGTATCTTCCATTTGACAATATGTCAACCTCAGGAGCTGGGTACTTTCTCCATTTTGCAGATGAAGAAATGGAGGCTTACAAGCATTAGGTAATTGTGCATGGCCAACATTCTGCAAAATCACTGTGTGACCCCAATCAGTTTGTGTGATTCCAAAGTCCAAACTTTCTTCAGTCATGTTAACCCCACCCCCCGACCCACCACGGGTGCAGCTCGGGAGCAGTCAGGACACCGGGTCAGCAGGGCTCTGTGGGGATTAGCATGCCCTTCAAAGTTTGAGATGCTCTGCCTTCTATCACTTTGGTTCGGACTTCTGAATCTCCTCCTGGCTGCCCCCAGAAGACAGAAGATGAACCTCAGTGCGAAAAGAAGAAAACCTACCACTCCAGAGTCCGAAGGCTTAGAGCTCACCACTTTACTAGGTGCTCTTAAGACAACCTAAAGACGATGCACATTCTACATTTACACCTGTCAATTTGGAAGGCAAACAAAGAGAACTATTGGCTAAAGTGAAAGAAAAATATTTTGTTTAGACCAATCTCCCCATTTATACTGTGACATTGCATGAAAAAGAAATTAATTTGCGCTCTAGCTTCCAGGCCATAAAAGAGAGAGAGACAGACAGACAAAGACAGAGAGAAACTATTTAATAACACAACGAGAAAGGTAATAATCTAGCCTCTTTTATTTTGTAATATGAAAGCTTACTTCAGGGCTCCCCAGGACCTCCTGTGGATGGTTAATTCAGGAAATTCTTCACTGTAGCCAGCCTAAATCCCTCATTTTATTCTTTTTTAAAAAATATTTATTTATTTAGAGAGAGAGTGCACACACACAAGCAGGGGCGGCACAGAAAGAGGGGGAGAAAGAATCCCAAGCAGCCTCTACTCTGTCGGCACAGAGCGCAACATGGGTCTCCATCTCAAGAACCATGAGATCATGACCCAAGCTGAAACCAAGCGTCAGGGTCGGACACTTAACTGACTGAGCCACCCAGGGGTCCCAAATCCCTCATTTACCCTTTCTTAGCTTAAATACAAATCCCACCATATATCACTCTTAATAATCTATTGAAGACTGTTCCCCCTCTAGGCTAAAGAAAGAACTTTTCTCTTCTTTCCTTCTGGAGAGCTTCTCCTAGTGGAAGCAGTGTTTGGGACCAAAGGCGTAACATGGTGGGTTCCGTGTCTGGACTCCAAGTTAGACCACCCTGAATTTGAATCCCACCCTGTCTCAGCTTCCTCAACAATAAATTAAGCGTCCAAAGGTTCTAACTCAATTTCCATTGTGGGATGAAGGTTCCCACACACCAGGCAATTCTCGGACACTAGCTGGGTGTCCTACAATTCAACACAGTTCTGACACCATGTACCTGGAGACAGTGTCAGATCCCACAGCTAGGGGCTCAGTCCCACAGGCTTTCAGATGTCAGTCACCAGCCCAGGGTACCACCTATGCCTCTGACCGACCAGCTATGGATTGGAGGTTCGCACGACCTCCTTCTCACGTTCAATTAATTTACTAGAGCGGCTCCCAGAAGTCAGAGAAACACCTTCCTACTACATTATTGGTGTATCACAAAAGGGTATAACTGAGGAACAGCCACATGGCAGGGATGCACAGGGCAAGACACCGACCAGGAAAGGGCGCGGAGCTCCATGTCCTCTCCCAGGCTGCCACTGTTTCCCCAGATGTCCGAGTGTTCACCAACGCACAAGCTCTCCCAACCCCCTCCTTTAAGTTTTTATGGAGACTTCATTACCAAGGTAATTGATTAAACCACTGGTCGTTTATGACTGATTCAACCTCCAGCCCCTCTCCCTTCCCCAGATGCTGGCTGTAGGACCGACAGTACCAACCCTCAAATCACAGGGTGGGTTCCCAGGTCACCAGGCCCACGCTTCAGTGCAGGCCAAAGGCCACCTCATTAACATAACAAGGGACACCTTGTCCCCTCTCTCCACTGAGGAAATTTGCAAGAGGTTTAGAAGCCCCTGGGCAAGAAACAGGGATGCAAACCAAATATATATATTTCTTGACATAAATCACACTTGTAACAGCATGTCCTTCACAGAACTGCTGGGAAGGCTAAAGTTAATAATATACGTAACATGTTGGCACAGAATCTGAAACAAAGCAGGTGTTCAACACATGATCATTACAATGTCCAGGCCACATCTAACCAATGCAGAGCTGCCTTAGGATTATGAACAGATGGGTGAATACTTTTCAGTTGTTTCTTCTATTTTCATGTAACTTCACTTCCAATTTCTTCCCATTTCCTCTTTTCTTCCATTGTAAGAAATGATGCTACATACATTTGAAAATTACCCTGTCCTCCTTTTGACATAATTCCTTAACTTCCAGGAGCGAAAACTTACAGCTTTTTAAACAGCTTTTGCTCTGCATTGCCAAAATCCTCTCCATTTTAGCTGCGGTTTATAATGACAACTGTGGCCACCGGCTCCCAGGTGATACACTCAATGTGTGCCAGGCCCCAACAGGCCTGTGAACAGCTACTGCTGTGTCCATTTTCTGGATGAGGAATCTCAGGCCAAAGTCACCCACCAGCCACCAGGATTTAAGCTGCAGCCGGCCTGACCAGCACCTGAGCTCTGTTACCAGTCTCCTGAGAGTTAACATATCTGTTCCCTCAAAGCTGGGCCAGGGATTTGGAGCCTTTTTTCCCCCTCACTTTTTAGCCCCATGTATAGAAAATCTGATTTTCTAATTATTTTAGTTTTGAAATAACGATTAGCAACTTTGAAATATTTTCCAAATGTTTATCATCAGTACTTTCCTTTCATGTGAATTGTTGGAACGTTCACTGATTTAACTACTTAACCCCCATTAGAAAGGAGACAGCAGGGGCGCCTGGGTGGTTCGGTCAGTTGAGCATCTGGCTTTGGCTCAGGTCATGATCTCACGGTTCGTGGGTTCAAGCCCCGCATAGGGCTCTGTGCTGACAGCTAGCTCAGAGTCTGGAGCCTGTCTTCAGATTCTGTGTCTCCCTCTCTCTCTCTGACCCCCCTCTGCTCACGCTGTCTCTCTCTCTCTCTCTCAAATATAAAAAAAAGAGACAGCAGGCTAAAAATGGAGTCACTTATGCTACACACTACCAAGATTTAATTTCTTTTTTTTAATGTTTATTTTTGAGACAGAGAGAGAGAGAGAGAGAGCGAGAGCGCTCGTGGAGGGGCAGAGAGAGAGGAAGACACAGAATCCGAAGCAGGTTCCAGGCTCTGAGCTGTGAGCAACAAACTCCAATGCGGGGCTCAAACTCACAAACTACAAGATCATAACTTGAGCTGAAGTTGGATACTTAACCAACTGAGCCACCCAGTTGCCCCTAAACCCCACCAAGACTTATCTAACTTACCTAACCTAACTGTAGCTGCTTCTGCCACAAACGTGACCTTCAGCCAGGCAGCCTGGAACTTCCCAGTGAGCACCGGGAGGTAATCTGCTGATAGACCCCTTCTGTTCCCCTTAGGAAGGTGACCTGGCCTAAAACAATCCATTTTTATGAATAATTTCCTTTTTCCTCTCCCTCTCTGCCTTTAAAAACTCTCCTTTTCTGCAGCTCAGTGAAGTTCCTTTCTACACTACTTGCTAGATGATCTTGAAATTTACTCAGTTGAATTTTTGTTCTTTAACAGATTCAGTGACAGTGGGGGGACAGAAGGAGACTTCCAACAGCCTGGGAGAAAATGAGAAACATGAGCCTGCCTGGTACCCCACAAGCACTCTAAGCTCAGGTCTTCCTTGCCATGTCCAAGAGCCATGGGTAAGTCCTCTCTTGGTTCTGTACTCTGCTCTCTGCATCAAGTTCTCAATCTAATTGGCTCTTTAGTTTGCAATTCCAGAGTTTTTGGGTGGAAAACCCCAGCCCTTTTAATCCTGTCTCAGGATCTACATGGGAACTGTGGGTAGCAGGGCACTCCATGGGGAGCCCCCAGTCTGTAATCCCCATTTGTTGAGGTTTGCTGGTTCAACCCTTGTCCCAGCTCAAGCATCCACGGAGATTGCTGCTGGTGACGCAGGGCCTTCTATTAGCCACTTTGCAGAAACTTCCACCCCCCAGAACGTTCTTGGACTCCACTTTGGGAACTGTTGGCATTTCAGGCTACAGTTCTCTGTCTCTCTGGACCCCACCCCCGAGAGGCCAAGCCAGGAACTGCTGGCCACAGCAGCAGTTCTCCATTTGTTTGGAATCAGTCCGTGGTCCCCATTCTTTGAGGTCTACTGGTTGGACACTCCCCCTGTCCCCAGTTCTTTGGTTATACTGATGTCCAGTTTCAGTTCCTCAGATATTACTGCTTTTTGTTAATGCATATATAACATAACATTAATTGCTGATGGGAATCTTGCAAGACAAAAGAGTCACAAAAATTGGTGAGCACAAATCAACCATTTAAGAGCTCTTAGAACGCTTACCACTTAGCCCAAAGACATGTGTGTTAGGATGAGCTGGTCACAGAACCAATTAGGTAGACACTACATTACCCACCAACCTCAAGAAAAATTATGCGCGAAGAGGTGCAATGTCAAACACCACACAACCTCAACCCCACCATTGTACATCCCTCTTGGCTACTGATCTGGCTCTAAGAAACTCTTCCATCAGCTGATGATGCATCAAGACCTTTTCAGATTTTTTTTTAAGTTCATTTATTTATTTTGAGTGAGAGAGAAAGAGAGAGAAAAAGAGAGAGAAACAAAGTGCATGAGTGGGGGATGGACAGAGACAGAGGGAAGACTGAATCCCAAGCAGGACCCACACTGTCAGTGCAGAGCCCGAAGAAGGGATTGAACTCACAAAATGTGAGATCATGACCTGAGCTGAAATCAAGAGTCAGAGGCTTAACCGATTGAGCCACCCAGGTGCCCCCAAACCTTTTGATATTTTTAATGCTTTTTTAATGTTTGTTTATTTTTGAGAGACAGAATGCAAGCTGGGGAGGGCAGAAAGAGAGACATAGAATCTGAAGCAGGCTCCAGGCTCTGAGCTGTCAGCACAGAACCCAATGCAGGGCTGGAACTCACAAACATGAGATGGTGACCTGAGCCAAAGTTGGATGCTTAACCCACTGAGCCACCAAGGTACCCCTAAACCTTTTGATATTTTTAACAAAATTCCCCAAAATCAAATTCTAAATGAAGTCTTTTTGACCTTGAACCCATTTTGGGTTTTCCAGATGGTCCCTGGAATATCTCAAAGGATTTCTCCTCTCTTTATATTTTTGAGAGACAGAGAGACAGCACGAGCAGGGGAGAGTCAGAGAGAGAGAGGGAGCCACAGAATCCAAAATAGGTTCCAGGCTCTGAGCTAGCTGTCAGCTCGAACCCACAAACCGTGAGATCATGACCTGAGCCAAAGCTGGACGCTTAACCAACTGAGCCACCCAGGCACCCCTCTTCTCTTTATAAAAGGGAAGATGTTAAATTAAATAGGCTTAACTGGTATGAAAGATAAGGCTATTTCCATGGGAAGCATTGTCGAACAGGGGATGCTAAGTCTTCTTAGATTTTATTTGTGTGCATGTTATTAATATAAGTGTTCCAAAAACTATATGAAACTCCTGAAGACCTAATAAGTATTGATATAATGGTAACATTTCTAATTCTAGTTACTATCTTAAATGTATTCACAAAAATAACCAAATTTCTTGTTAATTCCATTGTAATGAACTTTCAACTCTTTAACAACAGACATTTAAAAATCTTTAGTCATTTACAGAGAGTTATTGTTTTATTGAGATGCTTTTGTAAAAGCTCCCTGCAAATGTGTGTCACCTTTGGAGAAATTTATGGAAAAGAATCTGACAAGTACTATAGAATATAGGTGTCTGATAATTTTCAGATCATGCAACTGAACTGGGTAAGAATTTCCAGAATCCTTGTAATGAGACACCATTGGAAACACTGGCCACATTACTAAAGCTCTGACGAGTATTTGAAAGAGATATGCACAGACTCAGATATGACCAAGCAGCTTTAAAGAGCTAAGACTGACTTTACAGAGCCAATAAAGCCTGTTGAAAAGATTGACCTAACACCTTTATTACTCCCAGCAAAGTAGTAATAAAAAGAGCTTATATGGGGATGCCTGGGTGGCTCAGTCAGTTAAGTGCTGGACTTCAGCTCAGGTAATGATTTCACGGTTCATGGGTTCAAGCCCTGCATCTGCCTGTCTGCTGTGGGCCCAGAGCCTACTTCAGATTCTTTGTTCTCTTCTCTCTGCCCCTCCCCCACCTCAAAAATAAACATTAAAAGATATTTTTTTAAAAAGCTTATATGGTCCAAAAATAATTTTTTTTTAAAGAGGGGAGGGCACCTGGCTTACTCAGTTGGTAGAGCATCAGCTCCAGATATCACGGTCATGAGTTCAAGAGCCACACTGGGCATAGAGCTTACTTAAATATTTAAAAAAAAAAAAAAAGAAAAAATACTATAACCAACTTTTTTAAAGTTTATTTATTTATTTTTGAGAGAGAGAGAGAGAGAGAGGAAATCCCAAGTAGGATCTGCACTGTCAGCACAGAGCTAGTTGGACAGTGGGCTCAAACTCATGAATCTCAAGATCATGACCTGAGCTGAAACCAAGAGTCAGATGCTTAACTGACTGAGCCATCCAGGTGCCCTATGTGGTCAATCATCCTGCTGCACTTAAGAAAATAATCAGGTGGGGCACCTGTGTGGCTCAGTACATTAAGCATACAACTTCAGCTTAGGTCATGATCTTGCAGTTTATGAGTTCAAGCCCCATCACTGGGCTCTGTGCTGTCAGCTCAGAGCCTGGAGCCTGATTCAGATTCTGTGTCCCCCTCTCTCTCTGCCCCTCGCCTGCTCATACTCTGTCTCTCTCTCTCTAACAGTGGGAACAGGGGAGAGTCAGAGAGAGAGGGAGACACAGAACCTGAAGCAGGCTCCAGGCTCCGAGCTGGCTGTCAGCACAGAGCCCGATGTAGGGCTCGAACCCACCAACGTGAGATCATGATCTGAGCCGAAGCCGGCTGCTTAACTGACTGAGCCACCCAGGCGTCTCTAAAACATTTTTAAAAAATAAATAAATAACAGGCAAAGTTTAATGCAAATAAGTTACTTTTACTATCAAAAATAAGGGTAACTGGGGCACCTGGGTGGCTCAGTCGGTTGAGAGTCTGGCTTCAGCTCAGGTCATAATCTCATGGTTCGTGAGTTCAATCCCTACATTGGGCTCTGTGCTGACAGCTCAGAGCCTGGAGCCTGCTTCAGATTCTGTGTCTCCTTCTCTCTCTGCCCCTCCTCCATTGGTGCTCTGTCTCTCAATAATAAAATAAATAAATAAATAAATAAATAAATGTATAAATGAGGGTAATTGTAGAGAGAAAAAATTATGTTTACACCTTTGTCTATATTAGAGTCTAATCCTGTTAATTGCTTTTGAGGTTGTTATGAATTGGACTGTATCTTGAATTCTAGTTTCCTCAATAATTTGGCTCCATTCTCCAAACTAATGTTTCCAATTTTCTCCCACCCTTCTGATTTGGAATCACCAAGGAAAAAGACTGCCGTTGAACTTCCCTGGAAGGGACTACATCAGGTCCCCCTCACCACCCAGATGGCAGCCAGACTGCAGGGGCTTAACCCTTAGAGACGTACCTCACTGCTGAAGGAGGCTCCCCAGACACAGGGTCCCTTCCACGCACTGGAGACCTCCACATCCAAGTGAACAGGAAGAGAAGGAGCTACATCAAAGCAGACTGCTTCCTCCCGAGATGCCAGATTAGCATCTCATACTTTAATTCGAAGCCTTCCCATCTTCCCTTTCTGTCCTTTACTCTGGCGCTGGCCAGAAATAATGCCATTATCTGTATCTCCCAGGCCATTGCTAAGGTGGGTAACTCTAAGAATTTAGAATAACGTTTTATTTTAGGCTAAGAGGAAACCTAGTTGACTCTTTGGCTTGAACAGGCACATACAAACAATCCCTGTGAATGGACCCATTGACAGTGCCACCATAGTGGGAAGTGATTTATGCCCCAACAGAGTTTGTCTTTGGGTGTGGTGGGTATCATTATCCATGCCTCGACACTGGGCAATGCCTCTTAGTTTAGCTAACTGAACTTTCCACAAATGAACTATGACACCTCACTGGTCCACTCTCCTGGATTGGCACTGTCAAGTTAGAAAGGAATCAGTGGGAGGCATTCATGACTCACACTCACTTCCTGTGACAGGGCCGTACTTCCCTGGGAAGGAGGAAGTGTAAATGAGAATATGATCAGAAGCCTCTCCTTAACTCTTAACGACTGTGCAGAATTCACTGCTAAAACAAGAGCTGCCCAATACAGATCCTTAGACTCTCTGCCCAAAATTGTTCTTGATAATAAGATAGCCCTTAATTATATTTTAGCCAAGAAAACAGTGGTCTGTGTTGTGACCAAAACCACCTGCTGCACCTGAATTGATACTTCTGGGGAAGTTGAAACTCAATTACATAATATCACTGAGCAGGTGACATGGCTTAAAAGGGGACTCTTTCAACAGGGTCTTTCTTTGACTCATTTGATTTTGATTTCAACCCAAGTGGCTCTGAAATACATTCCAGATATTGGAAATTACCCTGCTTATAATAATCATAGTAATTTCCCTGGCACATTATATTCTTTCAAAAGCTCTCTCAATACATGTTTGCAGCCACTAAGCACCAAGAAAATGATCTCAATATAAGAACATCAGAAAAGGAGTGAAGAGAATGACCAACATAAAAATTATAAACCTTGAAGTTGTGGCTTATAACATCAGAGATTAAAACAAACAAAAAACCCATCATGACCTATGAATACCACAGAAAGTAGCAACAAAATTTCATAAAAAGCTGGGAGAACTGCAGAGCTGAGCATGGCATTAGCGCCTTATACTTTGACCACAACATGGAAATTGTTAGAAAAGAGACAGCATGCCCAAAATGGAGTCACTTATGCTACAACCCCTTCCAAGACTTAATACCTAACCTAACTGTACCTCCAACTTCTCACAGAAAATGACCTTTAGGCAGCCAACCTGGAATTTTCTGGTCAGCACCAGAAGGTAATCCACTGAGGGTGCCCTTCCATTACCCCTAGGAGAGCATTTGGCCTAAAATGCATTCTTTGTTAATGATTTCCTTTTTTAACTCTCTCTGCTTTATATTTTTAAATGTTTTAATTTAAAAAAATTTTTTTAATGTTTCATTTTTGAGAGAGAGAGAGAGAGAGAGACAGCGTGAGCAAGGAAGGGTCAGAGTCAGAGAGAGAAGGAGACACAGAATCTGAAGACAGGCTCCAGGCTCTGAGCTAGCTGTCAGCACAGAGCCTGAGACATGGGGCTTGAACCCATGAACCGCAATATCATGACCTGAGCCGAAGCCGGATGCTCAACCGACTGAGCCAACCAGGCCACCTCTTTTAATTTTTTTTTTTAACTTTTATTCAGTATCCAGAGAGAGACAAGAGCACAAGCGGGGGAGGGGCTGAGAGAGAGGGAGACACAGAATCCGAAGCAGGCTCCAGCTGAGCTGTCAGCACAGAGCCTGACTTGGGGCTTGAAGTCATGAACCATGATACTATGACCTGAGCTGAAATCGGCCGCTTAACCAACTGAGCCACTCCGGTGTCCCCCTCTCTCTCTCTCTTTGCTTTAAAAACCTTTCCTGGGGAGCCTGGGTGGCCTACTGGGTTAAGCATCCGACTTCAGCTCAGGTCATGATCTTACGGTTCTTGAGTTCAAGCCCCGCATTGGGCTCTGTGCTGACAGCTTGCTCAGAGCCTGGAGCCTATTTCAGATTCTGTATCTTCCTCTCTCTCTGACCCTCCCCTGCTTGCACTGTCTCTTTCCATCTCTCAAAAATAAATAAAAACCATTAAAATAAATAAATAAAAACCTTTCCTTTCCTACAGCTTGAGGGAGCTCCTTTCTATATGCTAGACAGGATACCGGCCAATTCATGAATTATTAAATAAAGACAATTTGCTCTTTACATTTACTCAGGTGCATTGTTATTTAACACCCCTCCTGTCTTGGTGCTCCTTCGGATTTATATCATTTCTTTACACAAAACAGATATTAAATCCTTTGTCAGACCTGTCATACACACACGTCATACTGTGTTTTCAAATACTTCTCTTTACCTTCCCTGGTTCAGTTTGATAGTTTTCATTTTCAAATTTAGAGTCACTATCCACTGACCTTTTCCTTTTTAATTGTTTTACATATCATCATCCCTTCATACTTGGAATAAAGCTTTTATTCAGACTCCTCTGAATAAAACGGGTGGGGTAAGGTTCTTGTTCTGGGCTTCAATTTTCCATATGAATTTCAGTCTCTGACAGTTCTTAATTGTCAAAATAAGGATGCAACTCCCAAACCATCCAATATAACATCTTTTTTCTTTTTTTTACATTTATTTATTTTTGAGATGCAGAGAAAGACAGAATGTGAACAGGGGAGGGGCAGAGAAAGAGACACAGGATCCAAAGCAGGTTCCAGGCTCTGAGCTAACGGTCAGCATTGAGCCGGATGTGGGGCTCGAACCCACAAACCATGAGATCATGACCTGAGCCGAAGCCAGACAGACACTCAACCAACTGAGCCACCCAGGTGCCCCCCAATATGACATCTAAATCGAACTTAAACGCTCAGTTTTAAGAAAAAGCTGCCAACTTGTGATACTGCTGACATTAGAAATACCAGGACAACACTCAAGAAGCAATATATACAAAAAAACAACTCTCTCCTCCTCTCCTGTCCATAGTGTCTTGGTGAGTACATACACCAAATAACGTCACCTTTCAATAGGTGCCAAAGTAACTGTGTTGTTTGTATATCAGACTTTTGTTTCTAAATATTTAATTTCTGGTCCTAGCTCTCTGCTCATGAGTATGTTGGCAGCAGAATTCTTTTTCTTAATTTTATTTATTTATTTTGAGACAGAGCAAAAGCATGAGTGGGGGAGGGGCAGAGAGAGAATTCCAAGCGGGCTCCACACTGTCAGAGCAGAGCCCGATGTGGGGGTCGTACCGACAAACTATGAGATCATGAACCGAGCCTAAGCTAGATGCTGAACCAACTAAGCCTCCCAGGCACCCCTACGGGGCAAATTTTTAAAGACCTATTCTATTTTTTTTTCTTTGGAAGTAAACTTGAATTCTCAAATCATATGAAGATGAGTTCTTAGTAGGAAGTTGTCCAACCCAAACCTGGACTCCAGATGGCACTAAAAGCCTACCTGTCCTCTCAACACAGCTTCATGAAGTTCTAAAGTGGACCACCTAAGGATACTAATATGTGGAGCGCATGGGTGGCTCAGCCTGTTGGGCCTCTGACTTCAGCTCAGGTCACCATCTCACAGTTTTTGAGTTTGGGCCCCACATTGGACTCTGCTTTGAGAGTGCAGAGCCTGCTAGGGATTCTCTCTGTTCCTCCCTCTTCAACATCAATAAACTTTTAAAAAATATGTTAATATGTTCTCCCTCACTACAAAGAATTACTATTTAGAAACCATTTTTTTTCATAAAATAATTACTGTTAGTGACTGGTGCAAAAGCACAAAGAAAACACCTTGCACAGCATCTCTCTCTGGCAACTTATGAACAGCCTGATTATGTAACCTCTTAGGGTCCCTTTCCTCCATTATCAAAGAAGGGCAGTAATGAGACTTGAGGTCAGGGGTGGGGGGAGCAGGAATACAAAATGTAATCAGCTAAACTGCTTTTCCAAAATTCATTTTGTCTTTGCCCTACAAGATTTTGATTGGGGAGGAAGGGTAGTCTGAACTGCTGGCACCGACACCAAAACCCCCTATTCAGATAAAGAAAAGGGGGTGAGATGAGGGGGGAGACAGGCAGGTAACAGGCAGACCTTTCCCCAAACCCTCACCAAATAGTGTTTGCTGCAGTTGACTGATCCCCACAATCCCTGAATCCCTTGGGGAGGCGCTGGGGACCATTATCTTCTAGGATTCTCGTTTCGGGGAGTCTAGGGGAGGCCCTGGACTTTGTGTTTTTCACCATACCCACAACCCCCAGGTAAGTTTGGAGACCAGGTAAATTAGGAAAACACTGGAGAAGCTGATGCTTCTACTCCTAGCCGCATAGTAAAATCACCCCCAGCAAAAATACCCCGTCCAGTCCCTCCCGGGACGGGACCAAGGACCTGGTTCCGCGGCTTCCCAGCAAACCGTAGGGCTCCTGCAAACCGCTGCATCAACTGTCCCTTACATCCCCTTAGCTGTAAAATCTGCTTATCGGCGCTCGAGATTGGGCTTCGAGTTTGAACAACCAGCTCCTGCAGTTAACACCCTCTCCGCGCCGTCGCGGAGTTTTTCCTCTGGGTCGGACATTTACTCGGGAGTTTAACTGCAGCGCGGCGGGAGGCTCTTCGCCGTCAGGCTGCGAACTAGGGCTGCGGCGCTCCGGCGCCCCGCAACTCCAGCGGCCTGGCAGGGCAGCGGCTAGCGCGCCTGCCTTCCCACCGCGCAGGACGCCACCCGCCACGTCCTCCGTCCTTTTTGGGAAACGGACTTCATTTGCGC
This sequence comes from Suricata suricatta, assembly GCF_006229205.1. Classification (NCBI taxonomy): domain Eukaryota; kingdom Metazoa; phylum Chordata; class Mammalia; order Carnivora; family Herpestidae; genus Suricata; species Suricata suricatta. The sequence goes on along the minus strand of NC_043700.1, from coordinate 37,359,253 downwards.
AGAAGTCCCTGAAAACCGTGGGCTAGATGAGGACTGGACATCGCATACACCCCGCTTCTTGGCCAGTCCGTCTCTTATTTAGCTTTGCATTTGATGAGTAACAGGTCTCCCAGTTTTAGGCATTTTACTATTTAGACAAAAGTCGCCTGGAGACCTCTGCGCCCCGCAGCCTCAGGGCATGCGTGCGGGGTTCAGGGTTGCTCAGCTCCGCGACTCTCTCCGCGGCCTGACACACACACACACACACACAC
>NC_043700.1:37327257-37358902 GCF_006229205.1 Suricata suricatta | reverse complement strand
CAGCGGCGCACGGCCGCGCGCCCGTCATCGCCTCCCTCCCGGCCGCCGTCACCGCCTGAGTCACCCGCGAAGGCGGGGACGGGGGCAAAGCCGAGGTGGGGGCGGGGCCGCCCTCGTGGGAGGGCCTGGGGGCCTGTCCCGGCGTCCCGCGGGGCAGCGAGCTGCGGGGGCTGGGATACGCGTGCACTGGGGAGGAGCCGATATTCACTCCCTTCGCGCAGCGCTCTTTGTTCTGGGCGGGGGCGAGACCTGCTGGCCTCGAGTCGCTGCTCCCCAGTCTCTGGCCACTCCCCTGAGCATTCACCATACAAACAGACGGGTGTTAGCGTCCGCTGCTCACAGTTCAGGAAATGCCATGGTCTGCAAGACAGGCAGAGTCTCAGCCCCAAGGCGTTCACCATGCCGGAGAGATGCGCATTCAAAACCACTGTGTGGTACCAGTGCTTTGAAGAGCTCTTCATCAGTCCCTGATTCAAAGACCGCGCGGGCACGTGAATCCGCGGTTGTACTCTTGGCAATATGCCCTAAGGAACTGCCATTCATGAAAGGGGACAGGTACAGTAATGCTTGTAGCAGAGTGGTTTGAAATTGCAAAAATCTGTAAACACTCTAAATGTCGATCAGTGGAGAAAATGGGCAAATTGTATAATATACACAGCTGTAGAAATGGTCTAGAGTTACAAGTATCAACATAGATGAATCACAAAAGACTGCGGAGAACAATGCAAGTTGCAGAAATACCTTTGTAATAACTTCTATGTAAAGTATAAAGCCAAGAAAAAATACTACGTGTTCATTTGATGTATTCGCATAAATAATAAAACTATAGAGACATATGGAAAGATAAACACTAAATTCAAGTAATGGTTGGGAGGAGGAGGGAGCAAACTGTTAGCACAATGGGCTTCCGCGGGCAATGTTTTATTGCTTAACTAGGGTGACGGGCATATGGGTGTTCCCTCTATTACTTTTTATACTTCTCTGTCTGAGTTACTGGACGATTTTTAAAGCTACAATACAGTATGATGAGTGCTACGTTGGTAAAAGAACAAGATGCTAAGATAACATTTGACAGAAGCACCTAAGCTAGTCTGGGAAGACTCCCAGGAGGACTGACATTTAAACTGTGTTTGAGGGATGTTAGCCAGGACAAGGGAGGAAGAGTGTTCCTAACAGAAGGAATAGCTTTTGCAAAGGCTCAGAGAAAGGAGGGCCCAGTGCAGAACTGAAATAAATCCAGTGTGACTGAAGCAGAATTCTGTGACAGAGCGAGACAACAGTTGAGATTGGCCTTCTTCCTAAGGACAGTAGCAAGCTATTGATGAATTTTAAGGTATGAATAACTGTCAGGAAAATAATGGTCATGAAGTCTCACAAAGGTCAGGGATATTATTTTTCTTGGAGAAAATGAGCCTGAATGTCCGGAAAAAGTTCAGTTACTCCCTCTTTGTTCTTTGTTCCACTGTTCAAAATCTCGAGAGTACAAAGGACAGTGGTGTCTAAGCAGACTGGCAAGACCGTTGTCTACTGTCCAGCAGCTGCTTCTGGTTCCCACAGAATGGGCCACAGGGGCCGTTGGGTAGATGTGCCCTTCTTTCCTCTCCTTGAGGGCTGCTCTTTCAGCTTTGTCCTAGTCTCCCATGCCCAGGAGAGTCTGGAGTTCCTGTCTTAGTGCATGGCTTCCACCAGACACCTACCTCATGGTTCCCTCCCTCATTCAGGTCTCAGCTCAACTGTTCTGTTTTCAAGGAGGCCTTCCCCATTAAAGCTAAAGCATTCTGATGCTCTATGTCACTGCATCTGCTTCGTTTCCTGTGTTGTGTTCATCTCTACCTCATGTTAAAACGTGGATTTATCTGTTTCTCTTGCACTAGAATGTAAGTTCCATAAAGGCAAAGATGTGCCCTGAGGCTAAGAACTTTCTCTGTTAGGCTATGATGAACAGCCCCCAAATCCCAAATGAACAAAAGTTCATTTCTTGCCCACACTTATGTCCAACATAAGTCCAACTCTCAACAAGAGTTTCTACCCTTACTGCAGCAGTGAGAAGATAACGTAGCAAATGCTCTTAAACTCCTTCCCAGAAGAGATACCTGTGATTTGTATTCACAGTTTACTGTCCAAAGCAAGTCATATGGCTACATGCAATGAACATGTGCAGAAAACTAAAAAAATACTCTCTCAAAATAAATTACAAACTTTTAAAAATAAGTAAATAAAAGAATCATTACTGTTAAGATGCCAATCACAATCAAATTTCCAGCAGAGTTGTGTTTTTGTTTTTCTTTTACATGTGTATAGAAATTGACAAATGATTCTAAAATTTATAGGGAAGTGCAAAGGACCTAGAATAGCCAAAATTATTTTGAAAACAAATTTGTAGGAATTACATTATCTGATATCAAAACTTATTATAAAACTATAGTAATCAAGATAGTGTGCTTTTGGCATAAGGATAATACAGATTGAAGAATAGGATAGAGAGCCTAGAAATAAACACATAAAACTGGGTTTTCACCACAGTACCAAAGGGCTTTAATACGGGAAAGGATATTCTTTTCAACAAATGATGCCACAATTAAATGATTCACATGGGGAAAAAATGAACCTTGACTCCTACCTCATACCGTATACCAAAAATAAACAACAACACACCCACCCACCCACTCACCCCACACACACAACAGATTAATGACCTACATGTAAAAGCTGAAACTATAAAACTTCTGAAAAAAATGGGAGAAAATATTAATGATCTTGGATTAGGCAAGGACTTATTTTTCTTTCCTATCCACCCAAACCCACTCCCATAAAGTGTTTATTAAAAGACAAACCAGTTAGGTGTTGGGTGAAAGATTTCTTAAATAGTACATAAACCACTTCTTAAAATTAAAGACACTACAAAAAAAAGAGACAAAGACACTGTTAGGAAAAAAGAAAAGGAAAACCACTGACTGTGAGAAAAGATTCGGAAAACATATTTGATAACAAGCTCTTAATTCCAATTACAATTCAGTAAGCAAAGACTATTTAAAAGGGGCAGGGGTGCCTGGGTGGGTTCAGTTGGTTAAGCATTCAACTCTTGACCTTGGCTCAGGTCATAATCTCATTGTCACAGATGAGCCCAATATCAGGCTCTGTGCTGATGGTGTGAAGCCTGCTTGGGATTCTATACCTCCTTCTCTCTTCCCCTCCCTGGCTTGTGCTCTTTCTCTGTCTCTCTCCCTCTCCCTCTCTATCTCTCCCTCTCTCTCTCTCTCTCTCTCTCAAAATAAATAAACTTTAAAAAATTAAAAATGGGCAAAAGATTTAAACTCTCCATCAAAGAGGGTATGTGAATGGCCAATAAACATACAAAAATGTGCCTGGCATTATTTGTATTCAGAGAAATGAAAATTAAAACTACAATGAAATACTACCTCACACTCACCAGAATAGCTAAATTTAAATGGGCTGGTAATAATGAAAAGGTTTGCAAAAATGTGGAGCAATGGAATTGCTAATGGAATCCATTGCTAATGGAAATGTAAAATGGTACGGCTGCTTTGGAAAACAGCTTCTTGTAAAGTTTCTTGTAACGTTAAACATGTACTTACATATGACCACTCTAGATATTTACCCAAGAAAATGGGTAAATACACAAAGTCTACACAGACACTTGTATTTGAATGTTACAATAGTTTTATTCATGATACCCCAAACTGGAAATAACCCCATGTTCATTAGCAGAGGAATGGATGAATAGATTGTGGTACATATAAACAATGGAATACTACTAACCAATAAAAAGGGATACGCTCCTAATACATACAACATGACTGGATCTCAAGAACATTACACTTAAGGAAAACAGACAGACATGAGAAAATATATATCAGAGTACCTGGCTGGTTCAGTCAGTAGAGCATATAACTCTTGATCTTGGGGTTGTTGAGTTCAAGCCCCATGTTGAGTGTAGAGATTACTTAAATATAACATTTAAAAAAATGTTTTTAATAAATAAAAACTTTAAAAAAGTATATACTACACTATATGGTTCCATTTATCTGAAACTCTGGAAAAAATCTTTTTTTTTTAATTTTTAATGTTTTATTTTGTTTTTGAGAGAGAGACAGAGTGCAAGTGGGAGAGGGGCAAAGAGAGAGGGCGACACAGAATCCAAAGCAGGCCCCAGGCTCTGAGCTGTCGGCACAGAGGCCCGACATGGGGTTCGAACTCACAAACCTTGAGATCATGATCTGAGCCAAAGTTGGATGCTCAACTGGCTGAGCCACCCAGGTGCCCCTGGAAAAGAAATTCTAATCTTTCTGAGAAGAAATCAGAGAGTTCTCTCCTGGGGCCAGTAGTAGGGAGGAAATTGAACATAATGGGACACAGGAAATTCCAGGGGATAGAAATGTTTTGTATTTCATCTTTAAGGGTGGTGACATCAGTACCAAAATGTATCAAAACTCATTGAGATGTACAAAATGATTGCATTTGATTGTATATAAACCAGATTTCTGCCTAGGGAAATCAAATGGATTGTATGCCATTCATAGATGTAAGAAACATTGAAGAAGCAGATTTGCAGAAAGAAATTATTTGGGAAATGTTGAGTCTGAGATGCTCTTCTTTGGAGAAATCTATTTATTCAAGTCTCATTTTTAAATTGGATGGCTGTATTGTTATTGTTTTAAATTGGAGAACTGTATTGTATACGGGTTCTTTATATATACTGGGTTAACCTTATCAGATATATGATTTGCAAATAAAATTGACATGAAGGCCAGGAGAGTTAAGTATTTGGAAAAATCAGTACAGAGATGGCAAATAAAATGTGAGAATAGAACATTCAGGAACACTTGGGATAGGCAGAGACTAAGAAAAAGAAGTCAGAGTGGTAGGAAGAAATCCAAGAGGGTGTGACATCACAAAAGTCAAGAGGTATTTCAAGAAGGAAAGGACAAAAAAGTATCTACAGTTTAGCTACAAGGTCATTAGTGACATGCTGACAGCAGTTTCTGGACAGTCGTAGCAGCAAAGATCAGACTCCAGTGAGTGGCGGAGCCAAAGGAATATAAAGAAGCATAGACATTTCAATAAAATGGTACTGGGACAACTAAACAGTCCCAGTATTTATGAAGAGAATGAAATTGGACCCTTACTTTACACCATATCCAAAAATTAAACAAAAATGGACCAAGGATCTTAATATTAGAGCAAAAATTATAAAACTTTTAGAAGAAAACATAGTGGGGTACCTGGGTGGCTCAGTCGGTTGAGTGTCTGACTTTGGTCAGGTAATGATCTCACAGTCCATGGGTTTGAGCCCCGCCTCAGGCTCTGTGCTGACAGCTCAGAGCCTGGGGCCTGCTTCAGACTCTGTGTGTCCCTCTCTCTCTCTGCCCCTCCCCTGCTTGTTCTCTGTCTCTCTTTAAAAATAAAAACATAGGGGCGCCTGGGTGGCTCAGTCCGTTAAGCGTCCGGCTTCGGCTCAGGTCATGATCTCCCCTACTCGCACTGCCTCTGTCTCTCAAAAATAAATAAAAACATAAATAAATAAATAAATAAATAAATAAATAATAAAGACATAAAAAATTTTTTAAAGAAGAAAACATAGGGATAAATCTTTATGAACTTAGATTTGATAATGGATTCTTAGTCACCAAGAGCATGAGTACAAAAGAAAAATATAGATACATAGGGCTTCATCAAAATTTAAAGCTTTGAAGGGTGCCTGGGTAGCTCAGGCAGTTGAACATCCATCCAATCTCGATTTTGGCTCAGATCTTGATCCCAGGTTCTGGGATTGAGCCCAGCATCAAGCTCCACACTAAGCGTGGAGCCTGCTTAAGATTTTTCTCTCTCTTGGGGTGCCTGGGTGTTGGTTGTTAAGTTGGTTAAGTGTCTGGCTGCGGCTCAGGTCATGATCTCATGGTCTAAGAGCTGTGCTGACAGCTCAGAGCTGGAGCCTGCTTCAGATTCTGTCTCCCCCTCTCTCTGCTCCTCACCCACTCGTGCTCTGTCTCTCTCTGTCTCTCAAAAATGAATAAATATTTTAAAAAATGTTTTTTCTCTCTTTCCTTCTGTCCCTCTCCCCCACACTCCCATTCTAAGAAAATAAAAAAATTTTCTAAGCTTTTGTGCTTCAAAAGACACTTAAAAATTTTTTTTAATGTTTTATTTATTTTTGAGAGAGAGAGAGTATGAGCAGGGGAGGGTCAGAGAGAGAAGGAGACACAGAATCCGAAGACAGGGTCCAGGCTCTGAGCTGTCAGCACAGAGCCCAATGCGGAGCTCAAACCCACGACCCTGAGATCATGACCTGGGCTGAAGTTGGACGCTTAACCAACTGAGCCACCCAGGCACCCCCAAAAGACACTTTCAAGAAAGTAAAAAGACAACCCACCAAATGTGAGACAATATTTCCAAATAATATATCTGATAAGGGACTTGTATACAAAATATATAAAGAACTACAACTCAACAACCGCTACCACCACCACCACCAAACAACTTGAGTTTAAAATAGGCAAAGAAAAAAATGGGGCAAAGGGTCTGAATAGATATTTCTCCAAGAAAGACACACAAAAAGCCAGTAAGGACATGAAAAAAATGCTCAACATTATCAGTCATCAGGAAAATGTAAATCAAACCTCCAATGAGCCCTCTTCATGGATTGGAAGGCAATATTATTAAGATGTCAATGCTACCCAAGGCAGTCTACAGGTTCAATGCAATATCTATCAAAATCCCAATGGCATTTTTTGCAGAAATGAAAAAAGCCATCTAAAATTTAAAAACAATTTTTTATATTTTATTTATTATTGAGACAGAGAAAAAGAGCATGAGTGGGGGAAGGTCAGAGAGTGAGGGAGACACAGAATCCAAAGCAGACTCCAGGCTCTGTGCTGACAGCACAGAGCCTGATGCGAGGCTCAAATCCATGAACTGTGAGATCGTGACCTGAGCCAAAGTCGGCCGCTTAACCAACTGAGCCACCCAGGCACCCCACCATCTAAAATTTAGATGGAATCATAGGGACACCAAATAGCCAGAATAAATTTGAAAAAAAAAAAAAAAGAACAAAGCTGGAGGTCTCTGTATTTCAAAACTACCAATCTATGGTAATTAAAAACAGTCTGGTACTCCTCACGATGGTCAGAATGGCTAAAATGGACAAATCAGGACACTATAGATACTGGTGAGGATGTGGAGAAATGGGCACTCCTAACACTGTTGGTGGGAATGTAAACTGGTACAGCCACTCTGGAAAACAGTGTGGGGGTTCCCCAAAAAACTATCAATAGAACTCCCCTATGACCCAGCAATAGCACATCTGGGGATCTACGCAAGGGATACAGGAGTGCTGATGCATAGGGGCACATGTACCCCAATGTTCATAGCAGCACTTTCAACAATAGCCAAATTATGGAAAAAGCCTAAATGTCCATCAACTGATGAATGTATCAAGAAGATGTGGTTTATCTATACAATGGAGTACTGCATGGCAATGAGAAAGAATGAAATCTGGCCATTTGTAGCAACGTGGATGGAACTCAAGGGTGTTATGCTGGAGTGCCTGAGTGGCTCAGTCAGTTAAGCATCCAGTTTTGGCTCAAGGTCATGATCTCACGGTCTGTGGGTTCGAGTCCCGTGTCAGACTCTGTGCTGCCAGCTCAGAACCTGGAGCCTGTTTTTGGATTCTGTATCTCCCTCTCTCTCTGACCCTCCTCTGCTTGCGCTGTCTCTGTCTAAAAAAACAAACAAACAAACAAACAAAAAAAAACCATAAAAAAATTTTTTTAAAGAAGGGGTGTTATGCTAACTGAAATAAGTCAGGCAGAGAAGGACAGATACCATATGTTTTCACTCATATGTGGAACAGGAGAAGCTTAACAGAGGACCATGGGGGAGGAGGAGGGGAAAAATAGGAAAGGAGAGGGAAGGAAGCAAACCGTAAGAGGCTCTAAAATACTGAGAACAAACTAAGAGTTTATGGGGGTAGGGGAGAGAGGAAGCAGGGGTGATGGGCATGGAGGAGGGTGCTTGTGGGGAAGAGCACTGGGTGTTATATGGAAACCAACTTGACAATAAACTATAAAAGAAAAAAAATAAAATAAAAATAAAAACAGTGTGGTACTGGCATGAAGACAGAGATATAGACCAAGCAAATGGAATAGGCAGCCCAGAAATCAACTCACATATATGGTCAAATAATTATCAACATGGGAAATAACGTTTTCAACAAATGACGTTGGGAAAATGGATAGCTACATGCAAAAAACTAGAAGTTGGACTCTAACTTACGCTACATAAGAAAGTTAACTTAAAATGGATCTAAGACCTAAATGTAAGAGCTAAAACTATAAAATTCTTAGAAGAAAATACAGGGGAATAGCTTCATGACATTAAACTTAGGAATGATTCCTTAGATAGGACTCCAAGAGCAAAGACAACAAAAAGATAAATTGAACATCAAAATTTAAAACTTTTTGTAGATCAAAGGACATGATCAACAGTGAAAAGGCACCAATTGGATGGGAGAAAATATTCTCAACTTCCATAGAGGAGTGAAAACATATACCTGTCTTTTTCTGCCTGACTTATTTCACTTAGCATAATATCATCCAGTTCCATCCACATTGATGCAAATGGCAGGATTTCATTCTTTCTCATTGCCAAGTAGTATTCCATTGTTTACATAAACCACATCTTCTTTATCCATTCATCTGTTGATGGACATTTGGGCTCTTTCCATAATTTGGCTGTTGTTGATAGTGCACGCAATCCAATTTTAAAACAGGTAGGAACTTGAATAGGCATTTCTCCAAAGAAAATAAACAAATAGCCAATAAATATATGAAAAGGTGTTCAACATCACTAATCATTAGGGAAATGCAAATGAAAACCATGAGATTCCTCTTCATATCCATTAGGATGTCTATTAAAAATAATAACAGGGGTGCTTGGGTGGCTTAGTCAGTTAAGCATCTGACTTCGGCTCAGGTCATCGTCTCGCAGTTCCTGAGTTTGAGCCCCGCACCAGGCTCTGTGCTGACAGCTGAGATTGGAGCCTGCTTTGGATTCTGTGTGTACCTCTCTCTCTACCCTTCTCCTGCTCATGCTCTTTCTCTCTCTCAAAAATAATAATTAAAAAAATAAAAATAAGAAAACAACAAAACCCAGAAATAACAAGTGCTGACAAAGATGTGGAGAAATTGTAACCCTTGTGTATATTGCTGGTCAGAATGTAAGATGGAATAGTTCTAAGAAAAACAGTATGGCACTTCCTAAAAACAAAACTAAACTAAACTAAACTAAACATAGAATCACCATATGATCCAGAATTCTATTTTTGGGTATATACCTGTAAGAAATAAAAGGACTCAAAACAATGCTCACATTTATAATAGCAATATGTTGGTGTAGGACTCATGGGGATGGAGAGGTAGTGATGAATGGGAAGTTAGTGACCAATGTGTAGAGTTTCAGTTGGGGAAGATGAAAAAGTTCTGAAGATGGGTGATGGTGATGGTTGAACAACAATGTGAATATACTTATTTCAACATAACTACATATTTAAAAATGGTTAAAATGCTAAATCTTGGGTATACTTTGCTACAAAAAGCAGGGAAGTGAACCATCCTGGAAGAAAGCTATTATCATTTCTATTTGGTATATAAAAAGTGAGGATTTGTGAGCCAGTTCTAGTGGTTAGGGACATTCAAATTCAAATTTCAGAGGCCGCATCTAAAAATATATTAAACTAAACCCACCCAAAAGAAAACCACAGTGAGATCCACATCACACCCATTAGGATGGCTATAACCAAAAAATCTGCTGACCTGTGCAGTTTTTCACAGGCACCAGGTCCTTCTCAAAGGTAAAAATGAGTACTGTACCTTGAGAAATACTACACAATCAATCACATGGCATTAGGAGTGAATGAACCAAATTTTCTTTCCAGAGGAGTTGATTCTAGCTAGCAGAACTCTGACCAGGGCCTAAGGTAAAAATAAAAACATTAAACTTGGATGTAGTACTCTTGCTGACTTATTAGAGTTTTGATTCCATACTACACTGTGAGCTGCTCCAAGGAATCTAAGTTATTTCCTTCATTCTGTTTGTCCTCACAAAATATTACAAAGGTGGTAGAAAAGCAAAATTTCACATTTTATATTACCTTTAAATGATCAAAACTCATGGGAGGAATAGTGATTACTGAAACTGGTTTATTTCTAACATAAATAAAGGTGGGGGGGATACAAAGAGAAACTTTCTACAGAGAACTGCAGACAAGCTTTCCATCTCACTCCATCTATCTGCACGCATGTGTCTCCTTTCGGAAACAGCCCATATCCTGACTCTGCTGAATCATTAACAATCACTGGGTGCCCCCAGAGGCTTGGGGTGTTTGCAACACCGCGTGAGATGACTGAGAAAGCCCACTAGAAACCATAGGGTGGTGATGATTCTTACCTGGAATAAAGGGGGAGAGCACTGAGACCTTGGCTACGCTTTGAGAATGGCTTGCCTTCTCGGCCTCCTCTCCTGATTAGACTCTGCTGAAGGCCAAGGCAGCAAGCTAAATGGGCAGAGAACTCCCCACCCAGGCTTTAGACAGGATATACCTTGCTCTTAGGGTTTTGCAGTTCTTTGGGTGAATTATGTCTGAGCACAAGTTAATGACTGACCCCTGACAGCAAGGTCCTGTTTGGCATCTGGCACTGGCATTATAAGGCATCAGAGAGAACTTAGGAGACACACAGTGGAGGAAATGGCTCCCAGTCGGGCTTGAACTCACAACGTTGAGACTGAAGAGTCACATGCCCTCCCAACTGAGCCAACCAGATGCCCCTCTCTTTTTAGAAATCAGCTACTCTGAGGCCACACAGTGAATCAGAGGCAGAGCTGGGATTAGAGCTCAGGTCTTCTGGTTTTAGCACAGCGTCCCTTCCCCAATCCCATGCTGTTTATTTTAGCTCTACTGTCAATATTTCAAAAAAAGTTTGTTTAAATGAATAGTTTTGCTCCAACACAAAGTCCGGAATCAAAGAAAACCCCCAAACAAGAATTGCATCATGAACAGGGTAATACCAAACCAACAGTTCCACACAATAACCACCTACATCAAGTGAAAAGAGTCATAAAGGATACACAGCCTTGTCCGAGAGGTAGGATCCTTTTACCTCAGCTTTATTGAGATTGAATTCAGATACCATAGACATTTTCATTTTATACAATTCAGTGTTACTAGTATATTGAGTTAGATGACCATTACTATATAATTTCTAAACATTTTCATCACCCCAAAAAGAAACTGTACCCAATAGCAAGTATTCCCCATTCTTCATCCCGACCCCTTGCCCGCCCCGCGCCTGGCAACCACTAATCTACTTTGTGTTTGTATGCATGCATCTGCTCTGGACACTTCATATAAATGGAAGCATACAACATGTGGTCTCTTATGACCAGCTTCTTTCAACTAGAATGTTTCCAAGGTTCATCCGTGTTGGAACACATATGTAAATACTTCATTCCTCTTTATGGCTAAATAATATCCTGTTGTATGGTATCACCATCTTTTTTGTTGTTGTTGTTGAAAGAGAAAGATAGAGAGCAACCAGGGAGGGGCAGAGAAAGAGGGAGAGAGAGAGAATCCCAAGCACTCTCTGTGCTGCCAGCACAGAGCCCAATACGGGGCCCAAACTCACAAACTGAGGTCATGACCTGAGCCAAAATCAAGAGTCAGATCCTCAGTTGACTGAGCCATGCAGGCCCCCGGTATCATCTTTATCCATTCACCAGTTGATGAACATTTGGGTTTAGTTCCATCTTTTGTCTATTACGAATGTTGCTGTGAATGTTCATGTACAAGACTTTCTGTAGACCTGTTTTCAATTGCTTGGGTCACTGTCTTGAGTGAATTTGCTGGGTCATGGCAACTCTACTTTTAAGTTTGTGAGGAACTGCCAGACTGTTTGGCAGGCAGCTTGCACCACATGACATTTCTACCATCATTGTATGAGTGATCTAATTCTCCACATCCTCGTCGACAGTTGTTACTGTCACCCTCTCAATCACAGCCATCCCAGTTGATTGTGGCAGAGTCTTCGTAACAACAAGGGGCAGTTAAAATCATATTCTCTGAACAAGCACATGACCCACTGAGCTCCACAGGCAGTAACGGACAGAATTCTGACTGTACTACCCTATCCTGCTGCTGTGGTGCCTCCCTAACAGTTAAGGGAGAGGTTCTCAAAATGTAGTCCCAAGACCAGTAGCACCAGCATCATCTGAGAACAGTTAGAAATGCAGAGTCTCAGACTCTGTCCCAGACCTACTGAGTCAGAGACTCTAGGGCGAGACCCAGCTTCCTGTGATTCTAGTGATTCTGACACCGGTTCAAGTTCAAGGGAAAGCAGAATCTGCTGTAGAGCATCTTTGTCCCTCAATGTCAGCTTTAACCACCTTATTAGTGATGATGAATACACACCAAATCCATCGTCCCCTGCAAAGGAGGTTGATAGTGATCAAGAAAGAACTTTCTAAAGGATTCCATCATGCAACTCAAGTGGAAGGATTTGACACTTTCCAGTAATGAGTGACACTGTTGAAGTAAACTATACACAATAATTTATTTTGGACACAGAAAACCTAGCTGGAAGGTAAACAAGAATTTCACCAACACCATCCAAGGCAGTAACATAATTTCCTCATACTTGCTGTTCTGAATATTCCTTGTCCATTCAAAATGTCAAAGAGCATGCTATCACGGTTCTCCTTTAGATTTCTGGAAAGAGGATGGCACAAGAGCTTCACATTCATTAAAGTGAACATTGAAACAATCATTTAAAACAGTAAAGATGGCCTCATCAACACCATGTGATGTTGACAGGCCACAAACACTCCCGTGACCCTGGTAGTATTGACAACTATCCAAAAAAAATGAGGAAAAAAATTCTTTGGAAAACTACTGTACGTTCCTTTCATATCCTGCCATTCAGGGATCTTTTCTTTATATGTTTCTTATAAGCTTACAGATTCAGTAATTAGGGCAGGTAGACCTCCTATGTGGTGACACGTTTGTACCTCCTTGAGATATGGCTAGATCTGCTGCTCCTCATGTTCTGCGGGCATGATCAGCATGAGACAGGGAGGCATCTGCCCGGGTCCCCAGGGGATGAGCAGAGCTCACATGTGCATGTGGATGCAGACAAGGAACCCCATGCTGAACAGCAAAAAACTCACCATTAGAGCAAGAATTGCTGCAATGATTCCATTTGTTCCTTAAAACCCATCCTTCACCGACTGATTGGTTTCTATAGCATTTCTCTTGTCTGGGGCATCACAGTCTCTCTGAGCAGATTCAAAACCTTCTCATAAGTGTCTAGAATTTCCCGAGCAGTGGGTCTGTCTGCAGGAGTCTGGCTCTTACATGCCTTATGAATATCAAACAAGTGAAACCGGACCATATCACTCCCTTCAACATGCCCCAAAAGGAAACTAGAGACATCTGGAATCTTCCAGATGTCGATCTTCTCGTCATATGAGGGCATGAGATCATCATCAAACGGCATATCTTCTCCATAGGGCCACAGCTGCTCTGGAGCTACAAAGTCCCCATGAAGCTCCCTGTGGCCACACTTCACAAGTGTCCTTGAGCTGTGGTTCACCAGGGGCAAGGCGTCCACGTCGTTCACCACAACGCTGAAGTTGCTCGTCAGCAGATACTGGGATAGGGTCTTGGGCAGGTCACTGGAGTCACACATGACCAGCGTGCCCAGCGGGCTGTGGTGCAGGTAGTGGATGATGGCCACATAATCCATGGCCAGCTGCAGCCGGTGCTGCCACGTGTTCACGTGGTGGTACTTGGAAAGGTTGAGCGTTTCTTCCAGATTGCTCAAGGAGCCTAAGGGGTGATACTCGGTAAGAATAGTGTTGTCCTCTTCACAGTAGCCAAGCAGGGTGACAACATGTTTACTCTGCAGGGTTTTCAGCATCTGCAGCCCATGCAGGAAATCATCTTTCATCTCCAGACTGGTGAGCCGGGAGAGCGCAACTTTGCGTTCCTTCCACTCGGACAGAAAGACCTGGAATCAAGCCACAGAGACCATCAAACCTGAAACTGTCACCCGTGTTAATGAGCAGGCAAACAGCCCCACAGGTGCAGAGACGGCAGAACTAGCCAGACACACTCAGGCCTGGAGTGGCTCTCTGTCTGGTTACAAAGACTCACTGATGAGCAAACACAGGCACCCAGTGCAGGAGGCCCAGGGCGGGCCGGGAGGGACTCTGCATAGGGTGCTGGAGAGGCCCGCCCATCACACATCACAATATTACTTGTTCATCTTTCAAGGTAGTATAGCAAACCACGGATAGAGTTTTAGGTAAGGAGAACAATTTTACGTGGTGTGTGGTTTTGTGTTACTTCAGCTGTAACAAGCTGAAATGCCCGCAGACACTGAAGCTGCCCATCCTGGTAGGACCAACAGAGGAGCAACTGCACAAGCTGCCTGGGTTCTCCATTTTACTAGCCGGGAAACACTTGTGGGAAGCACAGTCATTAAGAGCCTCTGACCTGCGGGGTGCCTGGGTGGCTCAGTCGGTTACGTGGCCAGCTTCAGCTCTGGTCATGATCTCACAGTTTGTGGGTTCGAGCTCCGCATTGAGCTCTGTGCTGACCGCTAGCTCAGAGCCTGGAGCCTGCTTTGAATTCTGTGTGTGTCTCTCTCTCTGACCCTCCCCTGTTCATGCTCTATCTCTCAAAGATAAATAAATGTTAAAAAAAAAAAAGCTCTAAAAAAACCCCCATAAACTAGAATTCATCCGTCCATCAAAAAAAGGCATTGCAGAGGCCCTGAGGTGAGAAAGGCCATGTTTAATCAAGAGACAAGAGAAAGGACAAGGTGACTGCAAGGCAGGGTGAGGGACCCATCTGGGATGAGTTTAAGTGGTGAGCTGGGTCCAGATGTGGAAGAAGATGACAGACTGTGGTAAGAGGTGTGGCTTTTCCCCCTAAGGGCACTGGGAAGCCATGCACGAGTGGCGTGATCTGAGCTGTGTTTAGAAGACAACTATGCCTGCCACCTGGGTGGCTCGGTCATTAGGCATCTGACTTCGGCTCAGGCCATGTTCTCACAGTTCATGAGCTTGAGTCCTGTATCACCTGAGCTCGAGCCCCACTCTGAGTGAGCTTGAGCCCCACTTTAGGTGAAAAACAGCCCCACTTCAGGTGAACCCTGCTTCTCTGTCTGCCGCTTGCTCACTTGCATCACTTTCTCTCTCAAAAAAAGGAAGACAAGTATGCATGGTGCATCATGACAGGCAACAAGGTAATTATTTGTTAGGGTGAGGCTGTCCTGTGTGCTGTGGGAAGTTCAGCGGCATCCCTGGCCTCTACCCACTGGGTGCCAGGAGCACCATTCCTCTCCCTGCCCTGGGATGTGACAAGCACAGACGTGTCTCTACCATTGTCTAATGTCCCCCTGAGGAACAAAATTGCTTCTGATTGAGAACCTGGGGCAAGACAGGGTACACAAGCCGGCCAAGGGGAGTCACTGGGAATGGCCAGTGAGAGAGCAGGACAGCCATGAGGAGGCGGTAGCTCGGAGGCCAGGGCTGCAAGGACAGAGGAGGAGTCAACTGGATCAAAGGCTGCAGAAAAAAATAAAGCGAGAGGAAGACAGAGAACTGTCCGACCTGGGGTTTGCACGTGTCGGGATAAGGGCAGTGCCTCTGGAGAGGGGGTGTTTGGAAGCCATCCTGGTAGGGCACAAGAAGAGAAGTGGGGCCGGGGCTCTGGCACTTTTGTGACAGAGGAAGCAGAGCATATGCAGCGCTTCCGAGGAACAGGGACGCTGGAAAGGGATTTCCGCCATGAAAGTGTGCATATCTGTGGGCTAGCCAGGACGACCCTCAGAGTGGGGAAGACTGAAGGAGCAGGAGACAGTGGAGAGCTCCAGTGAGGGGGCTGTGAAAAGTCACAGCAAGTCACAACACCTGAGCTGGAGGGCTTGCAGGTCTGGTGGTGGAGAAAGAAGTTCCCTTTGGGAAGATTCTGTTTGGGGCGCCTGGGTGGCTCAGTCAGTTGAGCATCCGACTTCGGCTCAGGTCATGATCTCACAGTACGTAGGTTTGAGCCCCATGTCGGGCTCTGTGCTGACAGCTTGGAGCCTGCTTCAGCTTCTGTGTCCCCTACTCTTTCTCTGCCCCTCCCATGCTCACATTCGGTCTCTCTCAAAAATAAATATTCTAAAAAATAAAAAAAAAAGATTCTGTTTACATAACAACTTATGCAACAAGACTGTCCGCTGAGGCAGGGGAAGGAAAAGTTGCCGAGGGAGCCGAGCAGGGCTGCGCGGCTGTGCCGAGTGCAGGGCTGAGGTCTGTGGTTAGGCCTTAAACTTCAGGGCTGTGTAACTTTGACCTGGGCAACTGCTCAGATGCAGGGCACAGCTGGGATCACCGGGTTTGACGGGGAGAGAGGCGGAGGAGCTAACAGCTTGTGAGTCTGCACAAGAGTGACACTGAGGGGGACAGCGACAGAGACTCTACTGCTGGGTGAAATGGAGGAGTGAAGACGGAAAGTGAAACCGGCATGGCATCAACACCCTGGAGGTCCCTATGAGGCTAAAGGGTGCTAGGAGAGGAGGGCAGGTCAGCGAGGGGCTGCAAGAACTCTGGTTACGGAAATTCCTGTTGAGAAGCTTATGCCTCCGAGCTTGGGGCATCAGTGAGGAGGGGCGCCCGTGCTGGTCCCAGTGATGGGATACACATTACGTGCAGGGCGTCGTTCAAATAACTGCTCATGTCATGTACCCCAATGTTCACAGCAGCACTGTCAACAACAGCAAAATCATGGAAAGAGCCTAAATGTCCATCCACTAACAATGGATCAAGAAGATGTGGTTTATAGATACAATGGAATACTGCATGGCAATGAGAAAGAATGAAATCTGGCCATTTGTAGCAAGGTGGGTAGCGCTCAAGGGTGTCATGCTAAGTGAAATAAGTCAGGCAGAGAAAGACAGATACCATATGTTTTCAGACATAAATGGAAGAGGAGAAACTTAACAGAGGCCAATGGGGAAAAGGATGGGGAAAATATAGTTAAGGAGAGGGAAGGAGGCAAATCATGAGAGACTCCTGAATACTGAGAACAAACAGGGTGGATACGGGTGAGAGAGAGGGGAAAATGGGTGATGGGCATGGAGGAGGGCACTTGTTGGGATGAGCACTGGGTGTTCTATGGAAACCAACTTTACAATAAACTATAATAAAAAAATTAAAAAACAAACAAACAAAAAACAAATAAGCGCCCCTGTGGTGGAAGTGAGATGCTGCCATGTGCCGGGACTCACAAAGGCCCTGGGGTTCAAGGGCACAAGACTGACAAGATTCCTTACTGATGTAACTAACAACCAGTGCACAAAATACTTTTGCCCTGAAGGCAAACTTCAGCCCAAAGACACAAAAAAACAATGTAATTGCCTTTCAGTCATACTTCATTTTTTAAAAATGTCTGTTTATTTTGAGAGAGAGAGGGAGAGGGAGAGAACACAAGCTGGGGAGGGGCAGAGAGAGAACTCCAAGCAAGTTCTGTGCTATCAGGCGCAAACACACAAGCTGAGACCATGACCTGTGCTGAAATCAAGAGTCAGATGCTTAACCGACTGAACCACCCAGGTGTCCAGGTCATACTTCACTTTAATGACAACTGCATTACTCAGTTATTGTCCTTTTATTAAACCCCATACTTGGATAGGCATGATTTATAGAGGTTCCCTGAACTCCAATCTGTTTTCCCCAAATATCCATACGGCTCACTCTCAGATCATTTTGAACACCTAGAGCAAAGAGCCCGTGTCCCTCTTTCCTTGCCCTGTTCTGTCTTCATAGCACATGTCACTAATATATATTATTACACCTGTTTCTTATGCATCATCTGAACCCCCAATTAGAAAACAAGCTTCAAGAGTCTTTAATTCATTGCCATACCCCTAGCACCTACAAATGAATGAGTGAATCTGCATGTAACTTTGTTTTGTGATTTTACTTTACATAAATTCCTTTCCCTTCTCCCTGACTTCTTCCTTCAAAATGTTTCCTTTCCACATTCATAGGGCCCTTGTTTCCCCAAAGCCAGCAGTTCATCAAGCTGCAGGTTCATGGATGCATTTTTTTTTAAGATTTTTTTTTAATGTTTTTATTTATTTTTGATACAGAGAGAGACAAAGCATGAGAGGGGGAGGGTCAGAGAGAGAAGAAGACACAGGCTCCAGGCTCTGAGCTAGCGGTCAGCACAGAGCCCGACGCGGGGCTCGAACCCACGAATGTGAGATCTGACCTGAGCCGAAGCCGGAGGCTCAACCGACTGAGCCACCCAGGCACCCCTGGATGCATTTTCTTTAAAAAAAAAAAAAAGTTCTTTAATGTTTTATTTTTTGAGAGAGAGAAAGACAGCGTGAGCAGGGGAGGGTCAGAGAGAGAAGGAGACACAATCTGATGACAGGCTCCAGGCTCTGAACTGTCAGCACAGAGCCTAAAGTGGGGCTCAAACCTGTGAATGCGAGATCATGACCTGAGCTGAAGCTGGATGCTCAACCGACTGAGCCACCTAGGTGCCCCAACATGTACGCATTTTCTGATTCCTCTCTCCTCTTGCCAATCACTCACGACATCCTCACAAAGGAACTCTGTGCACCAATTCTTAACTGGCCTCTAGAGATACTGTTTCATCAGCTATCACAGAATGATAATGGACAAAATGCCCATAAGACAAGTGCTCTTGAAGCTTCTATCAGAATTCACCCCTTTGGCTTCTCCTATTACAATAAAAAAACTTTGGGACGCCTGGGTGGCTCAGTCAGTTAAGCATCCAATTCCGGTTCAGTCATGATCTCATAGTTCGTGGGTTTAAGCCCAATGTTGGGCTCTATGCTAACAGCTCAGAGCCTGGAGCCTGCTTCGGATTCTGTGTCTCCCTCTCTCTTGGCCTCTCCCCCACTTGTCTTCTGTCTTTCTCTCGTCTCTGCCTCTCTCTCTAAAATAAATAAACATTAAAAACAAACAAAAGAGGGACCTTGGATGGCTCAATCAGTTAAGTGTCCGATTTTGGCTCAGGTCATGATCTTGCTGTTTGTGAGTTTAGGTCCCACATCAGGCTCTATGCTGACAACTCAGAGCCTGGAGCCTGCTTCAGATTCTGTGCCTTCCTATCTGCTCCTTCCCTGCTTGCATTCGGTATTTCTCTCTCTCTCTCTCTCTCTCTCTCTCTCTCTCTCTCAAAAATAAACATTATAACAAAACAAAAAATTTTTTCGATAAAAAACGGGGGTACGTTGGTGGCTCAGTTGGTTAAGTGTCCTACTCTTGATTTCAGCTCAGGTCATGATCTTATGGTTCTTGAGTTCAAGCCCTTTGTGGGGCTCCACACTGACAGCAGGGAGCCTGCTTGGGAATCTTTCTCTCCCTCACTCTGCCCCTGCCCTGCTCTCTTGCGCTCTCTCAAAATAAATAAATAAACTTAAAAAAATAATAAAAACAAAAAACTTTTAAAAAGTCAATATAACACCATGATAGAGTTTGAAAAGAATGAAAAAAATTGCCCATAATCCTTCATATAGCACAATTTATATCATTTCTATATTTTCTAAATACATTAATTTTGCAGTTGAAAATCATGTTATTGTGCAATTTTTCATGTTGCATTTTTTTCCATAATATTTTATTGTCAAATTGTTTTCCATATAACACCCAGTGCTCTTCCCCTTAAGTGCCCTCCACCATCACCACTCATGTTGCATTTTTTTAAGTTACCGTCATTTTTTTCCACATGGGATACATAACTACACTTACCAGCTGCAGAACATTCTATTAAGTGGCTGGGCCGTAATTAACTATTCCCTTACAGTTATTCTTTCTGGTTTTCTATTGCTATAAATAAAAAGGAAAGTACTCCTTATGTATTTAGCTTTCTTCCTTTCATTGGATTATTTGGATAAAGTCCCAGATGTGAGATCACTAGGCCAAGGGTATTCTGATGGCTCTTAATGCATAGTGCCACCCCAATAACACTCAGATATAATCCAGAACTCACTCTCTTCACAGCTCCTTCCCCAACACGCTTCAACTGCCTCACTTCAGTCCTCAGCTCCTCGCAGGACAGCCACGGTGAACAGTTTTTCATCGGTCCCATTCTGAAGTGTCCCTGGGGACAGTGGGCAGAGTCCAGGGCAGAGCGAGGAAGGGAGATGAAAAACCAATCAAGGCAGAAGTAGAGGAGCATGTTGATGAGGGCCATGGAGAGCAGCAGCCCCACAGCGGGGGGCACTGCTCTGCGGGGGGCACCTTTCCTGCTGTCCTGGGCTTTCTTTTCCATGCTGCTATCCCCTGCAACTTCCCAAAATAGAAAATGAAACAAGAAATAGTAACAGTCAATTTTTACATCCATTAAGGTGTCTGGGTGACAAGGGGTTAAGGACACAGGCTCTCACGCTTCTTATGCCCAAGGACCCTGCATGCCCTGCATGCCGTGCTGCCCTTGTGAGGATTAAAGAAGGTACAGAATGCTCAATGTCGGCTATTTCCATAATCACTGTCTTCTTATTACACACTATTGTCTGGGTTCATCCACTCCATATTCAACTAAAAGGAAGGTGTTCGTGTTTCTCTCCCACAGCAGTTTGCACTATTCAATGAATAATAAGTAAAATGAAAGAAAACCACATTTGTTAGTCTAGTGGGGCCACGGCAAAAGATGGACAAAGGAGAGGAGCCAGAGATGAGATGGGGTAGAGGTGGGGGCTGGATGCTGAGGGTCTCCTGAACCCAGCTAAGGAGCTGGGATATTCCCTGAAAGGTGCTAGAAAGCTCCTGAATATTTTTTAAGGATTTTTAAAAAATTAATGTTTATTTATTTATTTTTGAGAGACAGTGAAGAGACAGAGCGAGGGAGGAGAGAGAATCCCAAGCAGGTTCCAGGCTGTCAGTGCAGAGCCAGATGCAGGGCTCAAACTCACAAACCGCGAGATCACGACCTGAGCAGAAACCGAGAGTCACACGCTTAAATGGCGCCAGGCACCCGCTCCCCGGGGTCTTTAAGAAGCAAGGCTACTCTTGAGCAGGTGTGAAAGATGTGCGTGGGGTGGAAGAGACGGAGGCTGGGAGCCCGGGTGAAAGGCTCTGGCAGCGCCGCGGCTAAGAGCTGATGAGCACACCGGCTGTAATAACGGCGGTCCTTGCACCGAGTAACCGCCGGGAAGGCGGGACACTCACCCGTCCAGCTCTGGCTCCAGAGGCGGCGCGAGGCCCGCGGTGGAGCATTACTGCCTAGTTGCTGGATGGCACAGGGGTTGGGAGGGGAGAGGGACAGAAGGACCCTGGACATCAAATGCTTGACACTCAGAGTTCTTGAGGCAGAAGTCATTTAAGAACCAGAGTGGAAACGCTGACACAGGAGATGGCCATACCGGTGTGTTCGCTGAATATCAGTACTGGGAAAGGGCACCTGGGTGGCTCAGTCAGTTATGTGTCCGACTTCAGCTCAGGTCATGATCTCACGGTTCGTGGGTTCGAGCCCTGCATCAGGCTCTGTGCTGTCAGCTCACAGCCTGGAGCCTGGTTTGGATTCTGTGTCCCCCTCCCTCACTGCCTCTCCTCCACTCACGTTCTCTCTCTCTCTCTCTCAAAAATAAATGTTTTAAAAAAAATCAGTACTGGGATGCATGCAGGACACTAGTGACAGAACGGACTCTGTGCTTTCTCTGTCTGAAATGACTGTGACATGAAGAGTTACCTTCCACGAGCGTCTTCCTTCTCCCAGCTCAGGCCACCACCCAGACACCTGGGTCACTCAGCGTTCTGGTTGGCCCCAGGCACTGGTTTGAAAATACTCTGTCACAAAGTACCAAAAAGGAGGTTTCCTGAATAAAAATTGCAACTTGTGCACATAGACAAATGGCAATAGTTCAAATGGTCCACCTTCTCCAGGGGCCCTCCTAGGGTCCAGGTGTCCTGCAGGGCCTCCAGCCCCAGGACGGAGCGGCAGCTGCAGGAAGTCCTCCCACAACCTGGCTGCCATCGGGGAGCCGTGCAGCTGCTGTGAGCTCAGAGCCCTGCATGCGCCCGGCCTCTCTGGCTCCATCCCACTCCCTCCACCTCCATCAGTAATTCCCACCCTCTCATTTACTCAACACACAGTAAGCTGTTTCCATAAGCTCAACTCTAGGCACTGGGGATCTGTGAATAAAGAAAACAGATGTGGTTCTTGTCCTCTTGGACCTTAGGGGGAAACCAGTGGGAAGACAGACAATAAACAATATTGCTTCTCATATATTTTGATAAGCTCTCAAGGATAGAGAATAACAGAGGAAAATTCCCTGGATGAAGCTGGCCCGGAAGACCTCTCTGAGGCATCACCCTGAGACGGGAAGCCTGAGAGAGGACAGCTCTTTCACACCTTCTCCTGGACAAGGTAAAATGTACCTGCCATTCATAGTGCTGGGACAACAGACATGGATCAAGCCAGCTGCAAAATTCATGGAAAGCAGCACTTGTCCTAAGGACACACTACAGGTATAAAATATCAACAACTCCTTTCTTTGCAAAATTTTTTTATGTTCTTTATTTATTTTTGAGAGACAGAGAGCATGAGCAGGGGAGGGGCAAAGAGAGAGGGAGATACAGAATCTGAAGCAGGCTCCAGGCTCTGAACTATCAGCACAGAGCCCAACGCGGGGCTCGAACCTACAAACCATGACATCATGACTCGAGCCGAAGCCGGTCACTCAACCGACTGAGCCACCCAGGTGCCCCAACAACTCCTTTCTTTGAATGAAGGCTGCTTTCTTA
Source organism: Suricata suricatta (assembly GCF_006229205.1). Taxonomy (NCBI): domain Eukaryota; kingdom Metazoa; phylum Chordata; class Mammalia; order Carnivora; family Herpestidae; genus Suricata; species Suricata suricatta. The sequence goes on along the minus strand of NC_043700.1, from coordinate 37,336,063 downwards.
CTCACTGAGAAACTCTGCTCTCTAAAGTCACATGCTATCAAACACTTTGCTGCTCAAAGTCATACCAGAACAGAGGAGCATCCCGCTCTTGCCAAGAGGAGCTAGTAAGTCTCTCAGACCCAGAGAAGCTGCCTCTGCTGCAAGTGGGTGCAGCCCTACACGTAGACCATCCCTGGAGAAGGCATTCGACATCTATGTAAACCTTGTGGTTTCCCAGGAACCAGACAGACCCTGTGGTCCACTCTGCAGTCCGGACCAGATCTTGACATCTTTACAGGCAGCCCTGCTTAACTTTGAGCTCATCAGAACATTATTACCTTTAAATTCTGCCTAAGCTCCACCCACTCCCAAATTCTGTAAAAACAATGGTCTTTTACTGCTTGAGACACCATATTCCCTGGCTCTGCAGTCTCACCCAATGGAATGGGTCAATATCCCTGACAGGTCTGTTCCAGTGGCCTGGGGCCCCTCCTCTTCAAACCTATGTCACCTCCTCCTCAACTCACTCTCAGCTGATGACCTTGTTTCCTATTTTTCTGGGAAAAAAAAAAAAAAAGCCAGAAGCAATCAGAGAGCCACAAGACCCCAACACCTCATTGCAGGCTTCTGCCCCCTCCCCCTCTACCTTCTCTGCTGCAAAAACCAGACAACAAACTGACCCTGTGTCTTCCCCAACATCGATCCTTCCCTCCCTGCCTGCTTGCTCCTCTGGCCTCTGATTCTAGCGCTCAGGGCTCAGAAAGACCTCTCACTCAAGCTCTGTGACTTCATCCAGACTCCAGCTCTCTGGCCCCACCTGCTGACAGCTCCCAGCCTCCTCAGAACGCCACCCTTGGCTCCTTGACATCTCTACTTAAACGTCTGACAGACAATTCAAAAACAACATTTCTTCTCAACAATAAAAAGATAAATGGCTCCATTTATAAATGGGCAAGTGACTTGAACAGACATTTATCCAAAGGAGATATCAGATGGCCAGCAGGCACATGAAAGGATGCTCAACTGTATTAGTCCTCAGGAAAATGCAAGTCAAAACCAGTGAGGCAAATCATGAGAGACTTTTGAATGCTGAGCACAAACTGAGGGCTAAGGAGGGAGAGGGGAAGGGGGGTGATGGTCGTGGAGGGGGCACTTGTGGGGAAGAGCCCTGAGTGTTATATGGAAACCAACTTGGTAATAAACTATTTAAAAAAATTTAAAAATAAACAAAAAAAACCCAAAACCACAATGAGACTCCACCTCATACCCACTGGGATGGCTGTCATCAGTCAGACAAGAAGAAGCACAGAGGAGGATGTGGGAAAATAGGAGCCCTCCTACAGTGATGGTGGCAATACAAAATGATGCAGCCACTGTGGAAAACAGTCTGGAAGTTCCTCAAAAGGTTAAACATAGAGCTCCCCATGCAAATCTACTGCTCAGGATATGCCCAAAGGAACTGAAAACATACATTCATACCAACACCTGTACATGAATGTTCACAGTAGCCAAATAGTGGAAATAACCCAAAGTCCCTCAACTGATAAATGGACAAATAAAATCTGATATATCCAAACATGGAATAGGATTCGCCCACAAAAAGAAATCAAGCACTAATACATATTATAACATGAATAAAACCAGAAAACTTTATCCTAAATGAAATATGCAGACACAAAAGGTCACATATCATAGGATTCTATTTATATAAAATGTTTAGAACAGGCACATCTATAGAGACAGAAAGTGGATTAGTGACTCTAGGGGCTGAGTGAAAGGGGAAGGGGAAGGGCGGCTAACGGGCACCGGATTACTTTTGTGGATGAAAATGTTGTGGAATTAGCGCTGATGGTTGCACAAGATTGTGAATATACTAAAAATCACTGAACCGTACACTAAAAAGCAAACTAGGGGCACCTACATGGCTCAGTTAATTAAGCATCCAACTTTGGCTCAGGTCATGATCTCACAGTCCATAGGTTAGAGCCCTGCATCAGGCTCTGTGCTGATGGCTCAGAGCCTGGAGTCAGCTTCAGATTCTGTGTCTCCCTCTCTCTTTGCCCCTCCCCCGGCGCCTGGGTGGCTCAGTTGGATAAGCATCTGACTGTAGCTCAGGTCATGATTTCACAGTTCATGATATTGAGCCCCATGTCAGCCTCAGACCCTTTGTCTCCCCCCCCCCCCGCCTCTCTCTGCCTCTCCCCTGCTTGCACTCTTTCTCAAAAATAAACAAACATTAAAAAAAAAGAATTTATTTAAAAAAAAAAAGATAAAAATACTTCCCAAACTCAACATCTGCTCTTTCCCCACAAATCTGCAGTTTTGGGCAGTCAGAATATCAGGAAATGACAACTGTATTCTTTCAGTGACCCAGCCCAGTGAAGCTGCATGTCCAGGGTCAGTACAGCAACACTGCATCCTCTAAGCAAGAGATTTTAGAAGTAATGGACTCTTCTACCATCCAGTGTTGTTCTAATTAATAAAAATTTTTTTTAAATGCTGCACTGTGTGTCCCTTCTGTCTGAAAGGACACAGGTCTGAACGAAGCTGACTCCATGACAGGCTTTAAGTTTCCCCTCTGAGCTTAAAGGCCTAAGCTTTGGTTTCCCAGAATCATTAGGCAATAGCAGGAAAAGGGCACATATTGCTCAACAAGAGACCATCTTCGCAGCACCCAATCCGAAGCGGCCAGCTAACACACTTAACATTCCTAAGGACAGGCCTGGAGATGGAAACCATAGATAGTTACCTGTTGTTTAATACTAGATTAACCAGTTACTCACCCCACGTGGGGGTCCTTGGCCCACCTTGTAATTGGTTATTTTCAAAGAAACACTAAAGGTCATGATTGGGTCCCGCCAAAAGTAACGAACACTCTGGACAATGCGTATGGTTAGAATTGTTGCTAAGGCTGTTATACAATGATGATTGGATTACTGCACCTATGTCATAATTTTCGGTAACCCCCCCTTTTCCAAACCCATAAAAACCCTACCCCGCTTTTGTTCGGGGCTCTCAGCACGGATCTACTGCGTTGGTGAGGTCTGAGGGTCCAAGCTTAAGCCCGAATAAACGCCCTTTGCTTTTGCATGCGTGACTCGGTCTCCCTGGTGGTCTCTGGTCTTCGGGGATATTGCGATCTGGGTATAACACTGTCATTGAGGTGTCCAGTAAACCCTGCCTCTACAGAACTGCTCCCGCCTCTCTCAAATCTGCTCAGCCTGCCCTCGGTCTTTCCAGCCACGGCCATCAGTGCTCTGTTAGAGGTTCGCTCGCCTTTCTCATAAAGACCCCAGGCCTGCATCTCTCTCTCTGGCCCAGTCCCTCGTATCTTCATGGATTCTGACTGCAACAATGACGATTTTGACCACGCAGGCCTCACAGTCCCTTGAGCTTCTTCCGCCAGTACCTGATTCTTAGAAGGTGCTCTTAAAGAAATGGATAAAACAGCTGCTGTCTGCTGGGAGCCATCCTGAAGTCAGGCAGGTTTGCAAGGCCCTCCCACCGTCAGATGGCAACCCCCACTCAACCCCCACTCGATTTCTGCGAGAGCACCGGCCCCCAAGGGGCCTGACAGATTGATATCAGGAGTGACTTGCCTTCTTATGCTAAAAATATGTGAATTGTACCTGGTGAAAAAACATGTTATAGGAGATTCTTCTTTTGTGATTATTGGAGTAAATGTTACATTTCCTGAGAAAACCTGTTTTTCTTCCCCTTGAGAAAACAGGCTATTGACCCCTGCTCACAAAAGAACTCTTGCCTTTGCTATGCTAAAAACATCGCCTTGTATTTGAATGCTAAAGATCCCTTCCTTCCCCATGTGAGAAACATCTATTCATCTACTTCAATCACTTATTGATAAAGATTATGCAGGAGTCTTCTACCAATCTCTGTTCTGGGAAATTTTTACATACCAAAGAATTTGTCATCAGAAATCATTGTCTAAGGCAATTGACACTCCAGTTTTGTACCCCATGCATTTTTTCAATAAATAAAGCTGACTCTCTGGTCAGTGCAGAGATGCCTGCCAGGTGATCAGAAAGCAGCCAAGTCTCTCTTGCTCCCTTTTGTCAATACCGTCCATCCTTCAGGGAGCCCTGGACCTGCTGGAGCTGGACTCCAGCGGCTGTCTCTCTTTTACAACATTCAAAATGACCAAATGTGTCTCAACTTAGAACTTAGGTCAAGAACCAGCACTTTTTCTGTAAAAGGCCACACAGCAAATATTTAGGTTTAGGGGCCAAAGGCTGAAATCCAATGACAACTGCATCACATGACTTGTGATCCACCAAGCAGCAGTGTAAAGTGATGAGAGTCCATGGGCTCTCTTTCATTCAACTCTGTCTCCAGGGTGTGAAAGCAGCCCCCAACATTACATAAACAAATTAGTGTAACTGTGTGTTTTTTTAAAAATGTTTTAGGTTTATTTATTATTGAGACAGAGAGAAACAGAGCATGAGTGGGGGACAGGCAGAGACAGAGGGAGACAGAGAATCCAAAACAGGCTCCAGGCTCTGAGCTAGCTGTCAGCACAGAGTCCATTGCAGGGCTCAAACCCCCAAACCATGAGATCATGACCAGAGCTGAAGTCAGACACTTAACCGACTGAGCCACCCAGGTGCCCCAGAGTGTAGCTGTGTTTGAATAAAACTTCATTTATGGACAATGAAGTTTGAATTTCATATAGTTGTGTCACAAAATATCATTCCTCTTTTAACCTTTCCCCCAACACTTAAAAAGGTAAAAAACATTCTTAGCTCGCAGGTCATACAGAGACTAGCGGCGAGCAGAAGCTGGCTGGGCCCTGCCCGAGGTGACGCTATTCCTCTGGGTCTGTCACAGACCATCTTTCCATCCTAGACATTCCCTCTACGTAATCTCATTCACGGACACGGCGAGGGCATTGGTTGCCAAGTCTCCACGGTGGCCCAGATCTTTCTCCTACACTTCACTCAGCTGGCTCCTCAAGGCCGTGGATGTCCATAACTGAGCTGTCTCTTTCTGGTCACCAGCATGCCCCTCCTGCAGGGTTCCCTCACAGTGACAGGCACATAATCCACCCACTCACTCCAGGCACAAAGCAGGTGACTTGATCGCCCCTTTCCTTGACCTCTAAACTAACCACTCACCACACACAATCAGTCCTGTCACCCAAACTTCTCTCAAATCCCTCCTTGCTACCACCACCCTGGTCTAAGCCTCTAGTATCTCTTACCTGGGCTTCTGCCAACAGTTTCCTACATGGACTCCCACTTCTTTCTCTTTCCCAGTCCATTTTCCACACAGCAAACAGGATTTTTTTTTCTTTCCTAAAATGTTTCAAGCACCAAAAAAACTAAAAAATAAGATCACGAACACCCGTCCAGCTTTGTCAAGTAACAGAGCATATTTCTTTTAAAGATCTTTTTTTTTTAATGTTTATTTATTTTTGAGAGAGATACAGAGCATGAGCGGGGGAAGGGAGGAAAGAGAGGGAGACACAGAATCTGAAGCAGGCTCTGGGCTCTGAGCCCAAGTTGGGGCTTACGCTCACAAACAGTGAGATCATGTACTGAGCTGAAGTTGGACGCTCAACCAACTGAGCCACCCAGGTGCCCCAAAAGATCTTTTGAAAAGAAATACAGTTGAGGCCCTTTTGGACCCCTTCCCAGTCCTATTATTCTCCCTCCCAAGAAGTAATCACCATCCATGAGTTCTCGAACTGTGGTCTCAGGACCTTCGGCAGCATCACCTAGAAATGTGAGTTCACGAGTCCTCACTCCAGGCATCAGAAACCCTGAAGCCCAGAAATCTGTGTTTTAACAAATCTTCCAGGTGATTCAAATGCATGCTTGAGTCCAAGAACCACTGATGTATATAATTCCCACACATGCTTTTTTATTTTCACCACCAGTGTGCTTATAAATAATAACATAATATATGGATGTTTACAAGCTTTATACAAATAGGGCTGTACTGTATATATCCTTTGCAACTTGCTTTTTTAAAAGTTCAATATGGGGTGCCTGGGTGGCTCAGTTGGTTAAGCATCCGGCTTCGGCTCAGGTCAGATCTCACAGTTCATGGGTTCGAGCCCCATGTTGGTCTCTGTGCTGACAGCTAACTCAGAGCCTGGAGCCTCCTTCAGATTCTGTGTCTCCCCTCTCTTTCTGACCCTCCCCTGCTCATGCCGTCTCTGTCTCTCAAAAATAAATAAAAACATTAAAAAAAAGTTCAACATAGTTTATGAGGTTTATCCACACAGACACATGAAGCTCAAGTTGGCCATATTCAACTCTTTGGCTATACTACAACTAGCAAAGCAAGTTTTGTACACACTCCTGAACGTGTGTTTCTCGCTGGTACACACAAGGTGATCTTTCTAAAGCACAAATCTGATCACCCCTTGCTTAAAACCATCTAACAGTCCTCCTCTGTCCTCATGATGAAGTCCAAACTGCTCTAAGGTACCCTGAGATCCAGCCTCTAACTGTCTTTCCAGACCCCAACTTGCACCCCACATTCCAGGCCCTGAGCTTTCCTCCATCCTTGAAGACACCCCTCTGAGATGCCCAGGCTCCAGCACGTGCTCCCTCTGGTCTGTGAGCTCCCGCTGGTCTGTCTGCCTGCCCTGCACACCCCTGCGGCCTCAGCAGCCGGCAAACCGCCAAGAACCTGATCACGCAGGATTCCTCGTCTTCGCACCTCACACGCTGCCTCCTCTCTGCTGCTTTCTCAGTCCCACCAAATCTGCTCTTCATCTCTTCGGGTGGCCTGTCCTCTGATGCTCTCATCCAGCACCAACTCCAATCTGAGTTCGTCATCTTTTCAATTTGCAACCCCCTTGCCCATGACCTTCCACTGACCCTACCTGGCCACTGGTAGGAGATTCAGTTGTATACGGCCTGAAGCTCATACAATAGTTCTTTCTTTTAAAGGGATACCGCTTTCTTCACTTCCATGCAGAGGCTGTCCACATCAAATACAAATTCTGAAGAAATTCACACTTTCTAATCTACCTTAGTCATCATTACCCAGTTAGCCATTTAATGCATTTCTTATGGACCCTGCAGTTATATGCCTCAATACTCTTTCAACTATCCCTAAGTCCTCACAGCCACTTCTGAATCCTCAAAAAAAGACTCCTCCAAAAACTCAACTAACTTTTACACAATGTCAAACTCACACCAATTCTGTGAGGCATATATAACTGTTACTAGTCCCATTTAACAGATAAGAGAACAGAATCAGAGGTGAAGTGACTTAGCCAAGGTCACTAAACTGTACTTGGAGGAGCCAAGTTTTCCAGCCTCAAACTCACATCCTTCCTCTAAATCCTGCAACCTTCAGGTGTTGGAAGGAATTGAACATAGCATGGTCACTGCAGAGGCTGAGGCTGGACCCTGTGAGACTGCCTATCTCTCCCTTCTCTGTTTCTAATATTCCAATATTTCTTTTCTTTCTTTTTTTGAGAGAGAGTGCGAGAGGGAGCGAGCATGCAGGGAAGGGGCAGAGAGAGAGCCGGAGCAAGAGAATCCCAAGCAGGCTCTTGCTGGCAGCGCAGAGCACTACGCCGGGCTCACCCACTAACCAAGAGATCATGACCCCAGTCAAAATCAAGAGACTGACTTAGACTGAGTCACCAGGTGCCCCAAGACTGCCCATTTATTAAAGAAAGCTGTACAACACCCAAACATCCGATGGACCTTTTTTCTTTGAAAGGAGTACTTCTGAAGTAGGCTGCCAAGGCCTGTGGACAGGCGGTAAGGCTAAAGGAACTTTGTTGTCCAGAAATAAGCAAAATGACGCAGAAAGTTGCTGCTAGTTTTGCAAGTTAAGGAATAAAGACTGTGGGGCTAGTTGGGCAAGAGAAATTCAAGCACTGTTTAGACCCAAAGGATTTCTGACATTGAATGTAAAAGTTGGTAACAAAAAACTGGAAACCACTGCTCTACACTCACAGCTTATTTAAAAGAACGCAGCGGAAAAAAATCAGTTTTTACCAAATTACAGAATATTGAATTCAACTAGAGGAGAAACGAATTGGCGTCACCCAAAAAATTTCAGAATAGAATCTCGTTGCCAGCAGAACACGAGGCACATTAAAATAATTATTTTAGGGGCGCCTGGGTGGCTCAGTCGGTTAAGCGTCCGACTTCGGCTCAGGTCATGATCTCACGGTTTGTGGGTTCAAGCCCCACGTGGGGCTCTGTGCTGACCGCTCAGAGCCTGGAGCCTGCTTCGGATTCCGTGTCTCTCTGTGTCTCTCTCTCTCTGTCTCTCCCTCTCTCTCTCTCTCTCTCTCTCTCTCTCTCTCTGTCTCTCTGTCTCTCTCTCTCTGACTCTCCCCTGCTCGCACGGTCTCTGTCTCTCAAAAATAAATTTAAAATAAAATAAAATAATTATTTTAAATATCCCGAATGCTTCCTTAGCGATGCTACAGCCAAGGTGAAAGATGGAGAAGACAAGACTAACAGAAGGGCTGAGCCGGCCTTGAAAACCCGGGCGGCACGGGACGACCCTTACCCCGGAGCCCCGCGCCCAGGGAAAGGCGGCACGAAAGCCTCCCCCCCACCCCCCCACCGGCAGCGCAGGGGCGGGCAGGCGGGAGCCCACGCCCGACCCGGGCGGAGTCATCCGTCTGGAAAGGGTGCAGCTTCGGCCGCAGGGTGGTCGCTTGCTGCTGGGGCCGCGGCGGCCGCCGGCCAAGGGCAAGCCCCGCAGGAAGCCCTCCCGCCATCCGCGCATGCCCGCCCCGCAGCCCCTTGTCTCTTGGGTCCGAACGGACGCCGCGCCCGCCGCTTCGCCGCCCCCACCCCGCCCCGGCTCGCCGCGCCTTCTCCCC
>NC_043700.1:37318307-37327157 GCF_006229205.1 Suricata suricatta | reverse complement strand
TTCTCCCCTGCGTCTCGCCGCGCCTACCTGCGGCCCCCACTCCTGCACGCGGCGTCCTGCGCCGGCGCGGCCGGAAACTAGCCGGGGTAGGGCGGGCGCGAGGCTGCCCCCTGGCGTCCGCCTCCCGCCGCACCCGGCGGCCAGCGCAGGCGGGATTCCAGCCCTGGTGCGTCCGCGGGTCTCCTATCCTTGCCTTCTCTCTGAGCCCTTGAGGGCAATGATTTGTTAACCTGTTTCTGTTTTAGTCAGACGCCCAGCCTGGAGCTGCGTACGGTACGGTGGAGCGAGCTATAAGATCTAGACCCTCCAAAAAGCTCCCGATCATTGCAAAGCGGGACTCTCCAAAGGGTGGTCCTCACACCAGAGGCTGATGCTTCCCATCTCCAAAAAAACTGTTAGAAGTGCAAATTCTTGGTTCCATCCCAGACCTGGCGGCGAATGGGGTCCAGCAACCAGTGCTTTAACCAGGCCTCTGGGTGATGCTGAAGCCTCTGAAGGTTGAGAACCACTGGTAGAGGGGAAACTCAGGGGCTTAGCCTGGGCAGGAAAGCTGGGTTTCACGCATTCAAGGGATGGCGGGTAAGAACTTTGACAAACCCCAAAGGAGGTATACTGTACTGTGTGGAAAGGGGGAAGGAAGCTGGAAGGTCTCAGTGCATCACGCTGGCATCTATACCTGGTGGAAAAGTTTCAACATCGAAAGTTAGACTATATAACTTTTTGGGGGTTAAATAAGAAGTGTTATTTACTTCTACACTGACATATGTTCCCAGTTCAGAATCAAGATGATAATTCGATGCTGCTTAAAAACTGGGCCTGTACTGGAAATCTGAATAATGAAAAGTAAAATAACTAGAAGCAACTTGTTTTCAGATTGACAAAAGCAAAAAGAATGGTAATGTCTACTGTTGATGTACAGAATCTAAAAGTTTCCCCACAGCCATATATTACTGTAAATTTGTTTAACCTATATCAATTCCTCCTATGTGTAAAGGGCTCTACCAAATTCCATTTCTAGGAGTTTATCGTGCAGAAATAATTGAATACATGCAACATAATACTGTATGAAGTGTTGTGGATAAGGAATGTTTACTGTAGAAACAAACCTAAATATTTAACAATAGGATTTTCTGAAAGAAATTATATCTATGCAGCTGTTAAAAACATTGCTATATAATGGGTACAGAGTTTCAGAGCTGGATGGTAACAAAATTCAGGAGATGAGTGGTGGTGGTGGTTGTACAAGATAAGGTACAGAATACCACTTTAAAAACGGTTAAAATGGTAGGGGTACCTGGGTAGCTCAGATGGTTAAACATCAGGCTCAAGTCATGAGCTCATGTTTTGTGGGTTCAAGCCCCATATTGGGCTCTGTGCTGATATACAGAGCCGGTTTGGGATTCTCCCCACCCCCTTTCCACATTCTCTCTCTCAAAATAAATAAAATAAACATTTAAAAAAAATAGCATTGCAATGGGGCACTTGGGTGGCTCAGTCAGTTAAGTGTCCAGCTTCAGCTCAGGTCATGATCTCATGGTTCATGAGTTAGAGCCCAGCATCGGGCTCTGTGCTGGTAGTGCAGAGCATGCTTGGGATTCATTCTCTCTCTCTCTGCCTCATCCCCATTTGTGCCGTCTTTCTCTCAAAATCAGTAAATAGACTTTAAAATTGTTATTTTAAAAAGTTCTTATTAAAAAAAATAGCACTGCAAAATACTTGAAAACTGAACTGATTTTGGAATGTAGCCACAGAGTGTTGGAACTTGTGGCCCATACGTCACTATAGCAAATGCTTGCTAAAATAAAAACACTGACCTTCTCCACAGGATTTAAATAAGAATTAGAGTCTTATAACATTCAAAATGCCTGTAATATAGTAGAAAATTACTAGGTATATGAAGCCCAAAAATCTCAGTTTGCATGGGGAAAAACAATTCACAGTCACCAATGACCAGATGATCCAGGTATTGGGCTTATCTGACAAAGACATTGAAAGTTATACAAATGCTAAAACAATCATGAACACTCTAGAAACAGAAGTTAAAATAGAAAGTATGGTGGGGCACCCGGGCAGCTCAGTTGGCTGAGCTTCCATCTCTCAATTTCAGCTCAGGTCATGATCCCAGGATCGTGGATTGACCCCTGTGTCAGGTTCCACACTGAGCATAGAGCCTGCTTAAGATTCTCTTTCTCCCTCTGTCTCCTCTCCCCCCTGCTCATGCTTTCTCTCTCTCTCCATCTCTCTCTCTTTCAAATAAGTTAAAAAAAAATATATATATATATATAAAGATTGGTAAAGATGGGAGCCTGGGTGGCTCAGTCAGTTAAGTGGCCGACTCTGGCTCAGATCATGATCTCACAGTTGGTGAGTTCGAGCCCCATGTCAGGCTCTCTGCTGTCAGCATGGAGCCCACTTCGGGTTCTCTGTACACCTCATCCCCAGTCTTTCTCAAAAATAAATATTTAAAAAAAGTATTGATAAAGAAATAGAACTTAAGAAGGATTAAACATTTTAGAACTGAAAAATATATAACTAAACTCACTTTATAGATCTGATAGCAAAATGGAGATGACAGAGAAAAAGTCATTAAACTTGAAGACAGATTAATAGAGATCATTTAATCTGACCAACAACTGAGAGAAAAAGAAAAAAATGAGAACTCAGTCACCTGTGGAACAAAAATAAAAGGTCTAACATTCTTGTCATCAGAGTCCCACAGTTAAAGGGAAAGTGCTAAAAAATATTTGAAGAAATAATGGCTAAAAACGTACTAAATTTGGTAAAAAATTCAAGATCCAAAAAGCTAAGCAAGAAAGATAAATCCAAAGACACCCATGCCCAGACACATCAAAATCAAATTGCTGAAAACTAAAGACAAATTTAAAAAATTTAAAGCAGCCAGAGAGAAAGAGAAACCTATGGGCAAACAACCATTTTAATGACATTTCTCATCTGAATTCACGAAGGCTGGCGGGAGTGGCGTATTTTTCAAATGCTGTAAGAATTATAAACCCAGAATTCCATGTCTAATGAAAATGTCCTTCAAGAATGAAGGTTAAAGATATCTTCAGATTAAGAAAAAAGAAGAAAATTTGCAACCAGAAGATCCACTCTCAAACAATTAAAGAGGGGCACCGGGGTGGCTCAGTCAATTGTGTCTGACTCTTAGTTTCAGCTCAGGTCATGACCTCATGGTTCGTGAGACCAAGTGCCAAGTTTGGCTCCATGCTGACGGCAGAGTCTGCGTGGGATTCTCTCTCTGCCCCTCTCCTGCTCACACTTTTTCCCTCTCTCAAAATAAATAAACTTTTAAACATTATTTTAAAAATTGCTTAAAGAAATTTCTTCACCCAAAAGGGAAATGATAGCAGAAGGAAACTTGGAACATCAGAAATGAAAGACGAGTAAAAGAAATGGTAAGTAGCTGGGTAAATAGAAGAGACTATTCTTGAATTCTTTAAAATATGTTTGGCGGTTGAATGCAAAAAGTGTAAAATTGTCTGATGAGGTTTTTTTCTTTGACAAGCAGCGATATCATTGTCATTTAATGTAGATACAATTATTGGGTTATCTGTCACATTACAATATTTAAGTTTTTTATTTTATGTCCTTTAAGATACATTTAAAAAAAACCACACAACTGCAAATGTGAAGGGGAGAAAAAGCATGGTACCCAACCAAATTTCCACATTTCAGCAATACTTCATTCATTCTTTTAATAAAGTTTTAAGAAATGTCATAATGACATGGGCTTGAAATATCTCTAGGCATTTTCTCTGACGCTCACAACGTGGTACTGGTGATGTTGTAAACAGGAGAAAAACAGGGGCTGCCGAATGACCAAATTATGGAGGCACAGGCCTGCTTTTCCCCACAGGAACACACCAAATGGTGACGGCAGTGATCTTCTCACACCCACACTAGAGGAGAGCGACATCACGCCACGTGACTGTATTCATCTGCCGACGCCTGGCTGCGTTCGATGTGCTGTTTGTCTATCAGAACTTCAATACACGTCTTAATCATCCTGGCTCTCCACTGGCTCATCACCTCTTGAATAAAGGCATTATGCCGAAGCACTTTTCGTGCTTTCATGATACGAACTATGGCAGCTTGAAGATAAATTTTCCAGTCCTCACCTACCGCACTTCTAGTCTGCTCTGATGAGGTTTTTAATGTAAGTGGATATAGTATAAAAGACAACTACAGCATAAATGTGAAGGGTAAGGAGACCTATATGGAGGTAAGCTTTCTAGAGTAACCACTAAAGACAAAACTAAACCATCAGTAACAGAGGGTAACACTTAGCAATTAAACAACAATTTTTTTCTTAATGTTTATTTTTGAGAGAGAGAGACAGAGTGTGAGTGGGGGAGAAACAGGGAAAGAGGGAGACACAGAATCCAAAGCAGGCTCCAGGCTCTGAGCTGTCCGCACAGAGCCACGCGTGGGGCGCGAACTCACAAACGGTGAGATCATGACCCAGGCTGAAGCCGGACAATGACTGAGCCACCCAGACGCCCCACCAACAACAAACTTCTAAATACTCCATGGGTCAAAGATGCTGTCTCAAGAAGGGAAATCAGAAAACATTCGAGCTGAATGAAAACAGAAATACAAAATATCAAAATTTCTCAGAACAATTAAAGCAGTTGCTTGAGGAAAATGTATAGCATTAAAGCCTTAAACTGTGAAAGAAGGGTCTTGTATCAATCATCTATCCTTCTTCCTTAAAAAACTAGAGAAATTTGCTGAAAGTAGATGTTAAATGTTTTCACCACACAAAAAGTGAACTATGTGACATGACGGATTTGTCAACTAACCTTACATGTGCTAGTTCATCTCATAATATATACGTTTCACAAATCATCGTGTTGTATACCTTAACTCACACACTATTACTCGTTAACTAGATCTCAATAATGCTGGGGGAAATAGAATAAACCAAATGAAGTTGAAAGAAAGAAATAATGGGAGAGAGTTCAGTGAAATTAAACATTTTCTATTATATACCTTTTTTTCTTTTATGTTGGTTCAGACTCACTGACTTGATGTAATTGCCCATTACTGAGTTACAATCCAGTTTGAAAAACATGGATTTCTCCAAATGGAAATGCTCCAGAGAAATGTTCTGAACTGTCCTGTTAATTTATAAGTTACTATTTAGGATATAACCAATTGTAAAGTATATAGCCTTATTTAGGGATGTGACTAGCCAAATTTGTTCTCCTTTGTGAATCCTTCCTGACTCCATTAGGCAGATAATCCCTTCTGCTGCTTGGTTCTTCTTAGCCAATACACATTTTCAGGGTACCGTGGTGCATAGCATGCTGCTGCTCTCTCTCAAAATTAAGGTCCCAGAGGACAGACATCTTTTCTAAATCCAGCCTTTCTTAATGTGGGTAATACCTATTGACATTTACCATATTTAAAATTTTTATTTATTAATAAAACAATAAACCTATTACATGTTAACAAAAATATCTTTTATAAAACCTACATTTTCCAAGTTAAACTGAAAAGTGGAAGTTTGCATTTTTGCAAATTTCTTTAGTCTAACTCAATAGGAGATAATCTAGATCTTCGTATCTATCTAGACATTCAATTTGTTACAATGTAGTGTGTTGGCTGAAGTATATGAAGAAAATCCAGACTCATACACACAGATATATAGTTTGAAAAGGAATATTTTAATAGCCTTTTCAGAAGTTGTGACACTTCTGATACTCTGATACTACACCAAAATCTGACTAGGGGTGGTTTTTCAAAGGTTAGTTGCAATATGGAATCTCAACCTTGTCTAGGATTTATAACCTGAATGGATTGCTTATCTGTGCAGGACAGCATCACAGAGCAGGCATTTGGAAAACAATGGTTCTTTCAATTATGTCGCTCTCCCAATTGTTGACACATTTATACAGTACCAAAATCTTAAAAACTCTTCCCTTTAACTAATAGCATGTTGATTTCAGCTGAAAGGTCTGGGGTAGGTGTTGGGAAGTTGCCAGGCTTACCATGGTATATTAAAATCTTCATTTGAAAGCCCAAATTTTATCATCGGCAACAAACACTCAACAAACACTTGGTTGTTTCCTATGACAAACTTAAGTGCCAAACTCCCTTCATTCATTTTGGGGGAAATGCATGCCAGCCACCCAAGTATGAATAACCAGTTTATCCATCGTTCTTTCAAGTAAAAGTGGCGTTCATGAGAAGTGGCCTGTTTGGCCCACTTCACAATTGCACAAATGCTTTTCTTCAAGACAACCAGAAAGATATGCTTTATGTACATGCTCCTTTGGTCACACAAACTACTGAAAAGACAAGAGTGTTGTGAATAAAATATAAAATTGCTAATTCATCAAAGACATGTTTCAGTGAAGAAACAGCAACTACTGAGCCGCAGTGCCTTGTTTTGTGGCGAGGCACCACAAGTTTTACCCACCATTGTTTTTCCACCAACAGTGCAAATTAGCAACACAGTGACAGTGTTATTAGGCAAGTAGTTTTGAAGGAGACTTCTCTGCAGATATGTTTTATTTTTTAATGTTTATTTTTGAGAGAGAGAGAGAGAAAACAGGCGAGCGGGGAAGGGGCAGAGAGAGAGAGAGAGAGAGAGACAGAACCTGAGGCAGCTCTAGAGTCTGAGCTGTTAGCTCAGATGCAGGGCTCCAACTTGCGAACTGTGAGATCGTGACCCGAAGAGAGGTCGGATGCTTAACCGACTGAGCCAACCAGCCACAGACATGTTCATTGCTGGTCCAGTGACAGGTGTGTGTTGCCCGGTCTATGTGTCCATCTGCCCATTAAGGACATGATCCTCGTCAGGATGTGCAGAGCCTAAAATCATTATACATTTAAATCACAGAGCCTCCGCAGCTGATCCCATGCCCACGAAGCAATCTTTTGATAAATGAACTGCCACCTCAGATAGAAAATAAAATGCCAAGTGACCAGGCTGATGCAATTGTGTTTGGTCAGCTTCAGTCACATTTCTCAGTGTCAATCCTGCTTCTTATTAAACAGTCTTGATGAGCTTTGCTGAGCCTGCAACTCAGAATCCAATCAATTTTGGGACACTGATGAGATAGTTTCTGAGAGTAAATGTGATCTTGTAACTTCTTTATAAGGTTTTTGTTCCTTATGACACTTGA
Source organism: Suricata suricatta (assembly GCF_006229205.1). Classification (NCBI taxonomy): domain Eukaryota; kingdom Metazoa; phylum Chordata; class Mammalia; order Carnivora; family Herpestidae; genus Suricata; species Suricata suricatta. Next base: position 37,320,003 of record NC_043700.1, on the reverse strand, counting down.
AATGGTCTACAAAAGAATGGTATTTCATAAGACAATGTAAAATATCAAATCAGATTTTTCAGTCTAAAACAGCAAAAACATATGAAACGTTAAAAATATTATTTCCGGGGCGCCTGGGTGGCTCAGTCGGTTAGGCCTCCGACTTCGGCTCAGGTCAGATCTCACGCTCGTGGGTTCGAGCCCCACGTCAGGCTCTGTGCTGACAGCTAGCTCAGATCCTGGAGCCTGCTTCCGGTTCTGTGTCTCCTTCTCTCTCTGCCCCTCCCCCTCTCATGCTCTGTCTCTCTCTGTGTCAAAAATAAATAAAACATTTAAAAAAAGTTAAAAAAATTATTTCCTAAATTCTTGAGACTATTGAACTGCATATAAATTTCTTTAGTTGTAGTTTGGTTCTTTGAACAAGAATTCTTTATTTGAGAAAGTGAGATTTATTTATGTACAGGTACAAAGAACTAACCCGTTCAACACTTCACTCCACTCCGGCACGTCTTCCTGAACTGTAGAGGCTGCAAAGCTATAAACTACATTCCCCAGATTCCCTTGCAGGTCAGAGTTTTAGACATCATTCTGGTGCCTTCTATCTGACCCGCCACAGCGAGCGAGCCTGTGACTGGGAGCTGCACCAGGCGGGAAAGGAAGCAGCGGTGCTCGCACGCATGTGGCAGAGGTACAGTCCTGGAGCCGCAGCCTCAGCCAGCAGTTTCCTGACCCCAGCACGGGCAACAGCCACTGGAGGGCCTTGTGCTAGTGTGGCTGGGGAATGTATTTCTGGAAGATCAGGTCATCATTCTGTGAGATATCTATATACCTTAATAAACCCTGTAGGTCTAAACTATCTTGAGTAGATTTTGTTGAAGACAAGAACTGAACAATTAGTTCAGGGGCGCCTGGGTGGCTCAGTTGGTTAAGCATCTGACTTCGGCTCAGGTCATGATCTCCTAGTTCATGGGTTCGAGCCCTGCTGATCGCTCAGAGCCTGAAGCCTGAAGCCTGCTTCAGCATCCGTGTCTCCCTCTCTGTGCCCCTCCCTGAACGTGTTCTGTCTCTCAAAAATAAATGGGGAAAAAGATTTAAAGAACTGACCAATTCACATCCTAATAATGTTTCCCTTAACATAATCATGTTTCTGGTTTTTATAGTTTTATTGCAGTATTTTCTTTCTCAGTGGATTTTCTAAGCTGAGACAATGTCCCTTTTACGTAAATAGTGTTTAAAAAAATCAAACTACTATGTCATTGTTTTAGGATACATCTATAATTTTATTATAAAACCATTCTTTTGGCATTAGTTGGTTACAGTGATAGCAAGATACTGTGAGTGTGGCATAGCAGCTCTAATGTAACAACTGCGTCCCCTGCTTCCTGAACCAAAATTTAAATGACCTTAAATCCATGACATACAAGGTACCTGCACTCATTAATGCTGCCAATTCTGATGCATATACCTTGGAGGGAGGAGCTGAAGCTAAGGGATTAGAGCAAATGCTGTAAGACTACGACAGTTCCTGCACGGACTTTGTCTCTTCTCCCTCCCCCCACATCGTTGCTTTAGAAGAATCAAATCACTAGTCTGAATAGCAGCAGCACCCAAGGAGCATCACACTTAGTTCTTGTTAAAAAGCAATACCTGTGCAATGCATGTTTTACATCACAGGCAAAGGGAATGATCACTTTAGTTTTAAACTCCTGCATTAAGA
>NC_043700.1:37166498-37318207 GCF_006229205.1 Suricata suricatta | reverse complement strand
ACAGTTCCTGCACGGACTTTGTCTCTTCTCCCTCCCCCCACATCGTTGCTTTAGAAGAATCAAATCACTAGTCTGAATAGCAGCAGCACCCAAGGAGCATCACACTTAGTTCTTGTTAAAAAGCAATACCTGTGCAATGCATGTTTTACATCACAGGCAAAGGGAATGATCACTTTAGTTTTAAACTCCTGCATTAAGAGTCTCTTAAAAAAATAAAATCATTCCATCGAGTTCTTCTAGATGGTGTTATTGCTGTACATTTGTTGGCGGGTCACTCTCTGTGCTGTGTTTGCTTTGAAGGGATCTTCCGATATATCTCCAATACTCCTTTCTTATAGTGTCCTTTTCTTTAGCTAGGATTTCACACAACTGAAAATGAAAAACAAAAGTTCTTTAAAGATCATGTAAATCAATCTCTAGGGCAAATGCTTTTGAGCTAATATAGTTAAACTCAGATCATGTTCAAATGACATACACCACTATAATTATATACTCTGTTCACTAGTGACCTGTGTTTTGCTCTAAACCCAGAAATAGCCCTGCACTGCACTCCTGAGTGAACACACGGAACAGGTCAGGAATACAGTTGCACCGGGCAGACCCAATTCTGAGACACCAAGAAGGAAAGCGCAGTCCCCCTGGCTTACCTCTAACGCTTTATTAAGAATATCCTCCTTGTTGTCACATTGGTTTTCTAGCATGTCTTCATAGATATCCACGAGAAAGGCAATTAGGTAGGGGGAACTGTGACTCGGTTGTAAATCAAGTAACTGATTTAACAGGTTGGGATATTTGGAAAGACCACGATCCTGTAAAATCCTAAAAAAAATTATTCTTAATTTTGAGGAAAAAAGAACAAAAATAAGAGAAAGTTCAGGAGAAAACGACCTCTAACATGTGCAAGAAGAGGAAACTTATTTTGAATGAAGTTGAAACTAAATGAAAATTTTAAATTATGTGTGAATTTTTATCATGGATAAAATAAAATAAAATAAAATATGTGGAGTACAATAAGTTAAAAAGAATAATGAAACCTAAAAGGGATCATTTACTAACTCAAACTGCTACACAATTAAATCAGAAAATAAACACCTTCTTAAAATTAAGAAGTGAAAGAAGAAAATGAGAGGTGTTTCCGTTTTCTTCTTAAGAAGGTTCCCTATTCTTTTAGGTCTTCAGATTTTATAGGCCCCCAACCCTGCACACATCACCAAATGTGACTGGGCTCCGTACTTTATGCTCCTTGGGCTCAGTTTCCAGGGAGACCTCTAAGCTCAACAAGGAGCCTGCTTAGGTCAGGGGCCAGGCAAACGAAACCATGTCAATTTAAGGAATGACTTCCAACAGGGTATCTCTAGAAATGAAAATAGAGAGATTGGCTATGCGCCTGTGCAACGTGCTTATACATGGTTTGCTTCGCCTTTACCATGTTCCTGAGCCGAGACTAGGGGTATGTATCCCATTCCTTGACACAGAGACTACAGGATTCATAAATACAATTAAAATTGTATTATTGTGCAGTCATGGACTATTTTTTTATTTTTCTGAATGTTTATTTTTATTTTTGAGAGCGGAGGAAGGGCTGAGAGAGAAGGGAGATAGAGGATCCAAAGCGAGCTCTGCGTAGACAGCAGCGAGACCGATGTGGGGCTTGAACTCACAAACTGTGGGATCATGACCTGAGCCGAAGCTGGATGCTCAACTGACTTAGCCACCCAGGTGCTCCTAGTCATGGACTGTTCTAAAAACTGTGATGGTACGTACTTGGGAGGTGAAGAGGAGAGAAGGCACTCTTCTTGGGTGTTACTGTCTAACAGTTACACTTCCCTTAGATCCAGAAAAATGGAAATTTTTTAGTGTCCTTTTAGAATCTGATTGATGGAAGATATTCCATGATACATCATATTAGTTGTTTTTTATATAAAACAATCCAAAACAACCTCTTACCCTTTCAAATAGTTCCAAGCACTTTCATTATGTGGTACTAGTTTGATCATTTCCAGAGTGTACCTAGAAGAAAAGAAATACATGTATAATTTGGAGAGCAGTGCAATAATTAGAAACCGTTTTCTAAGCTTGTAGCACAAATTGGATATGTGCTTTCATTTCTCTCAGTGAACTGTGACTAGGTCTAGGTCTTTCTACATTAGAGAGAATCCCTCAAGTCTGCAGTAGTCACTTTATATTTACATAGTTCCTCCCTCCTGGAAGTCTGTACCCAATTCTAGGAAAGGACACCTAACTAATATGAAGTCTCAACTCACAATAGGAAAAGAAATTGATGTGGGAGATTTCCTTTAATATAGGCTTTCCCTTTGAAGAAAACGTCAGTTAAAACAGGTTTTCCTCTTATTGGTAAAACAATCTTGAGAAGTCTAAGATCTATATATGCCCAACAAATCTTAAGTCATTCAAAAAGAAGAACTACATATTCTCAGGAGCTGTAATAAAAAATAAAGACAGCATGGAAATTATATAGACAATAAAAACAATAAACCAACACAAATGTGTATTTCTTATATTCTAAAAGATATAATTATATATCTTATATTCTAACCATGATGTGATTACCAGTCAGAATGGATACTCCCTTTCTCTTCCCTTTAGCCACGTTATTAAATATAATTCAGATCCAATTAAAACAAATTCCAAGAGTCACAAAACTTAGCTTCACTACATACTTGCTCAAATAAGTCACTGACTAAAATTTAGTAATCTCAGCTTTTTTGCAATGCCATTAAGATAGCATTTTTTTCACAGAGAGATACAGTAGTCCCACTTTATCTGCAGAAGACAGGCTCCCAAGCCCTCAGCAGATGCCTGAACCACAGAGTATCAATTCCTATATACTAGGTTTTTTTCCTATACATACACACCTATGAGGTTTAGTTTATAGATATCAAGAGATTAACACCAATTAACAAAATAGAACAATTATAACAATATACTCACTGTAATAAAAGTTACATGAATGTGGTTTCTCTCAATATATATTAGACTGTACTCACCCTTCTTGTTATGATGTAAGATAATAAAATGCTACATGACGGGGCGCCTGGGTGGCTCAGTCAGTTAAGCGTCTGACTTCAGCTCAGATCATGGTCTCACAGTCTGTGAGTTTGAACCCCGTGTCGGGCTCTGTGCTGACACCTCAGAACCTGGAGCCTGCTTCAGATTCTGTGTCCCCCTCTCTTGCCCCTCCTCCTACTCGTGGTCTGTCTCGGTCTCAAAATAATGACATAAAAATTATTTTTTTTAAATGCTACATGGTAAGATGAAGTAAGGTGAAGGACAGGCATTGTGACAGAGCAGTCGGCTATATTACCTGAAGTCTCACCATACATGGCATCAGGAAGATCATGTTTCTGGATCTCATGGCTGACCATAAGGAACTGAAACCGTGGGAAGTGAAACCACACGGTAAAGGGGTGGAGGGACTACTACAGTGATAAACTCATTCAGCACTATGAAAAGGTTTTTTCCCAACATTTTTACATGATCTAATGTTTCCAGTTATTTTCTTTAAATGTTTTATTTATTATTTTTGAGAGAGAGAGAGAGTACATGTGCACGTGGGGGAAGAGCAGAGGCAGAGAGAGAGAGAGAGAGAGAGAGAGAGAGAGAGAGAGAGAGAGAGAGAGAGAGAGAGAGAGAGACAGGGAGGGAAACAGAGAATCTTAAGCAGGCTCCACACCTGACGCAGGGCTTGATCTCACAACTGGAATCATGACCTGGTCAGATTAAGAGTCAGATGCTTAACTGATTGAGCCACCCAGGTGCCCCTGAAGATTTTATTTTTAAACAATCTCTATACCCACAACCCCAAGATCATGAGTCACATGCTCCACCGACTGAGCCAATCAGGCAAACCCTTGGAAAACTCACAGATTCTTCACGGATTATTTCCATTTGGTAATAGAAACCCAGTGACCTGCCTTTGGAGACTATGAGAAGTTCCCATTTTCCATTCTTCACACTAAGTTTTTATGTGTCTTCTTACATCTAGCCTAAAGAAGTATACTATGGTAAATAAGGAATATGTAGTATTTGAAATTCCTAATTATTAATTGAATTTAAGGAAGAGTAACCTGAAGCATACTACCCTTTGGCAGGAAAGCTATTGAACTCTCCAAAAAAAATGACACTTTGCTGTCCTTCAGAGTACTTTTGTCCTAATCCTCACAACAGAGTATCAACTCTAAAAGAAAAAAGTAATATTTAAGGGCTGGATGACGAGTCTGAATTTTCTGTACTCAAGCCCCAGTATTTACGTTTAAGAATAATAAAATTATTTCAGTAAGTTCACTATTATCCCTTAGGTCAAGACTATTCAACAGAGATGAAAATGTTCTTTATCTGTGCTCTCCAAAATAATTAGTAATCATTAGCCATATGTGGATCCTGAACCCGAGTGGGATTAATACAACCGAGGAACTGAATTATGTGATTTTAATTAATTTGAATTTAAGCAGCCATCTGTGACCAGTGACTACCATATCGGACAGTGCAGCTTTGGAGAGCAGAGCAGTAAAGAGAAAGCCTAAGAGGCGTCTGAGGGGTATACGGCTGCTCCAGAAAGAAGCCTGGAGCAGAGAGTTAAAGCAGGACACTTGACTATAAACCTTTTTTTTTTTTTTTAACTTAAATCACCAAAACTTTATATAGAACACGTAAAGGAAAAGCCAACTGCCCTGATCCAAATAGAAGTTATTAGCAAAGGAGATAAAAGCAGATGGTCATAAAAATCAGCTCTTTCCAGGAGCTGTTAAATCAACTTTTACTTTTTTTTTTAAGTAAACTGTAGGCCAACATGGGGCTTGAACTCATGACCATGATATCAAGAGTCATATGCTCTGGGCACCTGGGTGGCTAGGTCAGCTGAGGATCTGACTTCATCTCAGGTCATGATCTTGCAGTTCCTGAGTTTGGCCCCCATGTTGGGTTTGCTGTTCTTAGTGCAGAGCCTGCTTGGGATCTTCTGCCCCCCCCCTCTCCATCTCTCTACTGCTTGCACTCTCTCAAAAATAAATAAACATTAAAAAAACAAGAGTCACATGCTCTACTGACTGACCCAGCCAGGTGCCCCTAAAACAACTTTTATAATTAAAATGATGAGTATGTCCTCATCAGGCTATAAAAAACAATAAATATATTCAAATTTAAAACAGACATTGAGACAAAATAGACAGAAAAGAGGTGGCTTTGGGGCACCTGGGTGGCTTAGTCGGTTAAGTGTCTGACTTCGGCTCAGGTCATGATCCACAGTTTGTGGGTTTGAGCCCTGCGTTAGGCTCTGTGCTGACAGCTCAGAGCCTTGAGCCTGCTTCAGATTCTGTGTCTCCCTCTCCCTCTCTCTGCCCCTCCCCCATTCATGCTCTGTTTCTGTCTCAACAATAAACAAACATCAAAAACTAGAAAAATAAAAACAATTAAAAATATAAAAAGAAAGAGGCAGCTATTAATGTTTATGGATATTAATATTCATGCCAATTCATGAAATTCTCTTATAATAGCGCTTTGGATGCTAAAGCAGTAGTTTTCAACTGCAAATGTTTTTGCCTCACAACCCACAGAGGACATGTGGCAGTGTCTGTGGACATTTTTGTCTGTCACAGTTTGGGGGCAGGGGATTACTAATGATATTATAGGGCATAGAGCCTGGGTGGCTCAGTCAGTTAAGCATCTGACCTTAGCTCAGGTCATGATCTCGTGGCTCTTGAATTTGAGCCCCACGTCAGGCTCAGTGCTAGCAGCTCAGAGCCTAGATCCTGCTTCTGATAGCATCTCCCTCTTTCTCAAAAACAAACATTAAAAAAAAATGGCATACAGGCCAGGAATGCTACTAAAAACCCTACAACATATAGGATAGCCCCCAACAACAAAGACTTCTGCTCCAAACCCTGCACGGTAGAGTAACATGGCCTCTAGGGACTATAAGGGTATCAGAATTTAATAAAATACACTTGTTTTTGTTTTGTTTTGTATTGTTTTGACATTGCAATATTGGTTTCAGAAGTAGAATTCAGTGACACATCGCTTACACACAACACCCTGTGCTTATCACAAGTGCCTTCCTTAACACCAACACCCATCCAGCCCTTCTCCCTCCCTCCATCAACCCTCAGTGTGTTCTCTATCATTAAGAGTCTCTGAGGTAGTTTTAAAATAAAGCTTCCTACACACTATGAAATGTGACTTCTCAATCTGTAGCAGTAACAGTATTTCAAGGAATGTAAGACGCTACAAAGTAGAGGTATACTAGAGGATCTGTACATTTATCACTATGAACTTCATCCATGTATTCTGTCCTATTAGTTCCATGAGGGCAGGATCAGGGGCAGTCTTTTTATTTTTTTACTTTTTGAATATTTTTTCAATGTTTTTTTTTTTTTTTGCGAGACAGAGAGAGCACAAGCTGGGGAGAGGCGGAGAGAGAGGGAGGCGCTGAGGTGTCAGCACAGACCCCGATGTGGGGCTACAACCCACGACCTGTAAGATCATGACCTGAGCTGAAGTCGATGCTTAACTGACTGAGCCACCCAAGCGCCCCAGGAGCAGTCTTGATCTTTGCTGTCCCCAGTGCCTGAGACATGACAGGCACACAAATGTTCTTTTACTGAGTGAACAAGTAAAGATTACTAACTGGACTTCTCTCTCCAGTATAGCACGATCATTGTAGCCAGTGGTGTTAGAAATTACGAAGTATCTTTGGTTCCAGACAGAGTTATTTCTCACATCCTCCTTAAGAAGTTGGTCTACATACTGCAGTTCATTATCCCAAAGTTTAAATTCCTAAGAGAAAATACAAAATATCCAATTAGAAATGTCCCATTATTTTTTAAGATTTCATTTTTAAGTAATCTCCATACCCAAGGTGGGGCTCAAATTCACAACTCCAAGATCAAGAGTCACATGCTCTACCAACTGAGCCAGCCAAGCGGCCACAGAAATGTCCCATTATTAATAAAAAATAAAATTTCAGCAGAGCTAGGTAGAAATGAAGATGTGAGTTGGACTAATCATTTAGTTGGAGGAAAATGATACTTGCAGGTCAAGGAAATGAAGGGAGGAAAGAAAAGTCATCAAAGACAAGGGAATGGTCACAAGGAAGGAAAGAAATTTTAGGAAGACAAAGTGTCCTGTACTGTCTTTTTGAGAACAATTTAGATACCAAGAGGCATGTTTATAGGATTTTAATAGACCCAAGAATTACTCTAAAGGACTAAAGCACAGGCAAAAAAAAGAAAAAAAAAAAAAAAAAAAAAAAAAAAAAAAAAAAAAAAAAAAAAAAAAAAAAAAAAAAAAAAAAAAAAAGCAAGCATATTTACCTAAATGCTTATGCACTGTTTAAGGTGAAAATTTAGAGGAAAAAAAGCCAAACTCAATAATAGGAAAATGATAAACTATAGTAAAATGTACTAATTTAACGGTTTTGATATGAATATATAATATTAAGGAAAAGGGAATATTAAAAATGCTCATATATGATAAAGCTACATTAAAATACATGTGGAGAAATACACAATACTGGATTTTAATATAAATTTTACATTATGGAACTGTTTTAATAAAAATGATCACAGGGAGAAGAGAAGCAATAAAGATAATCTAAAAAAATGAAATGGTCAAAATTTATAAATGTGGCAAAAACTGGGGATAACTATGAAAAGTCCAATGGAGTTATACCTCTTATTTGATAATGGCAAAAAGGTAGAATTTCATAAAAAATAATACCAAATATCTTCAAAAAATGTATCCCTTTAATCAAATTTAGAAAAGTTTAAATTTTTAAGAAAAAAAATCGTGAAATGCTCTTGGTAAAATGAATAGCGCACAAAGTAGAAATCACTGGAAAAAATTCACAGGAAACAACACTAGAATTGTTTGCCAGAATAAATAAAATGCCCAGAGTGGGAGTTTTAACTATTCTCTTCTATTCAGGATTTAGCATAAAATTTTAAAAGGTGGGCAGAAATAAAATACTATTACTGTAACATCATATTCCACAGTGTATGTGTGCAAAGCCCCTAGTAGGTACAATGTCCGTTAATTATTAAGTATTAGAGCTGTATTAAAAAAGTATATATTCAACTTGCTAGCAAATATAAAATGTGATGCAAATTCAATCTAAAAAATACAAAAGTTACTATTATTCTTCTTTAATATGAAGCTACTTACCAACATACCTTGAAAGATTATAAAATTAATCAATATGAAAGATATCAGGTTTTAGTTAACTATCTTAATAATTCTTAGTTATAATAATTGTGTGTAGTGATCTATATGTGTGTTTCAGTTCAAGAGTATACTTACATTCAACAGTAATTTTAAATATTTAATTTAGTTAAAACATAATCTGGAAAACGTTGTAACAAGAAAGGCAATACCTGAATGACCCACTGTCGGTGTTGCCAGGCATGATAATTCTTTGCATCCTGATTAAGAATATCAGCAATAAACTCAAGCTCCTGAGATGGATCTTTTAGCCATTCCACTAATACTCGTCTATGATGCCTAAGGCCAGGAAAAGAAAGAGGTTTTCTGTGAATGTATCCAAGAATTAAGGTATCAACAGCATATGTTGTATTAGGTGATGTGGAGGGACACTCAAAAAACAAGAAATTCACCTCTAATTCTCAAGATTCTGGAGAGAAAAGGTAACAGAAGAAACACTAAGAGGAAAAAGTTACAAAACAGTTACAAAAAGCTGAGAAACCGAAAACATGATTTGTGTATAAAATAAAATCAGATACTCAGGCTTTAAAGAAGGTTTATTTCAAGCTAAATCTGGAAGTCCAGTAATGTTCTGACAACCAGAAAATCCTGTCAAAGAATTCTAAAACATTCCCAGATGGCATAACGAGACTACAGGAAATGTGACACTACTTAATCAAGTACAGAAGCTCCTCTGGTTCTAACAGACTCTCCGTTCTTCTGAAGTCCACAGCATCACCACACAGGCACCTGCTCCTTCCACCAGGTCGGGGGCAGAACTGAATTCACTTCTACTCTGGCAAGGAGTTATGACAAGCTGCAAGTTTGTCAAGAGTTGTTTCTGTGCTAGGAAAATGTTTAGATTTTCTGTTGGATTCTATTTTTTAGCTGAAATATTTATAAAAATCTATTAGGGAAAATGTTTTAAAAGTCGCTGTGGTGATGGTTGTACATTATTTGTAACTATACTAAAACCACTGAACTGTATACTTCTTTTTAAAGTTTATTTTTGAGACACAAAGAGACAGTGCAGGAGGGGCAGAGAGAGAGGGAGACGGAAGTAGGGAGAAAAGGAGAGAGGAAGAATTCTAAACAGGTTCCGTTCTGCGCAGACCTGGATGTGGGGCTCAAACTCATGAACCATGAGATCATGACCTGGGCCCAAACCAACAGTCGAAGACTCAACTGAATGAGCCACTCAAAAGCTCCTATTTATTTTTTTAAGTTTATTTATTTTGAGAGACAGAGAGAGCACAAGCAGGGGAGGGGCAGAGAGAGAGGGATCTGAATCGGTCTCTGTCCTAACATCAGAGAGCCCGATCCTGGGCTTGAACTCACAAACCGTGAGATCATGACCTGAGCCAAAGCCGGACACATAATTGATTGAGCCACCCAGGCACCCTGAACTGTACACTTTAAATGGATAAATAGTAGGGGTGGCTGGCTCAGTTGGTAAACCATGAGACTCCTGATTTTGGGGTCATGAGTTCAAGCCTGGCATTGGGTGCAGAACTAACTTAAATAAATAAATCATTGAATAGTATGATTATGTGAGTTATATCTCAATAAAGCCGTCTTTTTAAAAAATCCATTAGTATCCAATATACTAAATTCAATATATTAAAAATGAGTGCAGTTTGTGAGTTTGAGCCCCACATCAAACTTCCAGAGCCTGCTTTGGATTCTCTCGCTCTCTCTCTGCCCTTTCTCTGCTCTGCTCACATTTCTTCTCTCAAAAATAAATAAACATAAAAAAAAAAAAAAGAAGGCACCTGGGTGGCTCAGTTGGTTAGGTATCTGGCTTCAGCTCAGGTCGTGATCTCACAGTTTGTGGGTTTGAGCCCCACATCAGCTCTGTGCTGGCAGCTAGCTCAGAGCCTTGAGCCTGCTTCAGATTCTGTGTCTCCATCTCACTCTGACCCTCCCCTGCTCGTGCTGTCTCTCTCTGTCTCTCAAAAATAAATTTAGAAAATTTAAAAAAAAAAAAAGGAAAAAGAATTAGGTCCTTCAGCACGTCAAGTTGAACCTTCATCACTACCTCCTCTTCCATCTCCACAACAGCAACCGCAGTGGCTATATTCAAGGGGTGCACACTACATGGCGGGTCCTGTTAAAACTTTTTCTTTCCTATTTGTTCTCTGTCCTCTGCTCCATAACGCCTCTATTTTCTCACTGTGTTCCGTTCTCCTCACCCAGAACAGTCCCTATACTTCTGTCTAAGCTAACCTAGGGCTTGGTTTCTACAAAATATACTCTGTAAAACACTACACTACTGTGGTTTCACACTGCACTGTAAACTAACTGGCTGTATTATTTGCTTTCTTTGTTAGACTGTGTGATTAACCTTTGTATGCACAGCATGAATAAAAATTTTTTGAATAAATGAGTGAAAGATCAAAACACCATTAAAGTTGTTTTATAACAAACTGGATAGAAAACATTTTTTTAGATTCTTTACTCAAAAATTTTCTAGCAGTATCATATGTTAATGTCAAAATTTTAAATAATAGCAATACACACATTTAAGTGTTAAGTAGACATTAGGTACTACTTTAAGTACTAAACATAAAATTATCTCATTTAATCCTCTTAAAAACCTATGACACGGGTAACATTAGCTCCAATGCAAGTACTAAAATTGTAAAAAAAACAATCGATTCCCTATAATCTCATCACTCACTGGGCAGGTATTAACATAGTGACATATTTTCCTCCTATTTTCATCTTACCAAACTTGATAGTTTTTGGGCTGTTCCTCAATTATTGCAGTGATGTAGTTCATTTCCTCATGTAGATCTTTTTGAAGTGATTTTAAGAGAACTCTCCGAAAATGCCTGTAGCAAACATAAAGCATCGTCTCATTACTCCACATAAACTGCCCAGGCACAGGATCAGATACAGTTTTAACAACACAGACACGCTTCATTTTTTTGGTAGGTATTCCACATAACCAGTAATGTAGCAATATAACTGAACGTGGTTGTCCCAACTCTTACAACTATCTGGTGATTGGACAAATGAGCATTTTGAAGTAAAAATAGTGAAAGGTAACAAACATAAGAGAGGAGAAAAAGACAACCAACTAATGATTACTTTTAGTTAACACTGGTTGCCACTGTCCTATTACAGGACAATCAAAGACATCTCTTTACCTACATTTCCCTACATGATACAGCTTATTTATTATCCATCTAATTAATTCCATTACAGACAATATCAAATATTTTATTTTTAGAACCACAACAAATATCCTACTTATAAATGAAACACGTTGCTCTTTAATTTCTTCATAGGTAGAATCAAATCATTTAAAAAAAAACTTTTCTCTAAAGACATGATTATTAGTTCTGGTCTGTTTTTACTTAAAAAATTCCAACTCAATATATATTAAAAGAGAAACAGCTGCTTTGAAAGTTATCTTTTAAAATGAAATGCTAAATAGGAGCTATAGTAGTATTTTCTCCTATTATTATTAAAGAAATAAACAAGCAGTTTGGTTTACATGGGTAAAGTTATCAGATATACTGCCTTTAAAAAAACACCAAATAAACTTAGGAGGTTTTTAAATGCATTCTAAGTTACTTTGTGTTATGTACGGTCAGGAATTTCTTAAAAGAAAAGAAAGTTCATAAAATGATAGAATATCATCCTAAGAATTCCAGGGCTACATGGTAGATTAAATAAAGAAGTGTATCCTCCCACCCTAATAAAACCCCATAAAATGATCACAAAGGAATGAAAACAATGTAAATCCACGAGGACAAAGAGAACTAGGTACAAGGGGCTACCACAGCAACTGGGAAAGGTTAAAATGATGGAAAATGGTAAGCTGAGAGGCAAGTTTTAACTGACCTGTCAACAGAGGAAGAAAGTTCAGAAATCAGGTGTCAGGTATTCCCAAAACCAGGAATCAAGGATGGGGTTGGAAACAGTATAAAATCTAGAAATAGCCCTTAGTAGCCAAGACCCCTCCCCCAACCCTGAGCAGAGAAGGGACGATACCTACTGACTTGGTAGGAGACAAACAGAAAAACTATCTATATGTCTCTGTCCCTGGCTCCTGGCAGAGTTCATGAACATTTAGAATTTCCTAACTGATAAGTGTACTAGAAGCATTCTACTGGGACAACTCTGGGTGGCTCCTCAGGTGGCTCCTGGTCACCAGAAGACCAAACCTTGGAATTATCAGCCCCACCTCCCACTGTCTCAATAGGGAAGAAGGGCTAGAAACAGAATTAACTGATGATGCTTACATGAGGGAACTTCTATAAAATCCCAATACTAGGGGGTCTGGAGAGCTTCTCGGTGGTTGAACATGTTCACGTTCTGGGAGAGGACATACCCTCCACAAGGACAAAAGATCCTGAGCTCCGGACCCTCCCAGACCTTGCCCTATGTATCTGTTCATCTGTATCCTTTTATCACATTCTTTAATACGCTGGTAAACATAAGTAACTATTTTCCTGAGTTCTATGAGCCACTCTAGCAAATTAACTGAACCTGAAGAATGGGTCATGGGAACCTCTGATTTACAGCCAATCAGAAGCACAGGTGACGACTGGACTTGCAGTTAAGTATGTGAAATAGGGGAACTGAAATGTGGGACTGAGCCCTTAACCTGGGGGATCTGATGCTGTCTCAATCTCAGGAATTTACACAATGTCACACAGATAATGTCAGAACTGAGTTAAATTACAGGACATGCAGCTAGTATCAGAGAAAACTGCCTGGTAGGGGAAAAACCCACATCCATTTGTTGACTCTAAATGTCAGAAGTGAAGGGTTTTGTGTGAAAGCAAAGGAGACACACAGGAGAAGAAACCATGTTTTGTTTTATTTTTTAAAACTGGCAAGACATAAGTGGCTTTATTCTCTGGAAAAATCTGAAGCAGAAAGGAATACCAGACACAGAGGAATATGGGGTAAGGAAAAGGACTGGAAAGCAGGAAATGTAAAATGTTGATCTACTAAAACATTTGAGAACCCCCACCCCAACCCATCTTCCCCTGCCTGACCCCCAGAACTGCGGCAGCCCAACACACACTCCTGAGGCAATAACCAGCAATAACCAGACGACTCTTCTCCGGAGGAACAAATTCGCCACAAGAAAGGCTCGAGAACTGCTGACACGTGAAGATTCCACACACAACAGCCACATCTCTACTCACTAACCTCACAGTGAAGCCCGCCCGTCGACAAGTCCTGCCACACACAGAGCTTCCAATCAGGGTTTGTCCTGCCTCCATTATAAGTTTGAAAGGAAAGTCAAGGATTTGAGAAAAATATTTAAATGAAAGAAAGACCAACACAAACACAGAAAAATGAAAATATATCACACATCAATGAAAAAGACAAGATGCTATTAAAAAATATTCAGAGAACAAAAATGAGCTTTTGGATATTTAGAAATTTTTGAGCACAGATACAAAACAGAAGATAACGTTGAAGAAATATCACAAATGTAAATGAAAAGACAAACAAATGAAAATAAGAAAAAGCAATAAAAAAGGTACCCCATGTGACTAAAAAAAAAAACATTCTAAAAAGAAAAAAACAGAAGAAAGAGAGAGGGAATTATCAAAAGAACATAAAAAAAATTCCTAGACCTACTAAAAAGGTTTAAACATGAAGTAACAGGAGTCTTCTCAATAGAGGCTAAAGGAAATAGAAAACCAATTTTAAAACTCTGAAGGAAAGTATTTCTAATCTAGAATTCTACGAATAAATTGAGAAGAGCCTCTTTTAAAGACACTTTTCAATGTATAAAATCTCAAAAATGTTTTCCCACACATCCTTTCACAAGTTATCTTCTATTTAAGAACGTGGTCAATAAATGAGAGTAAATAACGAGAACGAGGTCAGTTCTGGAAATGGGACCATGAACACATCGAAGAACTGGAGCCTAGCTGGACAGTGCCCAAACTGGTGCAGAAGCAAAACAGGAGCTGAAGGACTGCTTGTTGTGTTCAGCAGAAACGAGACATTTTACACATATCACGCATGGGAGACAAATTACTTACTGGCACAAAGAAAATGAAACTAAACAAACAAACAAAAGTAATCTGTTAAAAGGAATATACTCTGAAATACTATAAAATGTGGGTCCGCATATTTAGAATATACAGGTTAACTTAAGAAAAAACAGCTAAGAGTTCTAGCCTCTGGAGCGTGGGAGCCTGGTAGTAAGAAGGAAGGGGGCAGAGGATATAATTTTCCTTTAGTCTCTGACTTTTAAACTTAGAGCGTGAATTATTATTTTGATAACAAAGTTTAGTTAAGGTAAAAAACAAAAAGCCAACTGAACTGAAACATGAGACATTTACATGGGAAACATTACTGATGACTGTTACTCACCACACTGTGTAATTGGCTGCATTTAACTCAATAGCATCTCTGGTTAGCTTAAAAGCTCGTTCGCTTCTTTCATCACGCTGCAGAACAGCCCGGAAATAATCGTAAACATCTCTGACTGGGGAGAGAGCACACCACTGCATCAGGACTATCCTTCTTGGTGCAACTTAGCACTGTAACATAAAATGCTCTTCTATCTTAGGAGGAAAGATAGTGCATGTGTATCATTTATAACAATACACAAAAGAAAGTCAAATGACTCTGTGAAGGCCACCCTGAGAATGCTTTAGTGTCACAGCTGTAGTTTATGTGTCACTGTGCCTCCTGCTCGTGTGTATGAAAATCTCTAAAAGACCTAATGCATTAAAGTAAAATTAAAGTGCATATATTCAAATACATTCAGTACTGTTTTTCTCACATTTTATTTTGTCAGTTTTATGACTGAAAAAGCAATGTATACAATAGTAGAAAATTCCAAAAGAACAAAAAAGTTCACATTAAATTTCCATTTGACTAAATTCCCAGTCCTTCTCCACAGAAGCAACCCACTGTTAACTGATTCTACTGTATCCTTCCAAATACATTCTATGGATATACAAATCTATGTTCTAAATCCATCATCCCATTTTTTGACACAAATGATCACATCGGGGGACCTGGCTAGTTCTCTTGGTCTTGGGGCTGTAAATTTGAGCTCCACGTTGAGTACAGAGATTACCTGAAAATAAAATCTTTTAAAAAAATAAAAAAATAAATGAGATCACATGACACTCTATGTTCTAGGCCTTGCTTTTTTCATTCACACATTATCAAAGCTCGTGTAAAATTTACATACTCATTGGTTCAATATTTCCAGTTCTAGGAAGTTTTCTTACAATTATACTCCCAAACACATTCAACGTATCCAAGGAAATTTACTAGAGTATTTGATAACATAAGAAAAATTTTAAAGGCTGGTCTGTCGGTAATGGGTTAATGAGAACTTAATTAAAGATGGTATATAAACCCCCACTGCTAACTTTAAATTAAAAAAAGAAAAAGATAAAAACTGGAAACAAATAATCTCTCCCCGTTAGTAAACGATGGGCTAAGTCCATTGTGGCACACCCATTCAATGACGTCCAACACAGTCACTGGAGCGGTGGCTGCTCTGGTACCTACAGAGATGGAGTAACTGCTATGACTGTTAAGTGAAAACAGGAAGGTATGGAGCAGCACGCTACTCATTTAGTTAAAAAATATATGCTTATTTATGAATACACTGAGGAGCAGGGATGGGAAGACATAATGTTCCATTCTAAAGTTTGCCATATTTTCCCAGTGCTGCAGAGCATTTCACCGTATGGTACTCAAATTCTATTGAACTCATCCCCTATAAATGAATTTTCTTTTCTTTTTCAATTTTTTAATGTTTTTTAATTTATTTTTGAGAGACAAAGAGAGACAGTGCAAGGGGGGGCAGGGGGGGCACAGAAAGAGAGGGAGACACAGAATCTGACAGGCTCCAGGCTCTGAGCTAGCCATCAGTACAGAGCCTGATGCGAGGCTTGAACCCACGAACTGCGAGATCATGAGCTGAAGTCGGACGCTTAACCAACTGAACCACCCAGGCGCCCCTATAAATGAGTATTTCCTTCTTTTGTTGTCCTGAGTATCACTGGATGCTTTTGTGCACATGTGCAAGTTCAGCACATCTGTAAGATAAATTCCTACAAACAGAATTACTGTATCAAGGTGATACGCACTGTTGATACTGACGGGCATTGCCAAATTACGCTCTAAAAAAATATCTGATCCATATATCTATCCCTCCAAGAATGTATGAATAACCTATTTTTTCCACATCGTCACTGATATATATCAAAACTTCTCATCTTTGCCAATCTGTTAACTGAAGAAACTTAGACTTTGGCAAATATTAACCTGTTGTATTCCCATTTTCCACAAGAGAAACAGAGGCTCAGAGAGATCAACGAGTTCACAATGGGTCAGTACCTTGCAGCCAGAAGTTCAAATCTAGCCAAATCTAGACTGATGCCAAAGTCCATGCCACTAATCAAAACGAACTAGTAGCTACTGTGGCTGACATGCCCTCATAACATAGTCTGTACTACGGCAGAGAACAGATTATAGCCCAAAACACTTACTAAAAATAAAAATGCAGTAAATACTGCTAATACTTTTTTCACAAGTAAAATGTATGTGGACATGTATGGTGTTTTCCTTAATAGTGTACAATTTTCCAGCTACTGGCAATTCAAAAGCTTTTAACAGATATGTATGAAAACCACATCAATATATATCCCAGTTTGCCAAACCATTCTGTTAATATTGGCAATGTGAATCGTTTTCAATTTTGTTTTATAAATATCACTGTTTTAAGCTTCCAATGACTTTTCATTAAAACATTTTTAAAGTTATGTATTACATAATGCCTATGTGCACATAGTGTTTCCTTAGACTAAAACCCCAAAAGTGAAATTATCAGAGAAGAACATGAACAACTACAGCTCTGGGACACCTGGGTGGCTCAGTTGGTTAAGCACCCAACTTCAGCTCAGGTCATGATCTCACAGTCCATGAGTTTGAGCCTCACATCAGGGTCTGTGCTGACAGCTCAGAGCCTGGAGCCTAGTTTGTATTGTGTCTCCCTCTCTCTGCCCCTACCCCGCTCACAATCTGTCTCTCTCTCAAAAATAAAAAATAGGGGTACCTGGGTGGCTCAGTCAGTTAAGTGTTCAACTTTGGCTCAGATCATGATCTCATGATCTCATGGCTCGTGGATTCAAGCCCAGCCAGCATCAGGCTCTGTGCTGACAGCTCAGAGGCTGGTTTGTATTCTGTGTCTCTTCTCTCTCTGCCCCCCCCCCCGCCCCCATTCGTCCTCTATCTCACTCTTTTTTTTTTTTTTTATGTCTTTTATTTATTTTTGAGAGACAGAGAGAGAGAGTGCAAGCAGGGAAGGGTCAGAGAGAGAGGGAGATACAGAATCTGAAGCAGGCTCCAGGCTCTGAGCTAGCTGTCAGCACAGAGTCTGACGTTGGCAGGGCTCGAACCCACGAACCATAAGATCATGACCTGAGCCGAAGCCGGATGCTTAACCGACTGAGCCACCCATGCGCCCCTCACTCTCTCTCTCAAAAATGAACACTAAAAAATTTTAAAGTAAATAGTAAATATTAAAAAAAATATATATTAAACAATTACAGATCTTTACAAATTCTGAGACATCAGGCACCTGGGTGACTGAGTTGGTTATGCATTCAACCCTTGGTTTTGGCTCACGTCAGACCTCACAGTCCACATGGGTTCAAGTGCTGCATCAGGCTCTGCACTGGTGGCTGGCATGGACCCTGCCTGGGATTCTGTCTCTTCTTCCTCTCTCTGCCCCTCCCTTGATTGTGTTCTCTCTCAAAATAAATAAATATTGAAAAAAAATTCTGAGACACAAAAAGGTTACTTCTTCTAAACACTATCCTTAAAAAGCTGAATTTAAATCATACCAGAAAATTTAGAAACATAAGTGGCAATTAACTATGAAATATTAGGTACTAAGAACCAAGCTCCCAGATAATTTTCAAACTAAAACGCTTTTAACACATTAACACTATATATACAATGTATATATATACACAATATTTTATGTACACACATATCTATCTACACATATAAAACCATACACACACATATGCAATATGAAACCAACTTTGTGGAAACATTCACAGATGAAAAGGCTGTATACCAAATACTAATGGTGGTTATTTTTTTTTTTAATGTCTATTTTTGAGAGAGAGAGAGAGAGCATGAGTACGCACAGGTGTGGTAGGGGCAGAGAGAAAGGGGGACAGAAGATCCAAAGAGGGCTCTGTGATGACAGCAGAGAGCCCGAAGTGGGGCTTGAACTCATGAACCTCAAGATCATGACCTGAGCTGAAGCTGGATGCTTAACCAACTGAACCACCCAGGCATCCCTCTTTTTGTTTTTTTAAACTGGTAACTTTTACTGTATAATCAAGAACATTCTTTTTTTTTTTAGTTTTTAAATTCCAGTTAATTGATACACAGTGTAATGTTAATTTCAGGTGTACAATGTGGTGACTCAATACTTCCAGACATCAGCTAGTGCGCATCACAAGTGCACTCCTTAATCTTCATCACCTATTTAACCCATCTTTTTACCCATCTCCCCTCTGGTAACCATAAGTTTGTTCTCTACAGTTAAGAGTCTGTTTCTTGGTTTGCCTCTTTTGTTGGTGTTCGTTTTGTTTTTTAAATTCCAATTATGACTGAAACCACATGGTATCTTTTTCTGACTTAGTCCACTTAGCATAATACTCTCTAGCTCCATCCATGTCATTCCAAATGTGACTCAGTAATATTCTGTTGTGTATATTTACCACATCTTTTATTTACTGGTTTTAATGTTTGTTTATTTTTGAGAAAGGATGAGCAGAAGGGCAGAGAGAGAGGAAGAAAGAGAATTCAAAACAGGCTCCGCACTGTCAGCGCAAAGCCCAATATGGGGCTCGAACTCCTGAACCATGAAATCACAACCTAAGCCAAAGTTGGATGCTTAACCAACAAGGCCACCCAGGTGCCCCTTTACCATATCTTCCTTACCCATGGGCACTTGTACTGCTTCCACAATTTGGCTACTGTAGATAATGCTGCAATAGACATCAGGGTGCATGTATCCCTATGATTAGAAATTTTGTATTCTTTGGATAAATACCTAGTACTGTGAGGACTGGATTGTAGGGTAATTCTGTTTTTTAACTTTCCGAGGAACCTCCATGCTGTTCACCAGAGTATCTGTACTAGCTTGCATTTCCCCAACAGTGCAAGAGGGTTCCCCGTGCTCCCCATCCTCGCCTGTTTCTTGTGTTAATTTTAGTCATTCTGACCAGTGTGAGGTGATACCTCATTGTCATTTAGATTTGCACTTCCTGATAAGTGATATTGAGCATCTTTTCATGGGTCTGTTGGCTATTTGTTGGTCTTTGGAAAAATCTCTATCCATGTCTTCTGTCCATTTTTTAATGGGTTATTCATTTTTTTGGTTTAGTTATTTATATATTTTGGATACCAACTGTTTATCAGATAGGTCATTTGCAAGTATCTTCTCCCATTCCATAGGTTACCTATTTTATTGTTTCCTTCAGTGTGCCCAAGTTTTGTATTTTGATGATTTTCCAATGTTTATTTTTGCCTGTTTCCCTTCCCTCAGGAGATACATCTAACACCAAGTTGCTACAGGTGATGTCAAAGAAGTTATTGCCCGTGTTCTAGGATTATTATGTTTTCAGGTCTCACATGTAGGTCTAGAATTCATTCTGAATTTATTTTTGTGAAGGGTATAAGAAAGTAGTCCAGTTTCATTCTTTCACAGGTAGCTGTCCAGTTTTCCCACCATCTGTTGAAGAGAGTCTTTTTCCCATTGGATATTCTTTCCTGCTTCATTGAGGATTACTTAACCATTTGATTGTGGGTCTGTTTCTGGGTTTTTTATTCTGTTCCACTGATCTTTCTTTCTTTTTTTTTTTTTTTTAAGTAGTCTTCACAGCCAGCATGAAGCCTGAAAATCTGAAGCTCTGCTCCACCAGTGCAGAACCTGATACAGGGCTTGAACTCACAAACCATGAAATAACGAATGAACTGAACCAAAATCAGGAGTTGGATGCTCAACCAACTGAGCCACCCATGTCCCCTAATGGTTCTTTTTTTTTTTTTTTTAACATTTATTTATTTTTGAGAGCAAGAGAGACAGAGTGTGAGCGGGGCAGGGGCAGAGAAAGAGAGCGAGACAGGGATACAGAATCCAAAGCAGGCTCCAGGCTCTGAGATGTCAGCAGAGAGCCTGACACAGGACTCGAACACACAGACAAGATCATGACTTGAGCTGAAGTCAGACATCTAACCAACGGAGCCACCCAGGCAACGCAACACTGGTTATTTCTTGATGATGAGACTCTTCTTTTCATTTTAATATCCTCAATACTTTCTACAATGAGCATGTGTTACTTAAAAAAAAAAAACATTTAGCTAGAAAAAAATATATATCCCATGCAAACACTGTAAACAAGATCAAAGTACATCAAGTTTCCCCCACTCCAATGCCACTCTCCAAAGCACTGGATTTCTATCAAGGGTACTGGTTGTTACCAGATATTTTTCTAACCAAATAAACATAGTTTGTTGTGGGTTTTTTAAAATACTTATTTCTTTTCAATTAAGTAATCTTTATGGCCAACATGGGTCTTGAATTCATGACCCCAACATCAAGAGTCACATGCTCTACAGACTGAGCCAGCAAAGGTGCCCTAGTTGCTTATTTTTAATGAAATTGGTATATTCTTATTCACACTGTTTTTCATTTGGCCAAAAGTTCCTCCTCAATGATTCGTTCTTCCATGCCAACATATACATATCTACAACACTTTGTCCACTATTCATTCCATACAAAGGACATGGCATAATTTACATATGATCTCTACATATATTTATATATATTTTTGCAGAACAGAATTCTACAAGTGGAAACAATATTCAGCCTTACAACTGTATATATCCAAATTGACAGGCTCATAAATGTACCTGGGGTTATATAAGTAGAATTTTATATTCATTATATTTCCCCCCATAGTTTTCAATATTAAAGTATTCTTTTAACTAAAAATTACACATTTAAGGGGCACCTGGGTGGTTCAGGTGGTTAAGCATCTGACGTTGGCTCAGGTTATGATCTCACAGTTTGTGAGTTCGAGGCCCACATCAAGCTTGCTGCTGTCAGCACAGAGCCACTTTGGATCCTCTGTCACCCTCTCACTGCCCCTCTCCCACTGGCACTATGTCAAAAATAAACAAACATTAAAAAAGCAATAAAATAAAAAGTACACATTTAATATAATGTGTATATAATATAATGTGTATAACCCAAAGCTTCTAAAACTTATGTGGCTTTTTTCACTCAACATTGTTTCTGAGATCTGTCCATGTTATAAAAGATCTAGATCCTGTTAATGGATATCTAGTATTCAACTGTATGACAATAATACATTTTATTTATCCACTTCCCAAAACACAGATATAAGTGGCTTCCAGGATTGTGCTTTTTCAAAAAATGCTACAGATTTAAATAGTACTTATTCTGAGCCAGACACGGTTCTATTATTTTATGTGTATAATTTACTCACTCTATAAAGTATTGGCCCTGTGGGTTTGGACCACACAGGTCCACTAATTTGTAGGTTTTTTTTTTTTTTTAAATAACTACAGTACTACATTTTCTCTTATGAATTCTTTTTTTTTAATGTTTTATTTATTTTTGAGACAGAGTGATTCAGAGCAGGAGCGGGGAAGAGCAGAGAGAGAGGGAGGCACAGAATCAGAAGCAGGCTCCAGGCTCTGAGCTGTCAGCACAGAGCCTGACACGGGGCTCGAACCCACGAATGTGAGATCATGACCCGAGCCGAAGTCGGAGGCTCAACCGACTGAGCCACCCAGGCGCCCGTGAATTCTTTTTTAAGTAAATTAGACTCCCAGATGAGGCTTGAACTCACGAGCCCTAGATCAAGAGTCACATGCTCTACAGACTGAACCAGTCAGGCGCCCCCCTCTATGATTTTCTTAACATTTTTTTCTCTAGTATACTCTATTGTAAGAACACAGTATATAATGCATTTAAGAGTCTCATGCTCTACCGACTGAGCTAGCCGGGCACCCCTCTATAATGCATTTAACATACACAATGTTAATCGACTATGTTATTAAAGTGAGATTGCCAACAACAGTAGGCTATGAGTTAAACTTCTGGGGGGGTCCAAAGTTATATGTGGATTTTCAACTGAGAGGGTGGGGTCAGCACTCAACTCTAATATTATTCAAAGGTTAACTATAGTTATTATTATTATCCTCATCTTACCTAGGAGGAAATAATGGAAAAGAGAGGTTAAATAATTTGTCCAAAATTACAGAGCCAGCAAAATGGGTGAAGTTAGAATTTAAACCAGTCTGGGCACCTACTGGGTAGCACTGACTTCAGCTCAGGTCACGATCTCATGGTTAGTGAGCTCGAGCCCCATCTCAGGTGAACATGAGCCCCTGGTGAACTCTACTTCTTTCTCTTTCCCCACCCTCCATCTCTGCCCCTCGTGGGGTTCTCTCTCTCTCCACTCTCGCTCACTTGTGTCTCTCTCTCAAAAAAAAAAAGAATTTTTTTTTTAAACCAGTTGCTCTCTGAGAAGTTTGTGTTCTTAACCTCCTAGTACACCTTCTGGTGTCATATTCCAGAGTGTACTCAGAATGTATCATTAGAAGCAATATTTCAAGGTTATGATATGACCATTTTCCAGTTTTACTAGATAAACCAAACCCCAAACTGGCTAAACATGAAAATTATCATCTGAAATATATGCATCCATTCATATGTCCTAATACTTGATATCATAAGATAGTTTTAATTTTTTGCCTTTCAATGCATGTTTGGAAAATAACATTCCCATTTTATTTTGTGTATCTTTCATTCCTAATGATAATGGACTTCCCCCCTTTTAAAAAGCCAACGAAAATTTCTCTGTAAACTAAACTATCAGTTCTTATACCCTTTGTCTTTATTAGGTTGCCTACTTCCTTAACCTTTTGTAAGAATTCCTTACAAAGTTCTAAGTATCTATTCTGTTTCATATGGTGTATCTTTTGCCTTCCTACTCCTTCCCTTTAACTTGCTCATCGTATCTTCTGTTTACAGATTTTAAGTCTTGATATATATACCTACCAATTTTTGATTGACAGGTCATATTTTTCATTTCCTTTGTGGTTTCTAAGCATGATATATATAACCATTTTAAATGTTAATTTTATTCAGCCTGCAAAAAAAGGTTTTATTAAATTATTTTTAATCCAAAGAGAAATGTATGATTGTTTTCAGTTTCTTTTTCCAACATCTTGGTTAGTTACTTCATGAATCTGAAAAAGTTGTGGTTTTCACCTCTCTGATCACTGGTGAGGTTAACATTTCTTCACAGGTATTTCTAATTCTCCTCATGAATTCAATCTTCGTATCATTTCTCTTCATTGTGTGAAAGTTTTGCATTTTTATGCAGTTACATCTTCTGATCTTTTCCTCAATTCCGAGTTTTACATCTTGCCTAATAATACGTTCTTCACCAAAAGAATGAAAGATTCCTCTCCTGTTTGCCCCTCGTATGTTTAGTCTTGTTTTAGAACTTTAATTCATCTGTAATTTTTTTTCACATAAGACATGAAACAAGGATATAATTTTGCTTATATCCAAGTGCATAGACAAGTGCTGCAAGACCAATCTGATTAATCCATCTTTTCATACAGGTATAAGATGTTCTTTTCATCAAATATTAAGTTTCCATCTATGCTCATCTAATTTTAGATTTTTTACCAAATCTATTTCTGCACCAGTTTCACATATTATTTTTAGTAGTGCATTTTCATATTTGATAGGTCAAACCCTCAGACCATTATTCTTGCTTTTTAAATATTTCTTGGCATTATTTCATCATCAAAAAAATATAATAAATGCTTTTCCTAAAAAAGAAATGATCTTGGATAACAGAACTTCAACCGAAACATGTACATATACATACACACAGAAGAGGTTTGAGGAGCACAGGGCCCCCACAACTATTTTGAATCAGAATTATACACACACACACACACACACACACAAATACAAAACTAGCATTCCATTTTATTCATCTACCCTTTCTTAGAAGAACAACTAACAATTAACATTTGCATGACCTTCAATTTACAAAGCATTTTCATTCACATTCATTATGAAAGAATGATACTTTGTCAAAGAAAATAATCCACTCATTTAAACTTCCATAAATGTATTCCAACTGAGCCTAACACTTCACTGCTGAAATATATTTCAAAATGCTCAAGTTTCAACAATGTGTTTATTCTACATAAAACAGTAAGTGAACCCATTTATGCTGCATCTTGTGTGCAGATTACACAGTAAATGAAAAGCATGATCATATTGTGGCTATTACATATTATAATGTAGCATTCATTACTTATGCTTAAGATATGTCCATTCTTTGGACAAAATGAAAGTTTTAACCATGAAAATGAATTATAAAAAAAGAACATTAACTTAAGTCACTTAAATCTTTATTAGACAAAAATCTGTCATCAACCTAGCCATACAGTTGTCAATTTCAACTCTGCTACTAAGTTTGACTTATAGACTTTGTTCTAATAAAAAACAAACTTACATTTTTCACTATAAATGATCTGGACCACTGGGTTGGGGCCGTCATTCTGCGGCACTGGGTCTATATCAGCCCATTCTGCTCTGTCCCTGAAACATACATATTTTTCAGTGACTATTCAAACACATAGGAAGAAAGAAGAACTGTGGTGTTTTAAAAATAGCAACAATTACACTTACATTAATATTAGTAACTTAGAACTACCTTAATGTAATTGTGATTGGATTCTTCATGAACGAGTTTTACCATTTTGTCTTACATATTAAACTTTTAAAGTGACATAAAGAAAAAATGAATAATCTGTCAATTAAATTAATAAAACAATAATTCTCATTTAAAATTTTTATATAATAAATGGAAAAACATGTTTTTCGCAGTAGGTACACAATAGTTTAACATTAGTAAAATCAATTTAGTTCATTGGTCTGAGACTTTTTTTTTTAATTTTTTTTTTTTAATGTTTTATTTTTATTTTTGGTACAGAGAGAGACAGAGCATGAGAGGGGGAGGGGCAGAGAGAGAAGGAGACACAGAACCAGAAGCAGGCTCCAGGCTCTGAGCTAGCTGTAAGCACAGAGCCTGACACGGGGCTTGAACCCACGAATGTGAGATCCGACCTGAGCTGAAGTCGGAAGCCCAACCGACTGAGCCACCCAGGCGCCCGAGACTTTTTACAGTTAATCAGCACTTATAAAAGTTTGAGTTACAATTTGCTAGAAACTAACAGTTTAAAATCAAAGTAAACACTATTAGTTTACTGTAAACTGCGAGGGGGTCCAGCTGGTCTTTAGAGAGCAGGCTCTGGAATCTGACAACTGTCTTTGAGTTGGAATGTACGCTCTACCACTTACCAGCTGTGTGACCTTGAGAAAGTTACTTAATCTCTCTGGGCCTCAGTTTCTTCATTGATAAAATGGAGATGCTATTACTAACCAACCTTCGGAGGGTGTTTGGAGGATTAAGTGAGATAACATGTCAAGCACTTAAATATGTTTAACAGTAAGCACATGGCTAGTAAATATATCACATATATATACTAACATATATAGTAAGTAACGCATACAGTAACCATCACTGAAGGCTACTTCTCATTACCAATGCTATAATAACTTTATAGCGGCACTAAGGGGTGCCTACAGAGATTTCTGTTCAAACTGCCCAAATTTGTCTTAACCACTCTTTTACTTATATTCTTTTCCTTCTACCCATCTTCTACTTCTCTATACTGATCAGCTCCTGGCAGCAAAGATTCTGTGGCCTCCACACAATTGTGAAGTTGTGAGGTGAGACCTAGAGCCTGGGGGAGTGGCAGGAGGAAGGTAAGGCTGTCATTTAGTCACTGAATAATCAGACTCAGCCAAATGAAGCAGCTGAATATTTTACAATTCGGAGAGGAGGTGTGAGGATTATGGGGCTACCACAGCCAAATTAAACGAGTAAAACATGAACTCCAATAACAAAATCTGGATAGTTGCTTTCACTCATTCATAAAACCAAGGCAAATAAGCTATCTAATGGGTTTACCTAACACTACATAAGAAAAAAATAAGACGAAAGAAAAACACTACATAAGAAAAAAATAAGACGAAAGAAAAATACAAGGACTTCTCAATTGTCTTTCCAAGTTCAATTGCAGCTAGGGAACTAACATTACCAGAAAGCAAGGAATTGACAGGGATGAGGCTGGGGAGAAAAAGCAAGAAAGTTACAAAGTACCCAACACCTCCTACTACACACCTCTTGTATTATGTACGAGGCGACGTAGGGATGTATTACACAGCTTAAGAACAAATACCTATTCAGTCTTAGAGCCTAAACTCGGTGCCTGTCTGAAGGTAGGCGCTAAAATATTTAAAGAAAATGTTCAATGAAAATATCCCAGTCTTTAAAGACCCTACACACTAGCTCTCTCCACTTCAACAGAACAAACCTCTGGGAAGCCCTTACACCTGGTTTTCAAAGTGAGCAAATCTGGGCCTCATTTATATTTAAATCATGACTTCCTGCCCGGCTACTAAAAAGCACTCAAACCCTTCGGTGTTTAGTCAGATTATCATCAGGCTAGCTTTGTGGGAGCACGAAACAGAGCGGGATATTTCTTGAATTCCTGAATCACACCCAAACAGGCTAAGGAAGAGTGCTGTCCACTGTGTTGCAGTTTCTACGCTGTCTGCTGTCCGGCCTCCCGTCTGTCTCTAGGTGACAGCGTCGACCCCGGGAAAAAGCAACCCGAAAAGAGCGCGAGCGAGGGCCGCGAGCCGGCCCCAATCCCGCTGAGCGCGCCCCCCTTCCCCGGCCGGCCGGACAGAGAAGCGGCGGGAACTTCGGCCGGACACGCTGGGGCCAGAGGAAGCGACCCGGAACCGCCGGCCGGGACGAGCACCCGCCTTAGAGGGAAGGGCCTCCGCCGCAGCGGCCTTGCTGTGGGCGTTACCTGTACAGGACATAGGTGGGCGAGTCCAGGCTCAGAAACCCGTCGTCCATAGGGGACGCCACCGCTTCTCCGGGCTCAGCCGCCATAGCTTCTTCCTGCTGCAGTTGGGGCGGCGGAGGGTGCGGCTGGGGCGGTGGCGGATCCGGCTGACCGGACTCACTGCCCTGCGCAGCCTCCCCGACCCCTTCGGTGGCCGCCATCTCGTCTCGGTCCGCAGCGGAGGTGGCGGCGGCGGCCCCGCCCCTCGCGGCCCCGCCCCTCACTCCCTTCCCCCACCGGCGGCCCACTTCCGGTTTTCTGGTTTTCCAACCATAGAGATGCGGATCAGAGAGACCCGGGCTGCTCTACAACCCTGGAGGTCTGAAATGGGCGTTTGGACAAGAGTAAGGAAACGCCACAGTTTCGAGGGACACCAGATTTCCCACACATCATCCCGTCTGTAGGCCTTTCCAAATGCATGTAGTTGATACTTCAGAACGTGTTGGTTTTGTTAGATCCCTTTGGTATGGGTTCTCTCTTGTTTTGGACACAGTATTTTAGAAACAGTGGATAAGGGCAGGTGGCCCACAGCAGAAGACCCAATGCTTCTCGTTCTTATCTAGGTCACTGGTCTCCAGTGCTCCCTATTAACCTTTTAAGGGCCTTTATGTTTCTTGTGTAAATTTTTGCTTTTGGATGTTAAGTGTTGATACCGCAGAATTTAAGTTATACAGGGTTTTTTTTGTCTTTGGAAATTAAAATCCTAACTAAACTATACAGGTACCTAGACGTCTACATGATAGAGAAAAGATAAACATCCATTGAACGACTGTTTACTATTATGTGGCTTATTCATAGCAGTAAATAAAGTCTCTGTAGTCATGAGGTTTACATTGTAATGAAGGGTAACAATATACACCCTAAAATACTCAGGTATTAAGGCCAGGCCACTTCAGAATCTTCTGCTTTGGTATACTGATTATTTTTGAGCTGTACACACTTGAAAAACAGCAAATGCGATCAGATGCCTTCTCTGAGCTCCCTTTATTTGCCTAAAGACAAAGCCTCTAAAAAAATAAAAACAAAAACAAAACTCAGTTGTCATAAACCCCAACACGGGGTTTCCAGAGTAGAAGTGAAGACCACATCCAGACAAATTTTGTCAAACTGTCATATCCCATCTACTCTTCTAAGGGCACATTATCTTTCCTAAAAATCTTTCTCCCCTGAGAAGCCTACATTCCCACTTCCCTTTCCCTATTAAGATGATATTTAAGCCTGAATTCTAAGCAACCTCAGTGAGTTACTCGTTTTTTCTAAGTATCCTCCATCTATACATGAGGGATACATGTTAGTAAATCTGTTTTTCTTTTGTTAATCTTTTCTTGGAGGGTTCACAGCCAAGGACTCAGAGCAGTAGAGGGAAAATAATTTTTCGCTCTCTAGATTATTTGGGGGGCCCTATTTGAGCAAAGACCTAAAACAGGAAAATGCATGCCATGTAGAGCAGATAGGGAGTGCATGCTAAGTGTGTTCTAGGTTCACCAAGGATGCTAATACCACTGAAGTCCTGTGAATGAGGGGAAGAGATTGGTAGGGAATAAGATTAAAGAAAAGCCAGGGGCCATGATAAGAATTTGAAATGTGTGTGAGTGTGTGTGGTAAAATAGTTATAACATAAAATTTATCTTTGTAATCATTTTCTTAATGTTTATTTTTGAAAGATAGAATGCACAAGCAGGAGAGGGGCAGAGAGAAAGGGCGACACAGAACTCAAAGCAGGGTCCAGGCTCTGAGCTGTCAGCACAGAGCCTGACACAGGGCTCAAACTCAAGAACCATGAGATCACGACCTGAGCTGAAGTTGGGCACTTAAGTCACTGAGCCACCAGGCGCCCATCTTTGTAATCATTTTAAGCGCACCAGTCAGTGGCACTAAGTACATTCACACTGTTGCAAAACCATCACCATCCCTCTCCAGAGTTTTTCATCTTCCCAAACTGAAACTCTATACACATTAAATAACTCCCCATTCCTGGTTTAAAAAAAAACTGCAGGTCTCAAATGGAACCACTATGTTAGACCCCACATCAGCAAGCCGAGACTTAATACCTAGCTGCAGTTTTAGCCTCTCTGCCTACCCCAGGAATGTTACCTTTAACTAGCCAACATAGGAATTATTGGTCAGCTCTAGGAAATTCACTGATAGACCCCTTGTATTCCCCTCAGGAGGGTGACCATACCTTAAACAATGGATTCTTTGCTAAATTCCTTTTGTATGCTCCTTCTCTACCCTTAAAAATCTTTCCTTTTCTGCAACTTCATGGAGCTCCACTCTATTTGGTAGATGAGATGCTGCCCAATTCATGACTCAATTAATAAAGCCAATTTGATTTTTAAAATTTACTTGGTTGGGGCACCTGGGTGGCTCAGTCAGTTAAGCATCTGGCTTCGGCTCAGGTCATGATTTCACAGTACGTGGGTTCGAGCCCCACATCGGGCTCTCTGCTGACAGCTAGCTCAGAGCCTGTAGCCTGCTTTAGATTCTGTATCTCCCTGTCTCTGACCCTCCCCTGCTCACACTACCTCTCTCTGTCTCTCAAACATAAATTAAAAAAAAATTTTTTTTAATGAAAAAAAATAAAATTTACTTGGTTGAATATTTGTCATTGAACATCTTTTCCCTTTAGCCCCTAGTAACCAGCTTTTACTTTCTGCCTCTATGAATTTGATTACTCTAATCAAAGAGTAATCCTCGTAGAAGTGGAATCATACAGTATTTGTCCTTTTGTAATTGGCTTATTTTGCTTCACATAATGGCCTGCGGGTTCATTCATGTTGTAGCATGTAGCAGAATGTCCTTTTTTTAAGGCTGAATAATATTCCATTGTATGTATGTACCACATTTTGTTATCCATCTGTTAATGAATACTTGGGTTGTTTCAATCTTTTGGCTGTGGTGAATGATGAAATCTCTGTTAGAGTCCCTGGCTTTCACTTCTTTGGACATACCCAGAAGTGGGATTGCTTGATCATATGGTAATTCTGTTTAATTTTTTTAATGTTTATTTATTTTTGAGACAGATAGAGAGTGAGAGGGGGGAAAACTAGAGAATCAGAAGCAGGCTCTGTGCTGTCAGTGCAGAGCCCGACCTGGCATGAAATTCATGTGCTATGAGATCATGACCTGAGCCAAAATCGATTACTTAACTGGTTAAGTTGGTTGCTTAACTGACTGAGCCACCCAGGTGCCCCACTATGTTTAATTTTTTGAGGAACTCTCCCTCAACCCCCAGAGATTCTAATTTCATTGGATTAGAGTGAGGCCTTGGCATCAGGTTTTTTTGTGTTTTGTTTTTGTTTTTGTCTTTTTTGTGTGTTTGCTTGTTTTGAGAGAGGGAGAAGGCAAGCAGTAGAGGGAGAGAGAGAGCATCTCAAGCAGCGCCATACCTAGTGCAGAGCCTGATGGATGCAGGGCTCAATCTCACAACTGTGAAATCATGGCCTGAGCCAAAATCAAGAGTTGGATGCTAAACTGACTGAGCCACCCCGGCGCCCCGGCAGCAGTGTTTTACAGGCTCCCCATGGAAGTCTAACATGCAGCCCGGGGTGAGAATCTCTGCTCTTTCAGTCCACGGTGCAGCCTGCTGCTTTGTCACTAAGTCTCCCACGGATGTTAGGTGCCACAACTACTGGGGACACAGGTCTAGGCAGAGTTGATTAGCAACCGGTATGTCATGGTAGATATATAAATCAACGAATCAATAAAAGATGTTAAAATATATTACTTTTAAAAATATAAATAAATCACAATATGTATATAAATAAAACTACATACCACCATAGAAATTATAGTGCAAATTATTCATCAATTTTTAACAGCTTTATTGTTGTATATTTTAAATAACACAAAACCTACCTCTTTCATGAGTATAGTTCATCATCGCTTAATTTTTTATTTTTGGGAATTAGGGATATGAGTTTTTCATTGCTATAGCTGTTATACTACATGATACTACTAATTTGATTGCACTCTTCCAGAGATTTCTCCAGAAGTTTGGTAATTAGGTGCCTAGAGATTGTGTTAGATGCCTGAGCTTCCAATTCCCTCCAGTGCTCTCTAGGCTTCACCATTTTCTCTCTTGGTTATAATCAGAAAGGATGATACCTTCAGTGCTTCAGGACATCGACTGCACTCCAGGAGCTGTACCTGGCAGAAAGGGGGGAGGGAGGTGGGAAGGGGAATAAGAGGGGAGAGTAGATGATTACTAGTTTATCCTGGTTGCCAGAACTAGGAGCCTGTGCTTGATTTTTGGCTGCTTTGCTCCACCATCAAGACTTACGAAAGCTGTAACTCATCTTTCTGTAAAGGCTGTGTGAAATTTTGTAAGAAAAATAAATAAATTTTATTGAGGCAGCTTGCTTCTGTCTGAACACTCTGGAAGCAACTGTTAAAATTGCTTCCTCTATAGAAACATAGTTTTTAATGACTGCATGATATTCCTTTTATATACTGTACTTTATATAGTAATCATTCATCCATTACTCAACATTTAACATTTATAATTTTTCACTGTTCTACTTCATTCAGTGACTACCTTCACTGATTCATGATCTAATAAATATTCATTTTGTGATCTCTGTGGACCAGTTACTATTCTCAACAGCAATGAAAAGAAATCAACAGGAAAAACTTCTGTGCTTATGGTACTTTAACTTTAGTGAGGGAGCTAAAGAAGATAAATACGTAATAGCTATTGAATACTGACAGTGACAAATACTAAGGAGCATAGGGAGGAAAGAGAAAGTGTAGAGGTAGGTTACTACTGATGTTGATTGGGGGGCCTTCATTCTGTAGGTAATATTTGAATACAGATTTGAGTGCATCGATGTAAATATCTTTCTGGAAGACCATTTCTGATAGAAGTCCAAAGATACTAAGGAAAGTGTCCATGATCTCAGAGGCCAATGTGGGAGTGTGGATGCAGTGGAGTGATTGAAGGGTAGGGTACTAGGTGATGAGGTCAGAGAGTTAAGGCAAAGCAGATAACATAGGGCCCTACAGCATTTTGGCTTTTACTCGAGTGGGATGGGGGGTCATTGAAGGATTTTGAGTAGTGGAGTGATTTAATTTATGCATTTACAGGTCACTGTCTTCTATGCTGAGAATGGGTTGTCTTCATCCATTCAAAATACAGCAGCATGGAAGGGCACAGGAAAAGAAGGAGGAGCAGACGGGCCACTGCAGTGATCCAGGAGAGACAGTGACCTAGACTAGTGTAGGAGTAGTGAATGTGGTGAGAAGAGGCCAAATTCTGGCTAAAATTTGAAGATTGACTTGTCCAGAATTGCTAAGCTATTGGATATTGGGTTTGGGTGAGAGAAAGGGAGGGTCAAGGATGACTCCAAGACTTTAGGCCTGAGCAGTGATGTTGACATTTGCAGATATGGGGAATTCTGTTGCAATAGCAGAAATTGTGTGTGTGTGTGTGTGTGTGTGTGTGTATGTGTGTGTGTGCGCACACACGCACATTGTGAGGGCATTCAGGAGTTATTCTGGACATGTTAGGATTGAGATATCTTTTACGTATCCAATAATATAAATTGAGTAAGCATTTGAATATATGAATCAGAGTTCAGTCAGGTCTGTAATGCAGATTCCAATTTGGGAGTCTTTAGCCCAACGCTGTTGTATAAAAATGAGACTGAATGAAATTACTAATGTAGTGAGTGTAGATAGAAAAGAGTAGAGGATGAAGGGTTGAAATCTGGTGGCATTTCAAACATTAGAAGTTGGAAAGACAGGCAGATCCAGCAAAAGTCACCAAATGAGAATAGCTGTAGTGGTGGTGATTGTAGAATAAGAGACAAACGTCTCTTGGAAGTCCCTGGAAGTCAGATAATTAAAGAGTTTGACAGCGGTGAGAGGGATCGACCTCAAGATTTACATTTTGTTCATGAGAGTTTTATTATAAGTTTTAGCTTTTACAGTTAGGTCTACCATTAATTTGAGTTAATTTTTGCATGTTGTGTGAGACACAGGGGTCCAATTTTTGCATATGGCTATCTGCTTGTCCCAGCACGATTTGTTGAAAAGATCACTCTTTCCCCATTGGAGAGTCTTGAACTCTTTTCAAAAAGCAATTGACCGTAAAAGTAGAGATTATTTCTGGCCTCTCAGTTTTATTCAATTAAGCTCTATGTATATCCCTACATAAGTATCACACTAGCTAGATTACCAGAGATTTGTAATAGGTTTTGAAATCTACATGTACATACTCTATATATTTTTTATAATAGAAATTTTCAAATACACACAAATATGGGGAAAATAATACAATAAACTCTCATTCATCTGTCAAATACTGCAGTCACTGACAATTTATGGATAATCATTTCATCAATACCCCTTACTCGATATCCCAACCGACTGGCTTCTTTTGAAAGAAATCCAAAACATCATATAATTTCACTATAAGGAGAATAATTCCGCTACCATTATCCTGCCTACATTTTTAATAAAAAAGACTTAAGTTACTGCCAATATGGATTATCAGGAACTGGAACTGAAAAGCTGTATCCAAAAATGAGAGGTGGAAAACAAATAAGGTGAATCCTATAATTTTCTTGACTTAACAGCCTAGTAAAAATTTCCAAATTGGGGTGCCTGGGTGGCTCAGGCGGTTAAGTGCTGACTTTGGCTCAGGTCATGATCTCGTGGTTTGTGAGTCTGAGCCCTGTGTTGGGCTCTGTGCTGATGGCTCAGAGCCTGGAGCCTACTTCAGATTCTGTGTCTCCCTCTCTCTCTCTATGCTCCCCCACTTATGCTCTGTGTTTCTCTCTCTCTCAGATATAAATAAACATTTAAAAAATTCCAAATCATCATAATTTGGGGAAACTTAGTCAGAGCACAGTGGTCTTTCTGAAATGAGGCAGAGGTGGAAGTCTGAGGAAGCCAAAGTGGCTGTATTTTAAAGGACAGAATGCCTGAAAGAGAGACAGCTACAAAGAGAGAGAACTACAAAGATTTGCAGGTTTCAGTTGAGTTTCAGTTGAATAGTGATCAGTGAATGTGTGTAAGGAAAGTAACCAAGGCTGTAGAAAGTATTGCACAAAGAATTAGAATTCCCGAAGCTCATACAGGGTCAGGAATACTGCCATCTAAAGTGAGAAGTCTCATAATCCACAGGGCATTGGGTAACCAAAAAGGTCTTGCCTTGAAACAAGATAGCAACACACACCTATTAGAATGGCCAAAATCCAGAACACTGACAATACCAAATGCTGACAAGGATGTGGAGAAGGAAGTCTCATTCACTGCTGGTGGGGATGCAAAATGTTCAGCCACTTTGGAAGATGGTTTGGTGGTTTCACACAAAACTACATGTATTCTTGTCACATAGTCTCGCAATTGTGCTTTTTGGTACTTAACTAAATGAGGTGAAAACTTATGTCCACACAAAAGCTGCACACAGATGTTGTTTTTTATTTTAATTATTTTTAGCTTTTTAAATTTGTTATTGAGAGACAGAGAGAGACAGAACATGAGTATGGGAGGGGCAGAGACAGGGGGAGACACAGAATCTGAAGGAGGCTCCAGGCTCTGAGCTGTCAGTGCAGAGCCCAACATGGGGCTCAAACTCACAAACCGCGAGATCATGACCTGAGACAAAGTCGGGTGCATAACTGACTGAGTCACCCAGGTGCCCCAGATGTTTGTTTTTAATTAACTAATTTCAGGAATAGAATGTAGTGATTCATCACTTACATATAACACCCAGTGCTCATCCCAAGTGCTCTCCTTAGTGCCCATCAGCCATTTAGCCCACCCCCGTGCCCAACATCCCACTAGCAACCCTTAGTTTGTTCTCTGT
This sequence comes from Suricata suricatta, assembly GCF_006229205.1. NCBI lineage: Eukaryota > Metazoa > Chordata > Mammalia > Carnivora > Herpestidae > Suricata > Suricata suricatta. Next base: position 37,283,103 of record NC_043700.1, on the reverse strand, counting down.
ATTTAAGAGGCTCTTTTGGTTTGTGTCCCTCTGTTTATATTATTTCTGCTTCCCTTATGTTCACCTGTTTTGTGTTTTAAATTCCACAGCACACAGATGTTTATAGCAGCTTTATTTGATAAAATCTGCAACCAACCAAAATGTGCTTCAGTAGGTAAATGGATAAACGGTGGTACATACAGACAATGGAATATTATTCAGTACTAAGAAAAAACTCTCAGGCCACAAAAAGACATGGAGGAAACTTAAAATACGTATTACTAAGTGAAAGAAGTCAATCTGAAAAGATTACATATAGTATGTATAGTACATATAGTGTCGTATAGTATAGTATCATGTGGTATGCTCTGGTATGATTCCAACTATATGGCATTCTGGAAAAGGTAGACTATGGAGACAGGAGAAAGATCAGTAGTTATTAGAGGTCGGGATTCAGGAGAGAGGAATGAATAGGCAAGAGCAGAAAAAAATTAGGGCAATGAAAGTATTCTGTATAATACTATAATTGTGGACAGAAGTCACTATACATTTGCTCAAATCCGTAGACTGTATGTAAGAGGAAACCCTAATGTAAACTATGGGCTTTGGGTGACTATGATGTGTTTGCATAGGTGCATAACAAATTATCAGAAGTTATAACAAATGTACCAGTCTGGTGGGGAATGTTGTCAAGGGAGGAAGCTGTGCATGAGAGAGGGGCGGGGTGTATTAGGAGAATCTCTTATCTTCCGCTCAGTCTGGCTATGAACCTAAAATTGCACTAAAAAATAAAGTCTACTTTTTAAAAAAAGAATCTTGCCTCAGTGGTGGGATAAAATGATCCTAGATGAAGCACTGCTCTGTTTCGGCAAGATGCAAAGGGATCAAACTGTTTCCAGTTAACAGTCATATCCCATAAAAACAGCTTAAGGATTATTACAGGAAAAAATTCAGTACTGAACAAAGTAAAATTCATAACCTACGGTATACAATTACAAATTATTAGGCATGCAAAGAAGCAGAAAAAATTAAAAAAATTTTTAACCCATTTTTATTATTGAGAAACAGAGAGAGACAGCATGAACAGGGGAGGGGCAGAGAGAAGGAGAGACACAGAATCCGAAGCAGGCTCCAGGCTCTGAGCTGTCAGCATAGGGCCTGATGCGGGGCTTGAACCCAAGAACCGTGAGATCATGACCTGAGCTGAAGTCAGATGCTTAACCGACAGCCACCCAGGCACCCCAGAAGCAGAAAAATTTGACTAGTAATCAAGAGGAAAAAATTCAAAACTGACCAGGAACAGACACAGACAGCAGAGTCAACAGACACAGACATTCATACAATTATAACTGTTTCATATTGGTCAAGAAGCTAGAGGAAAGATTAAACATATTAAGTAGAGATGTGGAAGATACATAAAGAACAAAACAACAAAAATATATGGAACTTCTAGAAATGATAAGTACACAGAAGGGCAGTAAAGGCAGATTGGGCATTACAGAAGAAGAGTAGTGAGTTTGAAGACAGCAATCGAAACCATCCAAAATGAAACAGAGAAAAAAGATGAAAAGAGATGAACAAGACATCAGTAAGCTGTGAGACTTCAGCTCACTAGTAATGTAACCAGAGTTCCCAAAGGAGAAGAGACAGAAAAATTATTTGAAGAAACAATGGCTGCAGTTTTTATAAATTGGATGAAAAATATAAATCTATGAATCCACAAATCTCAATGAACTACAAGCATTAGAAATGTGAAGAGAAATACACACTGGCAAATCAAAATCAAACTGCATAAAACTTGTGATAAAGAGATTATCTTAAAAACAGCCAGAATAACAAGATACATTATGTACAGAAGAATAAGCAAGGATGACAACAGATTCTTACTGAAAGGTGTGGCATGTAGCTTCAAAGACAGCTCTTAATAACCCCACCTGTTGTGTGCCCCTTCCCTTGAATGCGGACTGCACCTCAGGAGTAGGTATGGGCACCTTTAGGTCTCTCAGAGCCTTCACTCTGAGGGAAGAAAACTGCCATGTTATGAGCTGTGCTGTGGAAAGGTACACGTGACAAGAAACTGATGTTGCTGGCCAATAGCAAGACCTAAAGCTTGCTAACAGCTATGAAGTAAACTTGAGTGTAGACTGTCCCCCAGTCCAGCTTTGAGATAACTACAGCCCCTTTGTTATTAGACATTCTTTCTCTTGTTTATTTTAGAGAGAGACAGTGTGAGAGGGGGAGAGGGAGAGAGAATCTCAAGTAGGTTCTATGCTCAGCACAGAACCTAACATGGGCTTGATCCCACGACCCTGGGATCATGACCTGAGCCAAAACAGAGTTAGATACTCAATTGACTGAGCCACCCTAGTGCCCTCCAGTTTTCTTTTAATTGGTGTTGATATGATACATCTTTTAAATAACATTTTTTGGGGCACCTGGGTGGCTCAGTCTGTTAAGCCTCCGACTTGAGCTCAGGTCATGATCTCACGTTTCTGGGTTTGAGCCCTGCGTTGGGCCTGGAGCCTGCTTCTGATTCTGTGTCTCCCTCTCTCTCTTCCCCTCCCCGCTCATGCTCTGTCTCTGTCTCAAAAATAAATAAAAACAGGGGCGCCTGGGTGGCTCAGTCGGTTGGGCCTCCGGCTTCGGCTTGGGTCGGATCTCACGTTCGTGGGTTCGAGCCTCGCGTCGGGCTCTGTGCTGGCAGCCAGCTCGGAGCCTGGAGCCTGCTTCGGATTCTGTGTCTCCTTCTCTCTCTGCCCCTCTCTCTCTCATGCTCTGTCTCTCTCTGTATCAAAAATAAATAAAACATTAAAAAAAAAACATTAAAAAAATAAAAAACAATTTTTAAGTAAGCTCTATGCCCAACATGGGGCTTGAAGACATGGTCTTGAGATCAACAGCCAGCCAGGTGCCCCATTTTATGTTTTTTTCACCTACTTTTTTTCTTAAAAATTTTAAATGTTTTTTTATTTATTTGTGAGAGAGACAGCATGAGCAGGAGCAGGGGAGGGTCAGAGAGAGAGAGAGAGAGAGGGAGATACAGAATCTGAAGACAGGCTCCAGGCTCTGAGCTAGCTATCAGCACAAAGCCCAATGTGGGGCTCAAACCCATGAACTGTGAGATCTGACCTGAGCTGAAGTAGGATGTTTAACCAACTGAGCCACCCAGGCGCCCCTCACCTTTCTACTTTTAAGTAATTCTGTCTTCATATTTAAAGTGGCTTCTTGTAGAAAGCATATAATTCAGTCTTCCTTTTATATGCTGTGTGACAATCTGTTTTTCAATTGTTTGTTTAGGCCATTTACATTTAATATGATTACTGATAGGGTGAAGTTTAAATCTACATTCTTGCTATTTGTCTTCTATTTGTTCTGTCTATTCTTTGTTCCCATTTCTTTTTCTGCCTTCTTTTGGAATAATTGAGTATTGCTTATTCCATTTTATCTCCTTTGTTGACTTAGTTGCTGTAACTTTATTGTGTTATGTTAGTGGCTGCTTTAGATTTAGAGTAAACTTAACACAGTCTAATTTCAAATGATATTATATTTCTACAAGTATAGCATAAGAACCTTCAACAGTATACTTCCATTTCATCTTTTCCAGCTGTTATGAAAGGGGTGGGTATCTCTGGAAACATATCCTTTAGAAGGTAGAGGACTTTGGCTAGGGATATAGACACAGAGATATTTATATTCTCAACAATTTCCTTAAAACATTGTCCTAGAAATTAACTATTAGAGCAAGTCAGAAACTTTTAGCTCATTTATTTAAAATTTATTTATTTGAGAGAGTGAGCAAGTGGGAAAGGAGCAGAGATAGAAGAGAGAGAATTCTAGCCAGGCTCCGCACTGTCAGATGCAAGAGAGAGATTGTGAAAGCCATTAAGGTTTGGAGTGGTTTGTGATGCAGCAATAACCTGAACAGCACATCAATGTACTTACAGCGAACTGGTAGGCTTTTACCAAGTGATACTTCTGTTTGCCGCCTTTTCTGTGTTGTGCTTCATTTGACTAAATCTTTGAGGGCAAAATTTTTTTATTTTTTGATTCAACCTACCTTTGTCTTTTACTTCAATAAAATACCCAGGAGAGACACTCAGAAAATGCTAAATAAATATGGCATCTCCATGGTAATGAGAGAAGAAAACATATCTTCCTGACATTAAAATGGGCATTATTTTGACTACATAGCTAGTTTTTTATCTTGGTGCTAACTTGAAATTACTTAACTGATTATTTTAATGTAAATATAATCAATTTCCACACCGGTACTGCCACTTTATCCAACACTGATGTCATACTTCAATAATGTTTAGGGTGGAGATGGGGAAAAGGGTGAATTTTAAATGGGATGCTTCAAGAATAATGCTTTAGGGGTACCTGGATGGCTCAGTCAGTTAAGTGTTGGACTTCAGCTCAGGTTATAATCTTGCAGTTCTTGGGTTTAAGCCCCACACCAGGCTCTGTGCTGTCAAGCTCAGAGCCTGGAGGCTGCTTCAGATTCTGTGTCTCCCTCTCTCTCTGCCCTTCTCCTCCCCATGTTCTCTCAAAAATAAACATTAAAAATTATTTTTTTTAAAGGATAATGCTTTATATTATTAAAGAATGCAATTACTCTACCATTGGTTCTTGCTGTACTCACAGTAGTCAGGCTGATTGCGCTAATGTGGTAACTCTGAGAGGGGAGAAGCCCTAATGTTTAGCTTTTTATCCCATAAGAACTTTGGACAATCAGCTTATAACTATTAAGTTCCAGACTAAATCAAAACAAAATCTTTGATAGGTATTGGAAAAAAACCCTCAAAGAATATTTATTGATTTACAATAAACCAGTGGCATAATCTATTATTTTTTAAGTTTACTTAAAAATTTTTTAAATGTTTACTTATTTTTGAGAGAAAGAGAGAGCAAGCAGGGGAAGGGAGAGAGAGGGGAACAAAGAATCCCAAGCAGGCTCTTCACTGTCAGTACAGAGCCTGACAACAGGGTTTAAACTCACAAACCATGAGATCTTGATCTGAGCTAAAATCAAGGATTGGACACTTAACTGACTGAGGCACACAGGTACCCCAAAGTTTATTTTTGAGAGAGAGAGAGAGAGAGAGAGCAAGCAGCAGGGGGAGGGAGGGGGAGAGAGAGAGAGAGAGAAAGAAGAGAATCCCAAGCAGATTCTGAACTGTTAGTGTGGAGCTGGATGTGGGGATTGAACTCACTGACCATGAGATGATGACCTGACCTGAAATCCAAAGTTAGATGCCTAACCGACTGAGCCACCCATGTGCCCCAGTGGCAGAGTCTTTAAATTGACAGTATGCTATGGCAAATGTCAAAGGCAAGTGGATGAATACCATTAAACAATTATTAAATATGTGTTTGTCATGGTTTAAGAGCAGGAAGAAAAGTCTACACTGAATTTTTATACAAGTCTTTATTTACAACTTGTTTAACAACTGTACACTTTTTGCAGCCTTGAAAACATTTTTGTACTTGAATGGGAAAATATAGTTTGACCAAATCTTAACTTTATTCTTCATATACATATATTATATGCATACATATAAACATATACATATAATTAATACCGTAACAAGTTGGCAGTCATAAAATTAAAATGAGTGATATCAAAAGGAAATATAAGATTTCAAAAAAATTAAAAATCTGTCTTCTGGTGGTTTACTGGACTTTATATTTTTGTGACTTAAGTGAAAGTTTCTTATTGAGGCTAACAAGTCATTCACCTCAGAAAAACAGAAAATCCACGGATCTAATATATAGTAAATGGTTGGTAAGCTTGGTAAACATGTGGAGAAATCCCTGGGTGCCATTATATACTATGTTGCTAAATCTGTATTGATTCCATTTGTGAAGGGAGAAATTTAGAGTTTTATGTGGATTTCATTTTTGGATTATAATGACAAAGAATGAAGTTGTCAAATTATAAATTCAATAGTCAACCATAAATATCCTTTTTGCCAAAGCTTAACTGCAAGGTGGATAACTGTGATGCCAAATAGGAAACTAACAACAATTCACAGAACAATCAGTAATACTTAAGACATGAGTATAAGGCTTTAGAGCTGGGACTGTAATCAATACAACTCCAACTCCAATGTACTAAGGTGTTTTCCAGCTCATCTGAAAAGTTTAAAAAATACTATAGAAAAAAAAGCCTTTTTCTATCCTCAAATCTTTGATAGAATTTATTAATCAAAATAAGGCAAATTATTAAATTATTAGATATGTTTGAATTTTACCATTCATTACACACCCAAAAATTGGGTGTTATAAATGGTGGGGCAATTGTCAAAACATGAAAACTGCAAAACAAGATAATCTTGGAAATTATTTTTCTAGGTGCAAAGCATTCTGAATTACATATAACCTCTACACAGCAAAGTTAGTGACAGCAATGACGTTTTAGTGCATCTATATTTTAAATTGCTAAGGCTATTAAAAAACAAAAGGCTACTATTTAAAAAAATTAAAAGGCCTCAAATCATTGATTGGCATTTGTGTACAGTCTTTCCCTGCATTTATACTAAAATACTATTTCTTATTTCAAGCATAATGAAAATTTCCCTTAACTAACATGAATCTCTATAGAACACATACTAAATTAGGCCAACAAGAAAATAATAATACAAACTCAAATCACATCGTTTACCCATCTGTACTTGAATGATAATAAGAATTTCATAATTTGTTTGGAATCTGATCTACTGGATTGAGTCTGTTGCCTGATTTAGAACATTTAAAAAGGAAGAGGAAAGCATCGGCATCATGACTTCCTAAAAGGATACTTTAACTAAGTACCAAGCTGATTCAAAAGAATTATGATTAAGTCCCTTATTTTCATTAAAAAATTCAAAGATGCATCCATGTACATCCTTTTCGTTAAGAAGTAAATTAATAAATACTAAAAAATGTCTCATTAACTAAGTCACTGGAATAAAATGCTTGCTTTCTATATGAAACTGAACTTAATTCACGTAATCCAAGTTATTAAGAGCAAGAAAGTATGAAGAAAACCAAGAAAATTATTTGGATCTTGGTGTACATTTAAGGGGCAGATAATCAAATGTGATGAGAGATGTTCAAAGGGAAGGAAACAAAAACCTGTTGCCACTTTCATTAGATCTCTGCAGATTTAAAAACAAAAGAAGGATAAATGTTTAGCAATTTTTATTTGTAAATAAATCAAGCATTCACTGGTTTCTGCTCTACGTGTGTTAGAAACTATGTATCATCAACGTGAGGACTACAAAAAAAGGAGAAAAAAGCCTGAAGATGCTAGGTTATGAGTTATGAAATGATTTATCATTTGAAAAGTAAAGTGCTGAGAACCTATTTAAAATATTACATTGAAAACTAGTTTCAAAGAGAGGGTTTTGATTTTCCCAATGTCTTTAAAAAGGGGTGGTATTAATTTTTATAAGAAAAACAGCTTTCTTCAATGACAGCAGTAAAATCTAATAGTTATTGTAAGTTAATTGAAAACCTTTATTTTGTCCTTCTTTTCTCTTTGGGAATTACAGACTGTAAAAAGGCATTTTCTGCAATGATGGGAATGTTCTATATTTATGCTGTCCAGTATGGCAACCACTATCCATGTGTGGCCACTAAGCACTTGAAATGTGGTTGGTGACTGGAGAACCAAAGTTTGAATTTTATTTAATTTTAATTTAAATATAAATTGCTATGTGGCTAGTGACTAATAAATTGGGACAACGTAGGTCCAGAATCTACCCTTACCTAATTAGCAAAAAGCCACTGGAAGGTACAGACATTTAGAAGGGAACTTATCCATTCAACACCTAAATTAATAGACATTCAAAACATCGTATTTTGTCCTTGTGTGTGCGCATGTATGAGCGTATTTCTTTTTTAATTTTTTACTTGGGCAGACACAGCTCTTCCCTCAAAGGTCAGGATCTAGACTTTCTATCTCAGTCTTGCTCTCTTCTTGTTTAATTTGAGCAAGGCACATCAGTAGAACAGGGAGTAATGCAAAAGAAAAAAATACTACAGAAATTTTTCACACTATAAACTTAGCATTTCTCTCATGTAAGAGCACAAAACAAAACACTAAGAGAATGTTCGTATGAGTAAATCTCCCTATTCTTTGGCAGTAATCATGTGTCAATGTTTACGTAACAAGTATTTCTGCAGTTTTTGACTATGATTTGAGTATTAACATTTTTAAGTTACAAATGGAAGAGTCCTAATTCCTAAAAATATCTCTCAAGAGAACAAGCTGAAAACTTAGCTACATTTGAACTTAAGAACAGCCAAGTTCATTAAGCGTATCTGTGATAGCAGAATGAAGAATATTTCTGGAACATTCTGCTATCTTTTCTCATCAACTAACTCCCACCATTTCCCAGATTTTTTGACTTTATAGCTCCTGGAACCTGGTTTCCTTTCTCCTGTCTTTGGGGATAGTCAATGATGAAGAACCTATGCAAGTTCAGGGCAATCGGTAGGTTTGTATTTTAGGAGCGAGCACAGCAAAGGTACGAACTGAACTCCCTGTGGCTGTCGGCCATCTCTCCGGGGGTCGGGAGCACCTGGAGTGACTTCGCATCAGGCCAGCAGACACTTTCCCCTTTATCAGGAAGCCTGCTTAGAACAATTCAGCTGGGTTTAAAGGGTTCATCTGAGCCCAGGAACTGGACTATTCTGGTCTTTCGAAATCCGGTACCACACAGGCCACGGGACTAGGACCTTCTCAGTGCTTTCTGGTATTCTCTGATTAACTACCAGATTGTTTACTTTTTACTAATGTAACTCCAGAAAACAAAATGTTTCAAGGGTGTTGGCATTTGAGAGAACTTGGCCTCATGAGTATTGCCTTATACAAGTCTTATTAATATGAAATATAAAATGCAATTTATGTCTAGTAGCCCCAATCCAGCTTTAAATAGATCTAGATTTTCAGATCCCACTTTAAACATTTCAGGAAGAGCACAGGGCCCATTTCTTTGGGTGACCTTTTACATTTTTCTTAGTGAGTACTCCAAAATAAGGAAAAGACCCTAGCAGTAAAGATATAAATAGAAAATGCCACAGAAAAGTAGAACAAAAATAATTATCTAATATTAGTAAAGTGCTGTGATTCTTGCAGTAAAGTATAAATACATAAATGATTAGATGTAACAGTAAATAATATTAAGAGACTCATCTCTAATAGGGACATATATAAACACACTATAGAATGTATATACAGTAATCACTGCCCATAGGTTGACAAACACACCAAGAATAAACATGAATCCCTATTATTAATTTTAACGATTGCTACACTCATTTTTTCCTTTGTTAACTTAGAGATCTCTTAAGTGATAACACCTGCTCAAAAGTCTCCCACATACATTAAAGCCTCAACATGCTTTGGTAGTTTTCTTTTACTCATTTTGAGATTACTTTTGTCATGGTAGTTTATTTTTCCTTTAAGCTCTAAGTAGGTAGAATTTAGGATATTTGAAAGGCTTATGGGACTGAAATTTTGAGGCTATGGACACTTTTTCTGAGGATTTCATCTTCAGATGCTAAAGATCTAATTTAGAGCCTGGTGGTAACGTATCAGGTATATAAAGACTCTCTTGAATACATTTTTAAAAATCTCTACTCTTGCTTTCAATTTAAACAAAATTTTGTGTGTGGGGGCTACTATGTCTAATTAGGGGGGGATATAAAATTGATCATAAGCTGTATTAACTAGATAAAGCAGCAGATTCAGAAAAGTCAGTAGTAATTTTCAGCCACCACAGACTTATCAAATCCGAGTATCCTCAATGGCTTCAAATCACTATCTTAGATTTAGTAATGGGTAACAGTTTCAAAATAAAAACAGATGCTTTCCCTTCGACAGATAAACATATAGTTAATATTGTATGCTCCGCTAATGCCCACTGAAGGGAAGGATAGTTAGAAACTAGACTGCATTTTTGTCTACTCTTCTTTATTTAATGATCATGTAACAAAGTCAGAAGATTTTATGTAAACTATCACTTGAGGAACATTTGTTAAGACAGTGTTATTTTTAATTGTATTAGTACTTTTAATCTGCGTGGATATTTGTTTACAATCAGGCCACTTCTTATCCTGATAATCCATTCTAATTTCTAGGAATGGATTTGCCTTAACAGCCTTCTCTTACTTCCTCGCATTTTTATGCTCACTTATAAATACAGCAGATCAACCGATCTTACAAAATATTATTGGAAAATAGAAAAATAATGAAGAGAGACATCACATAATTGTGGATACATAGTTGTTAGGAAACTTGTATAGACATGTATACAATGTATACAAACTTGTATACAAACTCATATACTTGCCATAATTAGGTTCAGGTCTCTTGTTTCTCAAATAAACTAATGGCCCTTTCTCTATCAATTTAAGTGCAATGTGTGGAATCCAAGTATATTTCAAGATAACATGAACTTCCTAAGTTTTTATATTCATAGATAACACACGTGAGTTGGACTGAATTGGTAAAAGGCTGTTTAACAACAAAATAATCAATAAACTCTTGCCAAGAACATATTCAGCGACTTAAAAGAGATGGACGTCATCACATTTGTGCTGTCCTTCATTTTATAAAAAGGAAGCTAAATATTAACACTGCTGTGTTTTAGGGGATTAGGGAAGGGCAGAAATTGGCTGTGGCAGCAGCAAATTATTTTGTCTTTTAGGTTCTGAGAAATGAACATTATTTACTAGAAAACTTTAGGACAATAAAATTATTATGCTTAAACTGGACAATAAAACATTTGCAATAAAAGGAACATACACCAATTATTATTTAAATATGCTTTATAGAAAGTAAAAAAATGGATGACAGATACATTGAGAATAGCCTTCCTCTTATAAAAATTGCATGATATAAAATCTTAGAATCATTATAGTTACAAAGAGTAAGCTCTGAAACCACTTTCTAAATGTAATGAAACTGGGTTGTACAACTACTAAAATCAGCTGCCATTTTGACAGTTGGGGCTATAGAAAAAGAGATTATCATTACCGAATGACCTTCTCAACTCACAAAAAGGGAAAATAGAAAGCACGCTAGAATAATTTCTTTAAAGATTCCGATACCCCATTTCTGATGTTAATACACTCCTTCATCTCCTTCAGGGCATCACACAGGCTTGACTTGAAGTATAATGAATGCTACATCAGTGCAATGAGTCCCTTCATCATACAAGGGTGAAAAGTCAATGGTTCCTTCCATAGTTTAACGAATAGACAACAAAAAGCATTTTGCCTTAATGTTGTTATTCTGCAATTAGCAAAAAGCAAAACACCAAGCACTTCCCCCTCACTTTAGGGTCAGCGTGTTCTTCCCCACGGGGCTGGCAGTAGCTGTGGGTGTGGGCGCTTTCTCAGATAATCTCACATGTTCTAACTGGAGATAACTGTATCATTCCAGAGTTTGAGATCCGGACAACTGGAGATTACATGCAGAGAGCTAAGATAATTTTGAAAATGTAGATTTTGGTTTCAAGATAATTCTCATTTTGGGATAAGGGTTTTCAGATTTTTAACACGGTGTTAGCTTGAGAAGATGAATGCTTGTCTGAGAGCAAGAGGCACTGGAAAATATTTTCTATCATTAGCTAACCAAAAATAAAATTGCTACTAAAAAGGAGATGTGAGTAAACTAGCTATTAAATGATTTTTTCTTCAGCCCAAGTCAAGTCTCATTGAACCATCACATGCTGCTGATGTGCTTGCACAGTGGATTTTCATGCCTGTGCGGGGACTAATGAAACTTCAGGGTCAAGGTTTCTGACTGGATAACATCTAGCTTAACTGTTTTTACAAGTGAGCTTTACTGTATATACAAAACAATAAAATTTCAACAGAATTACAAATGCAAAATTGTCCTATTATAATCTCACCTCACATCCCACCAAGCCAATTTTACCAGGCTAGGGCTATCAATTAGAAACAATTCAATCTTAATTTTGGAACATAGGTCCTTTATTTAGGGACTTCTTTTTCTTGGTTATTATAGACAAGCAATATGATTCAGTTTTTGAAGCTCTTTTAAGATATGTACAGTTGTATTATTTATTCTTTTTCTTATGTGGTAAAACTACAATATTTGTTGGATTTTTCTGATTACAAACTTTGTAAACGCACACTGCAGAACATGAATGTTACTCTTTAAAAATTCTTTAATCATTTACTTTGCATTTTCTTACCCTGGTTAGAAGGAAAACAGAAAGCAAGCTTTTTGTTTATAAGAATTCAACACTGTGGGGATGGGTCGCCCCAAGCTAAGGCAGTAACACTGTACTCACCCCGCTGTGGGGCCAGCGCTAGAGCTCCGCTGCTCGAGCAAACCGCGGCCTCAGGGATCTACTGGACACAAGGAGTCTGTAAGCACACAGCACGCCGTAGCTCATCCGGGTCAAGTGCCCAATGGCTTTGAACTTCCAGACAAACCATGCATCATCACAAACCTCCTGAGAAACTATTAATCATTATTGGAGAATAGCAATTTATAAATCCTGCTGAAAGCTGGGCAAGGGAAATGGTTGTCACTGCTACAGCTAAGTTTTTATTCTTGCTTTTTAAAAGAACACCAGAATGTTTAGAAATATAATTTCTGCTATATAAGTAACATAGTAAACCCATGAAGGTACAGTAAAGGAGCGTGAAAGTTATGAATGTAAACACCAAAATAATAGCATGCAAAAGATGTCAAAGAAAAATGAGTAAAACTTGCTTCTAAAAGTCTGGCACCTGGTAGGTAGGAGACCAGGACTGGGGCAGTAAGCAGGGAACTAAAATTAAAACCTCTCATCTCATAGGATATAATCCACTTAATAAAGAGCTCATAGACTCTTTTATTTTCATCTAACTTATTCTGCAGGTAGTAAAATTTCCAAATAATTTTAATGTTACCAAGGTTAGTGTTCATGCCCTGTTTGAAATAAAATAGTGGAACCTCACGTTATTTGTAAATAAGGGGGCAGGGGTAAGAACCATCTTAACTAGCTTTTAATCTTTTATTCTTAAATTTGCCTATGTTGATGAGGTCTGCTTAGCCTCCTGAAACCCCACAATGCATTCTACTCACGTGGTTCTCTCCATTATTACTAACTCTTCCTGTTTTATAGTCTCATCAGGCAGAAGCATTCACACTGCACTCAGACTTCTGTACTTAATGTAAAAAATTCGCACAATGTATGGAGTCATTTCCGTGTATACTCTAATACCTTTCTTCAAGAACAGTTTCTGAGGACAAATGAAAACACTACTAATTTTTGGTCAATTTTCTTATAAAAAAGAGATTAAGGATTTAAAATCAAACACGTGAATAGTTTCTGAAAATTCTTAATTACATTTAACTTGATTTAGAGTTATTCACTTATATTTAATATACAGGACTAAATGAAACCTGAACTTCCAAATAGCAAGTACATGAAATAAAATCTTACTAGGTGACGTAACTGAAACCAAAACCAACCAAGCAACCAATCAACCTAATTTCAATAATTTTATGCTTTAAAAAAGAATTGGCAAGGTGCAAGAAAAAGGCTGGAGGGGAACTTAGATGTAATTTGGGACCAAATACTTAAGTCAATATGGAAAGTCAGGAAGAGGCCTTTCATTTTCAAATGAACGCCATTTCACATTTATATAGCACCTTATAGAGCCAAAGTGCTTTACAGTCATTATGACTTGATAGAACATGGTTTGCAATCTGTCAACAAATCTAAGAACTTTGAGGCAATCATATACCCAAGAGAATCTATTCAGCAGCAGATTCTTGGACTAGTACATAGGATTAAGAAAAATTGCTAAGAAACTTCTCATAACATCACATACAAGTAGTCTCTTATTGATCTTAAGGACTGATATTAAGATGTTAGGTTTAGGAATTACTGAGAAATAGAAGGGTTTATATTAAAGATTAAGTAAAAGTAGGTGCAACAAGGAAATTGCCCAAAAGGTAAGGTTACCTATTACTTGTAAGTATATGAAAAATAAATCTTTTAGATGTGGAGGGTAACTGAAACTGTGTCAGCCGCGTTGCTAGAATTTGATGCTCAGTTACTATGATATTCCAAAACAAGAAAAAAATTAATGCACTGCCTGATTTTTTTGTTCCGTAATTTCCCCCCACATAACCTAACCAATGCATTATCTTTTGTCAGCAAACAAGATAGCAAGGGATAATGAAATTTTATGTATGTTTTAAAAATAGTTTCCAAATCTTTGGACAAATTCAATTTCCTATAAAACAATGTGGAAAACTTAATTCTTTCCCTCTAAATAAATCTATCAGGTGCCTTGGGAACATCTGATTAGCACCTCTGCCAATGTATTTATGTCTTTGCAAAAAGTGCACTTGCCAACCATTTTATATAGTAAATATGCAAGTTATTTGAAGTGCATTTGGAAAACAATCGAAAACACAGATTAATACATCATAAAAAGATTAATTCCCTTTAAACAAAGACATTCTTATAAAGCATGGTAACACAGAGGCACAATAAAGATTATAAACTGTATATCAATTATTGGCAGAAAATCTAATTCATTACAAAGCCTACACCATTGGGGAAAGGACAGTTTCATACAAAGAAAAGTACTACACTATTATACAACACTTTTAATTGGGCATTTAAAAATTTTTTGGCACATTAAAAGGAACTGAAAGGACTACAAAATAAAGAACCAAGAAACTAAAACATTATAGATATAGGAGAAAGTCTTCAAATGAGAAACAACTAAATATCAACATAAAAGAGACAAAAAATAAGCTGGCTGAATTTCCTGAAATGTTGTCATATGTAACAGAAGTATGCTTTGAATGTAGGATATCTTTTTATTCTGACGGCAAGCCTTGTCTACCTTGCTGTGGCTGGCTGGACATGGCCGGGATAAGATCTTCTGGTGCTGGTTGCCTGTCTCTGCCTCGCCAGAAATGACTGCCCTGACCCTGTACTAGCAAGTCTATCTTCAGCCGCCTTTTTATGCAGGGTCATTCCCTATAGATCATAGGAAAGAAAAATAATCAATAAAAACAAAGCAGAACATACTCTCACAAAAGAAAATTTCTTCATGCAGTATTTGTCACATTGCATCATAAGGCACAATTAGGAGTGTTAATTCTGCTCATTATAGATTGAAATCTCAGAGATATTTGTTCCAACAATCAAGTACAAATTTTCTCTTGGAAAAATTAAGCCTTAATTTACTGAATTTACAATAACCAAAACAGGCAATAGAGATGGAATTTTGGAATATGTTACCCATAATCATATCTAGTTCCTTCTGAAATCAAATGTATAAATTGATTTCTCAAGAACAAAAAGTGCGATTGATTGGTAGGATTTGATTCACACATGGTTGTGGAAATCACGTATCTTATTTTGAGTGAAAAGCACATGTTGTTTCTTAAGGAGGAAAGCCACACCAGGTATAATACATACCACCAGGGTGTTTTTCTTCACTTCAGGCAGGATTGTATTCTCAAGCAAATTAAGAAAAGTCCACCACAGAGGGCCCAAACGAGAGCTGGGGGTCTTTGGTGAACACTGGCGCAGGCTGGCCTGCTAGCTTAGAAGGGAGAGGATATACAGGTGCTGGGCCCAGAGCGCCTTACCAGGAGGGAGGAAACCTCTTTAAACTGGGAGTCTATGACGAGATCAGGGAATTAGTGGTTTTGGTACTTATTTCATAAGCCAGTAAAGAACCATTACTATTTAATCTCACCAGTGATTGGCTACCAGTAACTGATGGGAGGAAGTGGACGCTGTAACAAGGAAGAAAGGAAGATATAAGCAGCGGAGAACTGAAAGGAGAGTGGGTACACATGCCAAGAAATTTGAGAAGCCCCAGGGCTTTCCTAGAGAGAGGAAAGACAGGCACAGGAAAGACTAAATCATCAATCTTCCTGTTACTAGTTAGCTTCTAGGGAAAACAGTGGTCACGGCTTTGGATCTTTGACAGAACCTGTCTGTCATGTATACCCAAATATGTAACACTTCTTCATTTTCCCAATGAGGAAATCCAGAAAAATTTTTTTTACTCAATTTGAAATCAAAGCATTTAGGAATCTGAAGAAAACTGATAAATATCTATTGATAGTCTTTAAATTATTAATTTTGCTACATATATTATTATTTAAAATAAACTTTATTTTTCATTTTCACATTTTAAGTGACTTATTCAAATTCTTCACACACCTTCAAGACCTAGGTAGCCATGACCGGCCAATCCTCTTGAGATACTTAATGCCTTTTCCCAGTGCCTGTCACATTCCCCTCCATTCAGTAGTCTGAGATACAGAACTTTCTCAATGTATGTATGGCTACTTCACTGGAACATAACTTATGTGAGTCTACTTGGGAGTCATTCCTTTAGTCTCTGGAGAGCTGAAAAGTGTTCTTTTTTAAAAAAAAAGTTTAATGTTTTTTATTTATTTTTGAGAGACAGAGAGAGACAGCTCGAGCAGGGGAAGATCAGAGAGAGAGGGAGACACAGAGTGCGAAGCAGGCTCCAGGCTCTGAGCTAGATGTCAGCACAGAGCCTGACGCGGGGCTCAGACCCATGAACCATGAGATCATGACCTGAGCCAAAGCAAATGCTTAACCGACTCAGCCACCCAGGCACCCCTGAAAAGTGTTCTTTAATACAATGTCACAGAATAAATTTGGTTCTATAAGCATAATATGTAAAGTCATACAAATCAATCAAAACTATGAAATGACTAATAGGTGTTAAGGGGCAGAGTTCCAAGACTACTAACACTAACCTTTAAAGAGGGAAGAGGTAAGACACAGAACTACCCAGAGAGCTTCCTTAGATAGTTTCCCCCTATCTTTTATTTTTAAACGTTAAGAAGTCTATATTTGTTGATAATAGTATTCTAAACCTGATTTTCTTCTTTTGTTTTTTTAAATTATGGTAAGGTTTGAAATATGTAGTTTTAACTAAGGCAAACAGAAATGTGGATAAAACATGAAATTGTATGAATTTCTGACAAACATAAAATCACATTAGTAGGACACCTGGGACATTATTACTATTTAAGATGCAGTATCAGTTACAGCTGTAAAACAGAAACAGCAATAACGTAACTATAGGGTCATAGGGAGATGAAACAACTCTGGTTCAATTTCCTGTCTTAGGCAACTAACATTTTGACAAAGCAGAAGTGGTCTTGCTGGGAAGAAAAACAAAGAAGAAAAAAAGACCAGTCTAGGACAAAGTATTGAAAAAAGTACAGCATTCTTCAGAATTCACAGCTATTCATATCCAGGAAGCGTTACTGAAGCCCAGACTGCTATTGTCCTGCAAAGGCAAGGAAATCCTTCCACGAAACAAAAGCTACTGCATCTGTGCTTAGATGTTACTAAAGCCCCCTTGCCCTGGGATACAATGTTTCTGAGGGACAGAAATCAAAGCACCATTTATCTTTTTATCCTTTAGAAATAATGATGTGTTCACAATGTCCTAACCCTGTTTACAGTGGTTCCCATTTCTGCTTTTCAGTCCTAAGACCAGCATTAGGTTTTTGTTAGTGTGTGTTAGGATAGCAATTACTTTCAGATTCATTTGGTAGAATTATTTCTACAATAAAGGTAGTATAATAATTATTACATATTCACTGAACTTCGCAATATGCTTTGAAGTGTTATTTCCTTACCATATTATACCAGGCACTAACAATATATTTCTCCTCCATTTCTCTTTGACTCTTGGTTTTCTCATATTCTTTCTAAAAAATAAGCACATGTAAACATGTAAAGATGAAAAACAATATTAATAAAATATAATTAGCTAAGTTCATGGACACAAGTGTATATAGCAAGGCGCCTAGAAAATAATCAAAAGTCAAATATCTTGTTGTACAGTATAGCGAACTACCTACCTCTAAAGAATGGAACAGTCGGTCCCGTTCCTGGAGCTGATTTTTAAGAGCTTGTATTTCTGGTGCTGCTCCTTGATTCTGCTTAGGATCTAAAGTACGGATAACCTGCAAAAAAGGAAAAAGACAAAAAAATTTGAAGTTTCAAATTTAAAAGAATGTAACATCTAAGGAAGCAGTTATATAAAAGAAAAAATTAAGGACAAACCTTGTGAGAATTATAAAGCTATCTTACAAGGATACTTTAAAATTTGAATGTATGAAATAATATTCAATTGCTATAGCTTTCGGGGCGGCTGGGTGGCTCAGCGTTAAATGACCGACTTCAGCTCAGGTCATGATCTCACGGTTCGTGAGTTCAAGCCCTGTATCAGGCTCTGTGCTGACAGTTCAGAGCCTGGAAGCTGCTTTTGATTCTGTGTCTCCCTCTCTCTCTGACCCTCTGCTGCTCACATTCTGTGTCTGTCTCTCTCTCAAAAATAAAAAAAACGTTAAAACTGTTGTAGCTTTCAATTATACAAAACTTTTATCTATGTAAAGAATCATTTAAAGAAGTAATTCTGGCTTAAAATTAATAAATAATACTACAGCATTAATGACAGCCGTCTTCCCTTCTTCCAGTGTGGCTTAGCTAGCTTCTATCTCTGATAGAGCGGATCCTAATGGTTTAAAAGTCTATCACTGTGACCCAGTCGCCTCCTCTGGCAGTGGCTGGGTTTAGGCATGGGCGTGTGATGCATTTCTAGCTGGTCTACTAGTAGTCTTTCCCCAGAAAGGTCTTTTTGCTTTTTGGGCCAATACTTTTACTATCAAAACTGATGCAACCTACAGAAAACTTGAAAGAAAGAACAATAAAAACACATTTCCTTTAACCCCAATTTACCAACTGCTGCACTGCACATTTTCTCTACACACACACACACACACACACACACACACACACACACACACGCTTGTTTGGGAGCCCCCTCCCTTTTTTAATGTTTATTTATGAGAGAGAGAGAAAGAGAGAGAGAGAGAGAGAGAGAAAGAGAAACAGAGGATCTAGAGCAGGCTCTGTGCTGCAAGCAGAGAGCTCAATGTGGGGCTTGAACCCATGAATCGTGAGATCGTGACCTGAGCAGAAGTTAGATGCTTATCCGAATGAGCCACCCAGGAACTATTTTAAAGTAATCAGCATGGGTGACTGGGTGGCCTAGTCATTTGAACATCCAACTCTTGATTTTGGCTCAGGTCATGATTCCAGGGTTATGGGATTAAGCCCTGTGTCAAGCTCTATGCTGAGCACTGACCCTGCTTAAGATTTTTCTCTAAAATTAAATTAAATTAAATAAAAAAACCCCACAGAATAAAATAATCTGCAGACCTCATAACATGTAACCCTTAAATACTTCAACATGATCTTCTTAGACCAATCACAAGACCATCATCATCTGTAAGAAAATGAACAATTCTAGAAGTCACCACTATGGGTTCCAAAACCATGTTTCTACAGGTGCGTCCAAAATCTCTTTTATAACTGCTCCTTCTACCACCAATATAGGACCCAAAGATTAATGCATTACACTTGGTACTTTGATCCCTTTGGGCTCTTTTAGAGTAGAACAGCTTCTTGCCCTCTCCCATATTCCAATGCTTATTTTTGTTTTTTATAACATTAACTTTTATCCCCAATTCTTGATTTATCTGATGATTTCCTGAAGGTGTTATTTAACTTGTTCCAATAATCTCATTTTCCCTGGGAACTGAGTTAAGTCTAATAGGTTGCTTAGATTCAGGTTAAGTATTATGACAATGATACTCCATCAGGAGGCACAGATGTTGGCTGTCCTACCATTAGTGTAGCTAATTTTGATTACCACTTAAGCAGTTGACTGCCACTTATTTTCTACATAAAAGAACATTTTCCTCTAACTAATAGAGGAAATAGTAATTAGTAACTACTGTGGGGTGACCTATTTTGATCACTGCTTCTTCCTCATGCTTTTTGTCAAAGGTTTCTTTTGTTCTTCTGATAGCTCTCGGCGTGAGAAGTCACTGTACATGACCTAAACTGGATGACCAGTGAAACATGATTAAAAAGGGGAGAGGCACCTGGGGGGCTCAGTCAGTTGAGCATCTGACTTTGGCTCAGGTCATGATCTCATGGTTCGTGGGTTCAGGCCCCACATCGGGCTCGTTGCTGTCGGCACAGAGCCATTCGGATCCTCTGTCCCTCTCTCTCTGCCCCTCCTCCACTCACTCTTTTTCTCTCTCTCTCTCAAAATCAACAAACATTTATGGGGCGCCTGGGTGGCTCAGTTGGTTAAGCATCCAACTTCGGCTCAGATGATGATCTCAGTTTGTGAGTTTGAGCTCTGCATCAGCTCTGAGCTGATAGCTTGGAGTCTGGAGCCTGCTTAGAATTCTGTATCTCCCTCTCTCTCTCTCTCTCTCTCTCTGCCCCTTCCCCGCTCACACACTGTCTCTCTCTCAAATATAAACAAACAGTAAAAAAGAAAAAAAGAATGAAAGAAAGAAAAAGTAAACATTAAAAAAAAGAAGAAGAAAGTGGAGTGTGATGCTTGGAATGTCATACTGACACTTTTGGCTTTCTCTAAGTATTTTTTATATCGTTCTTCCATTTGCTTCATTTCCTCTTCTTTCTTTCGTAAAGCTTCTTGTAATTCTTCAATTTTTAAGGCTACCAATGAGAGAATAAAAAAAGAAAAAATTTTTTTTAGATTGTAACAACTTGAAAAATATTTCACCTGACTTTTGTCAATTAATTAATAGCTTTGAGAGACTGTTTGGTCTATTCCAATATATAATTCTAAAAATTCAAAATGTTTTGTTTTTATGAAAATCTTTTCTTGTAAACAAAAACTTCAGTACGGAAATAAATAAATTAAAAAATATCCACTGATGACAAGTGGATAAACACAATGTGGTCAATACATAAAATTGAGTATTATTCATCTTCAATTCTGATACATGTTACAACATGGAGATGATAGAAGTGAAAATGGGAGACATTTTATTAAGTGAAGTAGACGGGACATCAAAGTACAAATGTATGATTCCACTTAAATGAGCTACTTACAAGAGTCCCACTCTCACAGAAGGAAAGTAGAATAGTGACTTCCAGGGGCTGGGAGGACGGGTAGGGGGGCGGGAGAGGGTGGGGAGTTAGTGTTTAATGGGCACAAAGTTTCAGTTTGGGAGGACAAAAAAGTTCTGGAAATAGTGGTTGCACGACAATGTGAATGTACTTAATACCACTGAACTATATATAATTAGGAATAGTTAAATTGGTTATTTTTGTGTGATGTATATTTTACAGTGGGGCGGGGGGGGAGTCTGTTCTGCTCAACACAAAATTAATAAAGTCAGGTTATCTACATGTGTAAATATCAAAAGCAGTAAAAGTTTGGCTGACTTATATGCAACACTATTATGAAAATAGCTAATTTCATAAATATTCATTAGCATCCACAGTTGTGGAAAAACTCAAAACTATAATTAGAAATACTTTGAAGATGATTATGTACTCTTTCTGTAAATAAGGCAAATTCTGTAATTGCTAGAATATGTAACAGGGCCTTATTTCTGAAAGAAACAATT
This sequence comes from Suricata suricatta, assembly GCF_006229205.1. Taxonomy (NCBI): domain Eukaryota; kingdom Metazoa; phylum Chordata; class Mammalia; order Carnivora; family Herpestidae; genus Suricata; species Suricata suricatta. The sequence goes on along the minus strand of NC_043700.1, from coordinate 37,261,625 downwards.
TTATATAAAGTCATCACTAGGGTAATCTGTGGCTAACCAATTAACTATGCTGATTGATAATATAACATGTCAACTATACTTCAATTAAAAACAACTATGATAATTAGGAAAAACTCACAGCTGTTGTTAAACCGTGGCTCAAGATCTTCAATAATGGCTCTCTTCTTCTGTAATTCATTATTGGCTTCATGCAGCTTCTCCCTGCAAGAAAACATGTAACACATTGTCACCTACTACTGTCTTGTGTTTTTCTCCACTTGAATGATATAAGTCCTTTATTCTTGGGATACACTTGCATGGCACACAAATTCTATGAAACAAAAAAGGATAAAAAGCCTAATCCAACATAAATTAAAACATGTATACAAAATAGATAAAAAGAAAAATAGAGACAAAAAATCTCAGACTTGAAAGTTATTTCTTTTACAGAGACATGCACAAGAGGGTACAAAGAATTTAGTGATCTTCATTTTTTTTCTAGGAGTAAGGATATTATAACAATTAATTTAAAACTTTACAGAGGTTTTACAATGCACAATCTTAACCCAAAAAATAAAGTTCTAAAAATAAAAATTAATAGAATACTATGCGCCAGTAAAAAAGAATTGATACACGCACCCACCAGGATAGATATCACAGAATAATGTTGACCACAGTAAGTCAGATAAATACAAAAGGGTAATACTACAGGATTACTTTCAAAAAATATATTTTTTAATGTTTATTATTTTTTTTGAGAGAGAGAGAGAGACAGAGAGATGGACGGAGGGGAAGAGAGAGAATATGAGCCAGGGCAGAGAGAGAGGGCGACACAGAATCTGAAATAGGCTCCAAGCTCTCAGCTGTCAGCACAGAGCTTGATGCGGGGCTCAAATTCATAAACTGCGAGATCATGACCTGAGCTGAAATTGGACGCTTAACTGACAGAGCCATCCAAGTGCCTCTCTAGGATTCCTTTTATATGAAGTTCAGAAAGTAGCAAAACTAATGAAAGGTGGTAAGAGAGCAGCATAGTGCTTAATTTGGGGATGGAACCAATTAAAAGGGAAAACAAAGAGTCTGGGGATTTGCTGAAAGTATTCTATATGTCAACCTGGGTTAACCTTGATATTGCAGGAAAACATTCATCAAGCTCTAGACTTAGGAACTTAGAGTTTGTGTACTTTATATAAGTTATATTCCAAAATAAAAGCAAAAAGTGAACAGAAAGTACTAAGTTTCTTCTTGATAGTTATATAATATGCATATTAGTGTGGCACTTTATGAGAGGGATAAAAGGCTGCACAAATTGGAAAATACAGAAAAAAAGTTAAGAAGGAAACATCACTATGTTAAGTCTATGCCTGATTTTTTCTATGTATAATACTTTAATAAATTGGTATCTTCAAACAAATTCTTTGAGAATATGATATATCTAGATAAAAAATAAATATATACAGTTTAAAGAATAAAAAATGTAAGTGTAGTCAAGAAACACGTTATGAAACAGAAATTATCAGGGGCGCCTGGGTGGCTCAGTCGGTTAAGCATCTGGCTTTGGCTCAGGTCATGATCTCACGGTTTGTGGGTTCAAGCCCTGCATTGGGCTCTGTGCTGACAGCTAGCTCAGAGCCTGGAGTCTGTCTTCAAATTCTGTATCTCCCTCTCTCTCTGACACTCCCCTGCTTGTGCTGACTCTCAAAAATAAATAAAAAACATAAAAAACAAAAAGAAACAGAAATTATCACAGAACCTTTGGGAACCCAAGTCCAGAATTTTAATCTTTCTCATGATTTTTGTGATGAGACTTTGTGTGTATTCCAGGACAATATACTGCTGAATTTTGTCTGATTTTACTTTATACATTACACTGTATGTATTGTGTGACTTCCAACTTTTATTTAACACTACACTCTCAAAATTAATGAATGCTGATGTGTTAGCCCTAAGTTACATATTTTATCATACTGTTTGAATATATTTCATACTATCTATCATTTTACAATTGGTGGCAGTTGTATTGTTTCTACTTTTCTGTGATTACAACGTCCTTTCATACATTCTTCTGTCTCCTGATAGATGGATAACAGCATTTCTAGGAATATAGGGTATATATAGGGAGCAGATCTGATGGGTCACAGGATAGGTACCTGCTCAGTTTACTAAGCAAATCAATGTACACTCCTCGTAGGAGTGTTCAGAATTACCACTAATGAATACCTTTAGCAATTCTTAGTATGTCGGACTTTTAAATTTTACCAACTTGGAATGTGTAAAATAGCCTCTATTGTGGGTATAAATGTGCAAGAGAATGACCATTTGAAACACCTATAGACCCTGTTGTGGACTGAATTGTACCTCCCAAAAAAGATATAGTGAAGGTCCTAACTCCCAGTATCTGTGAATGTGACATCATTTGAAAACAGCATCATTGCAGATACGATTAATTAAGATGAGGTTGCAGTGGATCAGGATGGACCCTAAATCCAACGACTGATGTCCCTATTAAAAGGCCATGTGGGGGCGCCTGGGTGGCTCAGTCGGTTAAACCTCTGACTTCGGCTCAGGTCAGATCTCACGTTCGTGGGTTCGAGCCCCGCGTCAGGCTCTGTGCTGACGGCTGGCTCAGAGCCTGGAGCCTGCTTCTGGTTCTGTGTCCTTCTCTCTCTGCCCCTTCCCCTCTCATGCTCTGTCTCTCTCTGTATCAAAAATAAATAAAACATTTAAAAAAAATTTAAAAAAAAAAGGCCATGTGAAGACAAAACAGAGAATGCCACGTGAGGACAGAGACAGAGTGAGGCATCCGTACACCAGGGAGCACCAAGGACTGCTAGTGGCCATCATGAAGAGTGGTGTGGAAGAGATCCTCCCTTAGAGCTTCCAGAAGGAATCAATTCCTTGAGTTTAGACTTCTGGCCTCAAGAACTGGTAGAGGGTAAATTTCTGTTTTCAGCCACCCAGATTATAGTAATTTGTTGTGCCAGGCACAGGAAACTAACATAGGCCTCATTATCACTAATAAATACTTTTTGATGTAGATATTTACCATGTAAATGAACACAGAACAATGGTCAGTTTTATGAAATAACAGGTATTCCACTTTTTTTTGCAATAAAGAAATGGGAAAGAGAAAAGGACAGAATTCAGGCTCTAGGTAACTTCAGAATGGCTAGAAGGTTCCCTTTTCTGTTCGATTAGTACATTAAGAATCTGCCCATTATTAGACTTGCCAGCAAGTGTCCATTGCAAGGATTATCTCACTTTTCCCATACTAAAAAGAAAATGGGGGGGGGGGCGCCTGGGTGGCTCAGCTGGTTACACCTCCAACCCTTCATTTCCTCTCAGGTCATAATCTCATGGTTCGTGAGTTCAAGCCCCACATCAGGCTCTCTCTTCTGCTCTCTCTGTCCCTCCCCTGCTTTCTCACTCTCTCTCAAAATAAATAAATAACCAAAAAAATTTTTTTAAAAAATTTATTTCATTTTTAGATTAAAAAGTCATTTTCAGGGGCGCCTGGGTGGCTCAGTTGGTTAAGCCTCCGACTTCGGCTCAGATCAGATCTCACATTTGTGGGTTTGAGCCCTGCGTTGGGCTCTGTGCTGACAGCTAGCTCAGAGCCTGGAGTCTGCTTCAGATTCTGTATCTCCCTCTCTCTCTGCCCCTCCCCCTCTCATGCTCTGTCTCTCTCTGTATCAAAAATAAATAAAACACTAAAAAAATAAAAAGTCATTTTCAGATATACTTGCAATTCAAGGAAATGTTTGAAAATCTGCTGATAAGCTTTGTACTACTTTACAACTAAAAAAAAGAAAGATTCAGTTGGCTATACTCTAGGGCCAAATTTAGCCTGCTGCCTGTTTTTGTATAAAGTTTTATTGGAACAGTCACAACATCAGTTTCTAGTCAATCTATGGCTGCCTTCAAACTACAGGGCTAAGTGGTTGTGACACAGATCATGGCTTGCAAAGCCTAAGGTAACAGCTATCTGGTCCTTCAAAGAAAAAGGTTTCTGCCTCCTGATCTAGATAGTCTCAAACTCCTAACGATAGTTCTAAATTCTATCAAGAAGATATAAAACTCTGATTTGAGAAAACAGTTCTAAAACAGTAACTGCTTTGGTTTAAGGACCTTGGGTTGACAAGACCCTTTAGACACTATTAATAATAACATGTCTTATAATTTTTCCCTTATCTGCAAAGGCCACTTGGGCCATTGCCTAGACACCTCCATAACCACATAACAAAATCCACCTGTTTCACTAGAGAATAGGATAATGAGTCTCAACAGCTTTCATACTTACAGATGTTCTTCAAGCTTCTTTTTTAGAAGAACTGACTGAAAATGGAAAATAAAAGAAGTTTAACATTTTAACTAATAAATGAATTATTTAAAAAAAAAACAGTACAGTACTCTGAATAAATTCTCAGTAAGTTCTCTGGTTAAAAAGCTCAAAACACACAATGTATCTATACTTCTTTTTGATTAGTGAGAAAGCAGCCCCTGAGTGATAACAATTGGTATAAAATACCCAGAAACTGCATATCTGAAATCTCTATAGTTAGGAAGAAATGACTGAGAAGGCCACTTATATATAGTTCTAAAATTCCTGGACTCAACAGGCAGGCAGGTAGAACTCTAGTAACTCCTAATAGATTTTTTTCCCAGGGTGCCTGGGTGGTTCAGTCAGTTAAGCATCCGACACTGGCTCAGGTCATGATCTTATGGTTCGGGAGCTCAAGGCCCACATTGGGCTCTCGGCTGTCAGCGTAGAGCCCGCTTTGGATCCTCTGTTTCCCTCTCTCTTCCACTTCCCTGCTCGTGTACATGCGTTGTCTCTGTCTCAAAAATAAACACTAAAAAAAACAGTAACAGATTTTTCCCTAATCTTTATCTACAGTATTATTTTCCTTGCATCGTGATAGATATTGGGATCAACTTCCATAAATACTGACTCACTCTGAGATTTCTGAATATGCACACAAATAATTTATGTGATGGTATGAGAATGTGAAGGATGGCATATGCACAGAATTTAATGGACTGAAGAACACAGCTTTGGCTGGGCATTTGTTAAAAATTCTCCTAAAAAGCAGGAGATGAGAATTGACCTAAAAACAAAAAATAATGGCATTCTACATAGGACCACTAGGTTTCATAACCAAACTTAACCCTTGTAGGGTACATATTATTAATGAATTCTATGAAACATTCCATTTTGAGATAAATTCAGCCAAACCCAGTTAATATAGGCTTATAAATCAAACTGTCCAATCAGTCAATAGCAGCAGTGGCGGGGGGGGGGGGGGGGGGGGGGGGGGGGGGGGGGTAGGGGAAGCCTCACATTAAGTTCTTTGATTTTCAGTCACCTTATTTAATAATGATTAGTATAATTGTTCATTCAAGTCCATTGTAACACAGCTCTGGAATTTATGAAATTTACTTCTTTGCTCAGTATATTAACTAGAGCAACATCAGTGGACTACAAGGTCCTCCATCAGTGCTTCCCCCAAATATTTTTTTTAAAAAGAGAATAACATGTTAACTTTCAATTATTGCTTGTTCCTTCTTTAGTACAGAGGGTAAAATGAAAATACTTTCTAAATACATTAACTATAATTTTGCATTTACATTTTGACTGGAATCTAGCAAAATTAGTTTTAACTGAGATAATACACGATAATACCCTCATGACTGGTTAAAAATACCAGCCACTGTGCTACAGTATGTCACATGCATTAATTTTACAACATGAACAATATTAGTCCCATCTTATAGGTGAGGGAGGTGAGACTGGGGAGACATTCAGTGATTTCAAGTTGCAGACCCAAAATTAAAACCCAGGCCTGAAACAAAAACAAAAACCAAAAACCCCAGGTTGGCCAGACCCCAAAGTTTATGGATGGTCTTTACTTCCATGTTTTCTATGCTCTAGCACTTCTCCACTAAAGACTGTTATTTATTTAAGTAGGTGGCAGGAGGCCAGACTGCCATAGGAAAATAGCTTCAATATAATTTATAAAAGGGGGTAGAACAGGAGTGGGATGGGAAAAAAAATAAGAGCAGAGGTTTTTTGGTTTACTTGTTTTCAGTATCTTTTTAAGTATCTTACATGTAAAGGGCATAAACTTATAAAGCAGTAATAATATATTCATTTTCCATAAAATTTGCATCATTTAAAAATTTAATACCATCAACTGTGATGGAAGAGAATGTATATAAATCAAAAAATTGCTCAATGTATAGAAATGAATAGGAAGCCATACTTACAATAGCCTTTTGAGCAGAAACCATGCCAAGAGACAAAGAGGACATATTAGTATGAAGCAAACACAGCAGCCAATAGAAGGAACGATTTAGTAATTCATAAACAGAAGTAAAAGTTAGATTTTTTTTTCAAAAATGTACATTTTTCTTTCTTCTATGGTCTCCTCATCCTGTCTTGTTCTCAGGAGTTTTATACAATGTGGCTAGCTCAAGTTATCCATATGACTGGACATAACAATGCTTTTTTGCTTCCATGCTAAAAATAAATGACATAAAAATAATAATAAAAATGTGTAAACCACCCTACTCTGACTTAAGGTCACATGAAAGGACTGTGCTTTTGATAACAGAAATAGGCAGAAATTATAATGTTCTTCAGAGAGGACCAGTTCTACTGGGCAGGTTGCTCTACGCTACATACTCCTGAGATGCAATGCTATAGGTTAGTGAAAGAGAAGACAAAAACATCAAACATTTGCTGGGGGGAAGAACCACACTATTTCTCCATACCATTTTGAAGCATATCAGACTAAGGAAAGTTCCTGTTTGGACAGGAACTCAGGAAATGTCTAAGAATTAATTTAGAGGAAGACATTTAGAATCTAGGCAGTCAAATAAATAGACTAACTTATGCAAATAGTACTTTCAGGGCAGCATTTCACTTCTGAAATATGTTCTCTTAAAGTGATGGCCCAGAGCATATTTAGATTTGATTACCATGGTGATACCTAAATCAGGCTACACAAAATTATTTTTTACAGAATAAATTGCTTCTGTGTACTCCAATACTAGTAAGAGAATCAAGCACATACAATGGCTATCACTTTAACAGTAAGGTAGAGCCAATATTGATGTTCTGCCACTTACTTCCTTTGTACCACATGCCCTTCCCCTTTCTACCACAACACGTCAACAAAAAGTCTCCTCAAAGTTCTAGAGAGCAAAACAAAGTCTATCTTTACCTCTAGTTTAAAGGACCTAGTGATTTCACTGAAGAAATCACTTTGGATCTGACATTGATTCTCGAAAAAGACTATCAATGGAAGCAACTATGTAGGTTTATACGCAAAGGCCAGAGTTTATAGCAAATTACACCAGCAGTAATAAAAAAGAACCAACTGTCTGAAGCAAAGATTGGTCATTAGAATTTAGGTTTTATTCCCCTTTTAAACTATTTTTGAGAACTTTATGGTTGCAATTCTATTGTATACAATATACAATATTGTATAATACTGTATATTAAATGAAAAGGATTTGGAAAATTTATTTACACTTTCATCAGAGACTGCTACGTGCTACAGAAGCATTGTGATCGACAGTGAGCATGAGTAGATGAAAGTCCATCTAGTTCCTGGCTCAGTGCTGGCTCAATGCATTTACAATATTCTAGTGAGCATGCCAGTCAAGCAGGCAAGGCTATGACAGACATGCAGAGTATAAGAGAATATTAAATAAAGGTCAGTGTACTTATATTTGAGTGAGGTAGGGCTGGGGATAGTAAGAGGGATTCGGAAATCCAGAGGTAGTTATTTCTAGGGATAATGCGATTTTTTCAAAATATCAACTACACATAAAAAAATTTCTATTTGAACATACTAAATTTGTACCAGCATTTTTGTTGTTGTTGACCAGAGGATAAAACCCTGTACTCTAAATACTGAGATGAGTACATTTAAAACACAGAGCCTCAGGGAGCCTGGCTGGCTCGGTTGGGAGAGCATGTGACTCTACATCTCAGGGTCGTGAGTTTGAGCCCCACGACAAAAGTAAAGGCAACTTAAATGAATAAATAAAAACTTAAAAAAAAAATCCTAGCTTCCCTACCCTGTAAATCAAACAAACAAAAAAACCCACAAAGCCTTACTGAGTTCCTTAGTTAATAACTACAAATAAACTTTTAATTCCCAGCAGAAGGATTCCAAAGACAATGAGGTACTGTCTGGTCCTTTTCATAAAGAACATCAGTAAACAGAAAATGCTGCTTTTTTTCTATTACCAATATAATTATAAATTATTTTGACAGAGACCATCAAACAAAAAAATAAAAGTGATAGCTTTTCTTAACATTGTGAAACTGTTGGACCATGCTCAGTATATATTAAAACTTACGTCTTCTGCTTTTGAGCCTTGATCTTGTAAAGATTTTTGCAATTCTTCAACTTGTGACTGTACTTCCAGAAATCTTTGATTCACCAGCCTAGAAATCAAATGTATATCAATTTGTCATGTTCAGACTTACTTATACCTTCTCCCTTGCTTATCATATTGGTTAAAGACACAGATTTGTTAGCGAAACAAAGCTAAGATAGTAGTGCTGCTCACCGTTCAGATTTTTTATTTTAAATTTCTTTCTTTTTAATATTTGCTTATTTTTGAGAGAGAAGGAGTGTGTGTGCACAAGTGGGAGAGGGGCAGAGAGAGGGGGACAGAGGATCCAAAGCAGGCTCCACACTGACAGTAGACAGCCCAGTGTAGGGCTCAAACTCCCAAACTGCGAGACCATGACCTGAGTGACGAACTCTGATGCTTAACTGACTGAGTCACCAGGTGCCCCTTACTTGAAATTTCTATGATGATTTCAAATATGGTATTTTACTGGACATATCTGGTCATACCAGTATACTTAGGCATATCTACTTATCTGAAATTGATTTCAATACATGTTTATTCAAACTATGTGTCAGGCACCATGCTCAGCACTGTGTTAAAAGATCCCTGTACTCAAGGAATTTAGTGGGAAGCAAAATGTTAAAATACAAGATAAATACTTCAACATATCGCACAGAGGTACCAAAAAGGATCATGATTGCTCAAAGCAGCAAGAACTAAATCTAACTGTGTGGGGAATTAGGCTTGACTGAACTGAGACTAGAACAACAAATAAAATACTTAGGTGATTAGGGATGGAAAGGGGATTTAAGGCAGAGAATTCATTATGTCCAAATCACAAAGAAAAATCAGGGGATACAGTGAGTTCAAAAATGGCATGTCTAGAGCCTACTTAAAAATAAATTTATTTTTTTTAATGCTAAAAAAATTTTGTTTTTACATTTATTCATTTTTGAGAGACAGAGAGAGACAGAGTGTGAACAGGGGAGGGGCAGAGAAAGAGGGAGACACAGAATCTGAAGCAGGATCCAGGGTCTGAGCTGTCAGCACAGAGCCGGATATGGGACTCACGGACCATGAGATCATGACCCTAGTCGAGGTCAGATGCTTAACCAACTGAGCCACCCAGGTGCCCCTAAATGTTTATTTTTGAGAGAGCGAGCGAGCAGAGGAGGGGCGGTGAGAGAGGGAGAAACACAATCCAAAGCAGGCTCTAGGTTCTTATCTGTTAGCACAGAGCCAAACGTGGAGCTCAAACTCACAAACTGTGAGATCATAACCTGAGCCAAAGTTGGATGCTTAATCAATTGAGCCACCCAGGTGCCCCCCAAAATATTCCTTAAGTATGGGAGTGTCATTCAGTTGGTACAGTGTGTGATTCTTGATCTCAGAGTTGTGAGTTCAAGCCCAACGTTAGATGTGGAGCCTACTTAAAATTAGAATAAGTAAAAAATTCCTTAAGAATGGCATATCTAAAGACTAAGTTATGAGAGGAACAATGGCTAGAGATGAAACCAGAGAAGAGGAGAGGTTGTTGGGTACAGTCTTACATGAAATGTGTATTTAGAACTTATCCAATGATATGGCCTTTAAGAATGCTGATTCCGGACCTCATACATTCTAAGTTATTATGACGTAACATTCAGTACACCAGCTTGGCTCCTTAGATCTTGAGTGATAACCTTGAAGGACTGCCAGAGGGTAAAATTTAAACAGAAAATATTTTACAAATTTCACATTGATTGAGGGTCTGTGCTGACAGCTCAGAGCCTGGAGCTTGCCTTGGATTCTGAGTTTCCCTCTTTCTCTGCCCTTCCCCCACTCACACTCTCTCTCTTCTCTCAAAAATAAATAAACATTAAAATAAATAAATAAAACAAAGACTGTAATGACAAAGAGAGACTAAAGTAATAAAAAAGGGATGATCCAACAAGAAGTTATAACGATTGTAAATATTTATGAATGAGACATGGGAGTGCCCAAATACATAAAACAATTATTAACGAACATAAAGTAATCTGTAGTAACCATCACTTCCATCAATAGATTATCCACATAGAAAATCAAGAAGGAAATAGTGGCCTGAATGACATATTGGACTAGATTTAATGGATCTAATCAAAACATTCCAAAATAACAGCAAAATACACATTGTTTTCAAGTGCACGTGAAACATTCTTCAGAACAGATCACATATAGGCCACAAAAAAAAAAAATTCTCAATCAATTAAAAAAAAATCAAAGTCATAATATTTATCTTTTCTGAAAACAATGCTATTAAACTAGAAATCAACCACAAGAAAAAAATCTGGAAAGAGCATAAATACATGCTACTAAATAATGAATGGGTCAGCCAAGAAATCAAAACTTGATATGGAAACAAATGAAAATGTAAACATAATAGTCTTTGTGCATCTTTGGGATGCAGCAAAAGTGGTTCTAAGAAGGAAGTTTATAGCAATACAGGCCTACATCAAGAAGAAAAATCTCAAATAAACAATCTAATCTTAAACCTAAAGGAAGTAGAAAAAGGAAAAACAAACCCCAAACTCAGCAAATGGAATGAAATAATAAAGATTAGAACAGATATAAGTGATAGAGAAACTTAAAAAAAAAGTCCATCAGAACTGATATCAGTGAAAACAGGAGCTGGTTCTTTGAAACTGTCAACAAAATTGATGAACCTGTAGCCAAACTCATTAAAAAAGAGAGAGAATCCAAATAAAATAACTCATGAAAGAGGAGAAATAATAATGACTACCACAGAAATACAAATAAGTTTAACAGTATTATGAGAACCTACATGTTAATAAATTGTGGATGACTTGAAAGAAATGGATAAATTTCTGGAAACAGACAACCTACCAAAACCAAAGCAGGAACAGAATATTGGACAGAGCAATTACGAACACTGAAATTAAATCAGTAACCAAAAAACTCCCAAGAAATAAAAGTCCAGGACTAGATGGCTTCACAGGTGAATTTTACTAAACATTTAGAGAAGGTAACACCTATTCTTCTTAGACAATTCCAGAAAATACATGAGAAAGGAAAACTTCCAAATTTATTCTATGAGGCCAGTGTCACTCTGATAATACCAAAACCTGATAAAGACACCACACAAAAAAAAGGGGGGGGAACTATAGGCCAATATCTCTTAGGAATATAGATGCAAAAATCCTTAAAGTACCAGGAAACTAAATCCAATAATACATTAATAACCCTCTGCAAAGTAGATCTACAGGGAACACACCTCAAGATAATAAAGATCTTCTATGAAAACCCACAGCCAACACCATATTCCATGGTGAAAAAGTGAGAGCTTTTCACCTAAGGTCTGGAACAAGACAAGAATGCCCACCCTCAACACTTTTATTCAACATAGTAGTGAAAATCTGAGCCACACCAATCGGACAACATGAAGAAATGAAAGGCATCCAAACTGGTAAGAGGTAAAACTCTCATTATTTGCAGATGACGCGATACTGTTTATAGAAAACTATAGAAAGCTCCACCAAAAAACTATTAGAACTGATCAATGAATTCAGTCACAGGATACAAAGTCAATATACAGAAGTCTATTGCATTCCTATACAGTAAAATTAAGCGGCAGAAAGAGAAATTAAGAAAACAATCCCATTTACAACTGCACCAAAAACAATAAAATATCTAGGAATAAACTTAACCAGAGGTGAAAGACCTGTGAAGTACTAATGAAAGTAATTTAAGTAATTTAAGATAGAGCAGAGAAATGGAGAAATATTTTATGCTCATGGTTGGAAGGAAAAATATTGTTGGGGTGCCTGGTGGCTCAATTGGTTAAGTGTCCGACTTCAGCTCAGGTCATGATCTCCTCGTTTGTGAGTTCAAGCCTAGCCTCAGGCTCTGTGCGGACAACACAGAGCCTGGAGCCTGCTTTGGATTCTGTGTCTTCCTCTCTCTCTCTGCTTCCACCTCCCCAACCCATTCATGCTGTCTCTGTCTCTCAAAAATGAAACATTCTTAAAAAAGTTTTTTTTTTTTAAAAGAACAAATACTTTTAAAATGTCTGTATTACCCAAATCAGTCTGTTTTTAATGCAATTCCTATCAAAATGCCAATAGCATTTTTCATAGCATAAAAAAAGTCCTAAAATTTGTATGGAACCACAAAAGACCTTGAATAGCCAAAGGAATTTTAAAAAAGAAAAACAAATCTGGAGGTATCATAATTCCAGATTTCAAGTTATATTACAAAGCAGTAGTAATTAAAATGTTATGGACTGGCATAAAAAGAGATACATAATAGATCAGAAAACTCAGAAATAAACCCACAATTATATGGTCAACTAATTTTCAACAAATGGTGCTGGGAAAAATGGACAGCCACATGCAAAAGAATAAAACTTGACCACTTTCTTATACTATGCACAAAAATAAACTCAAAATGGCTTACACTGTACCCAAAAACAAACTCAAAATGGTTTAAAGACTTAACTGTGAGACCTGAAACCATAAAAGTCCTTGAAGATGTCATTCTGACATAAGCTGTAGCAACATTTTTCTAGATATGTCTCCTGAGGCAAGGGAAACAAACTATTGGGACCACATCAAAATAGATAGTCTGTATAGCAAAGCAAACAATCAACAAAACCTATGGAATGGGAGAAGATATTTTCAAATAACATATCCAATAAAGGGTTAGTATCCAAAATCTATAAAGAATGTATACAACTGAACAACCCAAAACCCAAATAATCCAATAAAAAATGGGTGGAGGGGGCACCTGGGTAGCTCAGTCTGTTAAGCGTCTGGCTTCTGGCTCCAGCTCAGGTCATGATCTCACGGTTCGTGGGTTCGAGCCCTGCTCAGGCTCTGTGCTGACAGCTAGCTCAGAGCCTGGAGCCTGCTTCGGATTCTGTGTCTCCCTCTCTCTCTCTGACCCTCCCCTGCTCATGCTGTCTCTCTCTGTCTCTCAAAAAAAAAAAAACAAAAAAAAAAACCATAAAAAATGGGTGGAAAACACAGAACTTTATTCAAAAACATACAAATGGTCAACAGACACATGACAGGATGTTCAACATGACTCATCATCAGGGAAATGTGAATCAAAACTACAATGTCAGAATGGCTACAATCAAAGAAATAGGAAAACAGTGTTGGCAAGGAATTGGAGAAAAAGGAACCCTCTTGGACTGCTGGTGGGAATGCAAACTGGCACAGCCACTGTGGAAAACAGCATGGAGGCTCCTCAAAAAATTTTAAAATAGAAGTACCCTATGATGCAGTAGTTGCTCTACTGGATATTTACCTCCAAAATACAAAAACACTAATTTAACAGGGTACATGTACCCCTATGTTTATTGCAGCATTATTTACAATAGCCAAACTATGGACACAGTCCAAGTGTCCATCAAAAGGTGAATAAAGAAGATATGGTATTCACATACACACACACACACACACACACACACACACAAACACATGCATACTTGAATATTACTTTAGCATAAAAAGAATGAAATATTGCCATTTCCATCAACATAGATTAATCTAGAGTATAATATTATGCAAAATAAGCAGTCAGAGAAAGAAAAATAATTACCACTTGAACTCATTCATATGTGGAATTTAAGAAATAAGAGGTGCCTGGGTGGCTGGCTTATTGGGTTGGGTGTCTGACTTGATTGTGGCTCAGATCATGATCTCATGGTTAGTGGGTTCATGGTTCAAACCTTGTGTCGGGCTTGGTGCTGACAGCATGGACACTGCTTGGGATTCTCTCTCTCCTCCTTCTGCCCCTCCCCCACTCTCACACACTGTTTCTCTCAAAAATAAATACTCATTTTACTGAGTATTTATTTTTGAAAGAGATAGAGGGCGAGTAGGGGAGGGGCAGAGAAAGAGAGAGAGGAAGACACAGAATCTGAAACAGGCTCCAGGCTCCACGCTGTCAGCACAGAACCCAAGGCAGGGCTCGAACCCACGAACTGTGAGATCATGACCTGAGCTGAAATAGGATGCTTATCCAGCTAAGCCACCCAGGTGCCCCCCCTCAAAAAGAATTTAAGAAATAAAACAAATGAGCAAAAGAAAGGAAAAAAAGAGAGAGAGACATACCAAGAAACAGACTCTTAACTATAAACAACAAACTGATGGTTACCAGAGGGGAGGTGGGTGTGGGGATGGGGAAAAGAGTACATTGAGCATGATGAAAAAATAAAATAAAATGATTAAAAACAAAAACACACACAACACTACAGTGGAAACAGCTGTAAGCAAGCAGCATTGGGACTTGGGAGGCTACCAGTTGTCTACAACGTGAGTGCTGTGTAAATGACAAGTAGCTGGTTTTTCTTCTGATCAGAGAAGACCAATGGCCCTAAGATCTGTGAGAAATGATGCAAAGCATTATAAAGGAAGTTGTGGGTGTTGATTCACTGGACAAAATTATGGTACAGGAAAGGCCTTCCTGACTAGGATGGCTAAAATACAGCCCAGAAGCAAAGGACGATGGAGATGAATACAAGGAGACCCTCATGGGGCTGCAGGACTGCCAGCTGCTTTCTGCAAGTCCCTTTTCTTCCCTTTTCATTCTAAACTTTTTCTAAGTATTTTTAAAAAGTATTTGTTCTCTGTGCTCTAAGAATTGATATAAAACTGCCCTCCTTCTTTTTATGCTTTATTATGCTCTAATAATCACCCTAGTATTTAACTCTTTGCTGATTATACCACAGCAGCTTTAAAAATTAAAGTGCAGGGACACCTGGGTGGTTCAGTCAGATAAGCGTCCAACTTTGTCTCAGGTCATGATCCTGTGATTCTTGAGTTCGAGCCCAACATCAGGCTCTGTGCTGACAGCTCTGAGCCTGGAGCCTGCTTTTATTCTGGGTCTCCTTCTCTCTGCCCCTCCCCTCCTCACACTGTTTGTCTCTCTCTCTCAAAAATAAACATTAAAAAAAAAAACCCAAAACATAAAAATAAAATTAAAGTGCCATGAAGGGCAGGACATGTAAAATGGTCGTCACATTGTTGACTCACAAGACTGACTCACACTTGGGAAATGCCCAATCAATTAGGCATAATAAAGAAACTAATATGAGACAAACTATGAAACAATTTTAAAAAATGTCAAATCCCTCAAAAATGACATAATATCACAACACTAAGAAAAGGAAAAGACACCATATGTTTGGTATCTAAGAAACATTTCCAAAAAGGAAAAGAACTAAAAGACTGTCACAATAAAACATAAAAGTAATCCTTTCCAGAATAAGCTACTGCTGTAAAATAGCTTTGAATGACTGCATGATGTAATACCCTGAAAAGTGATTTTCTTGTTAAATTTCCAGATTCTGAATTCTCATAATTGTTTATAAAATGAATGACATCCTTTCAGGGTCACAAGAAATAACAGGGTTAAAACAAAACAAAACAACTTATCAATTCAGTTATGATGGGTCCTCTTTTTTGCAACATTGTCTGGTCTGTTAATACATTAGCTTATAAAAACAGGGCAAACTGTATTATTCTAATAATGAATAGAACTGAAATTGTGAAAGACTGAATTAATAATCAGACTTTTAAAAATCCTCTGGTCTTAATTAGTAATTAGAAAGGGAAACGGGTGTGTGTGTGGGGCTTGGTATCATTTTGCTTGAAGAAATAAAGAGGGGAATGCTATAAAGCGGCACTACACTTTTATGCAAGTGTATCCGTAAGTAGAAAAATGGATTAAAGTACTCTTAAAATGAAATGGAATAACACATTATCACTACTCAACATACAATCCAAATCTTTAAGGGAATCAAAATCAAGGAAAACAGAGAAAACCTGTGTCTAAATGCTGTCAACTACATACAATCCTACCTATTCTCTGTCTCTAGTTCATTCTTGCGTAGATTTGCATCATCCAGAAGACTCTGCAATAAGGCAATTTTTTCGTTGTCTGAACCCTCTTGGTTAATTTTTAACATCTTATTCTCATGCTGAAGACGAATAAGTTTCTCCCTGAATGAACAAAAGAAAAACTGATTATGTAGTACACCGATACAATACTGTTATCAAAAACACAAAATTCACAATTACAGATTTAACACATAGAACAGAAATGAAAAACAAAATACTGCAAAGAATTTAACTCTTATCATTGGGTCTTCAGTACTTTCTTTTTAGAATGGATAAGCTGAGGGTAACAGCATCTTCAAACGCTATGATTGTAATGAAAAGTATCTCAAAATTCGATTTCCTTTTTGGTTGAAATATTTAAGCTGTGAATGCATTTATGTATTTATTCTTTAGTTCTCATGAAAAAACACAATCTCTAATGCTATGCTCTTGAACTACCAATCACTTGGTGTCAATATATAATAATCAACAAAGAAAGCCTTCAAGATGTGCAGTCCACCCATTCCTATAAATATGTGAAATCGTACTCTTGTTAACAAGCCGTGTTCTCAGTTACATCTGCTATTCACACTTAAGTTTGCACAATCTTTTCAAACCATTAAATATTGTACTTTAATGATAAATAGAATACTTTAAATGACATGTTAAACAATAAACTGTAGATGAACTACTATTTAGTTAATCAATGCACAATTATTTGGAATTTGTTACCAATTTTGAGCTTTGATGTGTTAGCAGCGATCAGCTTTATCGGTAATTTCCTTAGGATTAATATCTAGAAAAGTAATTTGATGAGTCTGTCAAATTGCTCAAAAGAAAAGTTGTACCACCACAAGAGAAAAAGGAGTTGTAACTATGTGTGGTGATGAATGTTAACTGAACTTACTGTGTTCATTTCACAATACAGACATATATCAAATCATTATGCAGTATACCTAAAACGAATACAGTGTTATATCCCAGCTCTTTTACCATTTCATTTTCTTGATGATCACTCTTCTGGAGACAGAGTATATTTGACTTAATGTTGAATCATACTCAAAAAAGCCATTTTATTTGTTGAGTATTTATCATTGTTCTTTTTCCTCAGGTTAAAAATCCAACTGCATAATCTAAAAGCTTCCTTAAAAATTGTGTTTGTTTTTTAATTTTATAGCCCTGTATTTAGAAGCATTCATAGATAACAAATGATCATTCTACAAATTTTACTGGTCCAATAATAAAGCACACCAGACGATAGAAAAGTAAAAATCAGACAAGATGCTTTCAATGTTGGTGCTGCATTATTCTCCTTTTGTTTGTCCTCCTTAAATAAATGCCAACAATAAATATTGTCTTCATTTACTCAACAAGTAACTGAATGCCTGTCGTAACTTTCAAAGTTTATGAAACCCTAATACAATCATTATTTCATTTAATGCCCCCCCACAGATTTTATGAAGAATCAAGGCCAGTGTCCATTTTAAAAAGGGGCAAATAGTCCCCAAGAAGGTAAAAACAATATTCAGGATTAATCACTCTCCTTCTGCCAGACACTTGGTGCCTCTCTCTTAATTTTTCATTCTTACACATCAAGGCAGGCATATATTGAAATAAATGGAATTTTTAAAATGCTATCACTGGGGTGCCTGGGTGACTCAGTCAATTAGGCATCCAACTTCAGCTCAAGTCATGATCTCATGGTTCATGGGTTTAAGCCCTGCATTGGGCACAGAGCTTGGAGCTCGCTTCAGATTCTGTGTCCCTCCCCCGCTTCCTCTCGTCCCTTTCCTGCTCTCTCTTTCGCTCTCTCTCAAGAATAAATAAACATTAAAAAAATTTTTTTAAATGTTATCACTAAATAAAACTGTAAGTTAGTATTGAGGGAAGAGTAGTAAAGACAGGAAGATACATCTGTCTACTATATCTTTCCCAGACCATTTCATGTAGTTAACAGATAAATCTTAGTGACTAAGTATTTTGCAGACTCTTAGGTAGGCAAAACCTTTGTCTTTAAGCCAAGTGGTTTCATTGCTAAATGTCTGCTAAGAACAACCAAGCACAAATACGTTCGTCTGCTTTGTGTGAAATACTGTCCTACCCAAGTGGGACAATGTCTCTTGGGCCAACTGAAGAAAACTTGTAACACGCTGAAAACATGGACATCTAATACTGAGTTCATGCTGAAATTAATAACAACATGTAAGATATGGATCCTCTTTATATAGTAGAGGAGTAAGTTTCCTCCAGGAATACTATGCAATATGACTGAATTTCACGATTTCTTACCTGATTTCAGGTGTAACAATCTCTGCTGCCAGACTATCTGAAGATTCTTGACTTCCCAAAGGCATTAGCCCTATAAAATACACAAACATGGGCACAAGGTTTAAGAGAGAGTATACTGATCTCCTTTAGTTTCTATAAGAAACACTACTTTTAATATCTAAAATCTTTGTTTTAGTCAAGAAAAAGACCATATCACAGTTGCCTTTCATTATTATCATTTTAACAATTTTTAAGTGCACAATTGAGTGGCAATAACTACATTCACTATGCTGTGGAACCATCACCGCTATCTATTCCCAAAACTTTTTACTGCGAACCACAAATTCTGTAACCATTAAGCAGTAACTCTCCATTCCTTTTTCCCTTAGCTCCTCATAACCTTTATTCTATTTTCTGTCTCAATGAATTTGCCCATTCTACATACCTCACATAAGTGGAATCTTACCAATATTTATCCTTTTATGTCTAGATTACTTCACTTAGCATAGTGTTTTGAAAACTCTGTATGCAGAATTTATCAGAACTTCATTCCTTTTCATAGCCAAATTATATTTCATATATATACACACATACACACAATTTTCTTTATCCATTCCTCTGTTGGGGAACATTTAGCTGGTTTCCATCTTTTGGCTACTGTGAATAATGCTGCTATGAACACTGATAAATCAGTATCTGCTTGAGTCCTTGCTTTGAATTCTTTTGGATATTTACTTAGGAATGGAATTGCTGGATCAGTGGTAATTTCATGGTTAACTTTCTGAAGAACCACCAAACTCTTCCACCAGGGGCCCCCCATTTTACATTCATAACAGCAATGCACAAGAGTTCCAATTTCTCCACAAGACCCCTAACACTTATTTTCCTCTCTCTCTTTTTTTGGAAATAGTCATCAAAATGGATGTGAACTATCTCATTGTTTTAATTTGCATTTCTCTAATGACTTTGATATTGAGTATCTTCTCATATGCTTTTTTGCCATTTATGTATCTTCTTTGGAGAAATATCTATTCAAGTCCTTAACCCATTTGGGAGCTTAGCTGTTTTTTGTTGTTGAGTTGTCTAAGTTCTGGATATCAATCACCTATTGAATATACATATAATATTTACAAATATTACCCCCCACTTGATGGGCTGCCTTTCACTCTGTCAGTAGTGTTGTTTAATGCACAGAAGTTTTACTTTGATAAAGTCCAACTTTTTCATTTGCTGCCTTAGCTTTTGGTATCAATTCTAAGAAATCATTGCCAAATCCAAAGTCATGACAATTTTCCTGTTTTATAGGTTTAGCCCTTACACTAGGTCTTTTACCCTTTTTGAGTCCATTTTAAAAAAATATGTGTTTGGAGGGGTGCATGGGTGGCTCAGTTGAGCCTCCTCCAACTTTGGCTCAGGTCATGATATCACGGGCTGTGGGTTTGAGCCCCGCATCCAGCTTTGTACTGACAGCTCAGAGCCTGGGGCCTACTTCAGATTCTGTGTCTTCCTCTCTCTGCCCCTTCCCAACTCATGCTCTGTCTCTCTATCGCTCTCTCAAAAATAAACATTAAATAAAATTTTAAAAAATTATGTGTTCGGATATAGACATCCAGTTTTTCCAGCAGAGTATATTGAAAAGACTTTCCTTTCCTTCACAGAATGGTTTTGACACTGTTGTTGAAAATCAACTGACCACACATGGGAGGGTTTATTTCTGGGCTTTCTACTCTATTTCGCTCTTCATTATGTCTGTCCTTATGCCCAAACCACACTACTTTGATTGCTACCTTTATATTAAGTTTTGAAATAATTAGATGAGTTCAACTTTTTTCTTTCTCAAGAATGTTTTGGCTATCCAGGGTCCCTTGAGATTCTATATTAATTTTAGAATGGGGTTTTCTATTTCTGTAAAAAATGCCAACAATATTTTAATAAGGACTGCACTGAATCTGTAGATTGTTTTTGGTAGTACAATATTGTCATTCCAACAATAGTTTTGTAGTTTTCAGGGTGCAAGTCTTTGCCTCCTTGGTTAAATTTATTCCCAAGTATTTTATTCTTTTTGATCCTGGTATATATAAAATTATTTTCTTAATTTCCTTTCTGGATTTTTCATTATTAGTGTTTGATGTAATTGAGCTGCATCCTGCAACTTTGCTGAATTCATTTTATTGGTTCTAACAGGTGTTTTTTTGTGTTTTGTCATCATGCCATCTGGAAAAACAGTTTTAGTTCTTTCTAATTTAGATTAAAAAAATTTTCTTTTGTCTAATTGATATCGTTAGAGCTTGCTGGTCTATATTCAACAGAAATGTAGACGTGGTGGTAGTTGGTAGTCTTGCTTTTGATCTCAGAGGGAAAGCTTTAAGTCTTTCAAGTATGATGTAAACTCTGGGTTTTTCACATACAGCCTTTATCATGTTGTAGACGTTCTCTTTCTAGCTCTCTTCCTAATTCATCGAAGTTTATTATGAGTGTATTTTTAACAATGAAATGGTGTTAGACTTTGTCAAATGCCTTTTCTGCATTGAGATGCTCATGTGATGTTTTTCCTTCATTCTCTTAAATGTGATATACTACATAAATCTTTGTCTACCCTTATGTGAATTTCATGCTTTTCAATTATAGTAGCTTTATAGTAAGTTTGAAATCAGAATGTGTGATTTCTCCACCTTTTTCCTAAGATATTTTTCTTGTTTATACTGATTCCTTTGTATTTTCACATAAATTGTTGAATAAGTTTGCCAATTTCTACAAAAGAAGTCTGCTTAGAATTTGACTGGGATTGCACTGAATCTTTAAATTAATATTAGAGAACTGAAATTTAAAAAAATTTTTTAAAATTTATTTTTGAGAGAGAGAGATAGCATGAGCAGAGGAGGGTCAGAGAGAGAAGGAGACACAGAATCTGAAGACAGGCTCCAGGCTCTGAGCTAGCTGTCGGCACAGAGCCTGACGCAGGGCTCGAACCCATGAACTGCGAGATCATGACCTAAGCTGAAGCTGGATGCTCAACCAACTGAGCCACCCAGGTGCCCCTAGAGAACTGAAATCTTAACTAGAGTTAATTTTCTTTTCTTTTTTTTTTAATTTTTAAAAATGTTTTATTTATTTTTGAGAGAGAGAGAAAGAGAGAAAGAGAGACAGCACGAGCAGGGGAGGGCCAGAGAGAGGGAGACACAGAATCCAAAAACAGGCTCCAGGCTCTGAGCCAGCTGTCAGCACAGAGCCCGACGCAGGGCTCGAACCCATGAACCGCGAGATCATGACCTGAGCCAAAGCCGACTGAGCTACCCAGGCGCCCCCTAGAGTTAATTTTCTGATACCTGAAAATGGATTGTCTCTCCATTTATTTAGATCTTTATCTTGGCAATGACTTATAGTTTTGTGTACAGGACTTATGCTTGTATATTTTTTATTTAATTTAGATCCACGTTAGTTAACATATACTGTAATAATTATTTCAGGAATAGAGTTTAATGATTCATCACTAACATGCAACATCCAGTGCTCATCCCAACAAACGTCCTCCTTAATACCCCTCCTCCCTTTAGCCCTTCCCTCCACCCAACACCCCTCGAGCAACCCTCACTTTGTTCTCTGCATTTAAGAGTCTCTTAGGTTTTTCTCTCTCTGTTTTTATATTATGTTTGCTTCCCTTCCCTTATGTTCATCTGTTTTGTATCTTAAAATGCCACATGAGTGAAATCATATGATATCTGTCTTTCTCTGATTGGCTTATTTCACTTAGCATAATATACTATAGTTCCATCCACACTGTTGCAAATGTTATGCTTCTTTGTTAAACTTATTCCTAAGCATTTTATTCCTTCTGCTAGTATTGTAATTTCATTTCCAGATAATTTGCTCATAGTACACAGAAATAAACTGGCATTTATATACTGATCTTATATCTTGAGGCCTTGCTGAACTCATTTACTAGTTGTGATTTTTTTTTTTTTTACATCCTCCTTTCTAACCTGAATGCTTTTTATTTCTTTTTCTTACCTGACTGCAAGAACCTCTGACACCATGATGAAGAGAAGCGGCAAGTGTGAACATCCTTTATGTACCCCCATGTTTTTTGTTTTGTTTTGTTTGTTTTGTTTTATGTCTTTTATTTATTTTTGAGAGAGACAGTGTGAGCAGGGGAGGGTCAGAGAGAGAGAGGGAAACATAGAATCTGAGGCAGGCTCCAGGCTCTGAGCTAGTGGTCAGCACAGAACCTGACGCGGGGCTCGAACCCATGAACCGTAAGATCATGACCTGAGCCTAAGTCGGCCGCTTAACTGACTGAGCCACCCAGGCGCCCCTATGTACCCCCATGTTTACTGAAGCATTATTTCTAACAGCCAAATTATGGAAGCAGCTCAAGTGTCCACTGAGAGATAAATGGATAAAGAAGATGACATATATACATACATACATACATGAATATTATACAGCCATAAAAAAAAAGAATGAAATCATGCCATTTGTAACAACATGGAGGGAGACAGACTATAATGCTAAGTGAAATAAGTTAGAAAAGGACAAATACCATATGATTTCACTCATATATGAAATTTAAGAAACAAATGAACAAAGAAAACAAAAAGAAGAGACAATTCAAAAAAACAGACTCTTAACTATGAAGAACAAACTGATGGTTACCAGAGGGGAGGTGGGTGGCAGGGATGGGTGAAATAGGTGAAGAGGATTGAGGAGTACAGTTATCATGGTGAGCACTGAGTACACTCAGTATATGAATCACTATATTGTACACCTGAAACTCATACAACACAGTTATGTTAACTATGCTGGAGTTTAATAAGTAATAACATATAAGAAATATGATCATCTTTGCCTTGTTCCTGATCTTAGGGAAAGTATTTAGTATTCATCATTAAGTATGAAGTTAGCTGTAGGTTTTTCATAGATGTCCCAAAGTAGGTTGAGGAAGTTTCCCTCTATTCTTGAAGCTTGCCAACAGTGTTTCTCACAAATGGGGTCACCAACTTTTTAACTTAATGATATAACATACACATCTCTCCAGGTCAGGCATATAAGATATAGTTTATTTTTTGGTTCTATAGTATATAGTTGAACGAGACTGCTAACTTGTAGGCTATTTCTAAATTTCACTATTATAAATAATGCTTTAATTCATTTAATTATTTTGCAGCGCCGGGCTAGCTCAGTCAGTAGAGCATGAGACTCTTAATCTCATTTAATTATTTTGCATTCTTTAATGCATTAATTCATAGAACAAATTTGCTAGGTCAACAACATATACATAAATAAGGCTAAAACATATAGACTTCTAGGGAGCAAAGGAACAAAAGTGTAAGTTTACATAAGATAGCCTCTCTTGATATGGGGGCTGAGAGTTAAAGAATTAAGGATTAGGCTGATCCTTAAAATTTGGGGAAAACTCATACAGATTAGAGATACATGAAAGGATTACCAAACAGCAATGAGTATCCAATTATGTTCAGAAATAATTTTTGGTGAAGACAAGTAAGATACATAATTTTCTCAAAAGCAAAACTCTATCAAATGCTCACTGACACCAGTCAAAAGGACAAGAGATAACAAGCGTTGGGGAGAACGTGGAAGAAAGGGAACCCCTGTGCACTGTTGGTGGGAATGTAATTTGTAAATCTTGCCATTTGTAATATGATGCAATCTTGACAGCATTATGCTAAGTGAAATAACTCAAAAAAAGACAAATATTGTGTGATCTCACTTATATGTGGAATTTAAAAACAAAACAAAACAAAACAAAACAAAACAAAAAACACACAAAAATCCCAAGCCACAGATACAGAAAACAGTTTGGTGGTTGCCAGAGGTGGGATAGAGGGTGGGCAATATGGTGAAAGGGTCAAAAGGTACAAACTTCCAGATATAAAACAAATAGGTCACACAGATATAATGCTGATTACAGTTAATAATACAATACTGCATACTGAAAGTTGTTAGGAGTAGATCTTAAAGTTCTCATCACAAGAAAACAAATTTTGTAACTGTGTATATTGACGAATGTTAATGAGACTTCATGTGGTGATCATTTCACAATAAATACCAAAATCAAATCATTCGGTTGTACACATGAAACACAATGTTCTATCAATTATACCTTAATTAAAAAAACAGAAAAAAAGAAAGATATATAACTGTCTTTAGCCAGCCTTGGTTAATTTGGAATAGAGAAAAAAACTTTAGGTGATCTGAACTGGTGTTTGACAAGCTTCCACCGTAAGAAAAGATGGTGGTGATGAGAACACAGTTACATGGCTGTGAGGCAGGCCGTGTGAGCTAGAAAATGATGTCAGAAGAGAGCTGATCAACAGAAACAGAAATAACAGACAGAGTTAAAGGTGAAATGCAGTAGGCAGAAAGAAATGAGGAAGAGAGAAAATGGAGGGTGTGGTCAGAGGAGAGGAAGAATTCCAGTTTTGGGTAACTGAAAAGCCAAGGGCTTTTTATAAGTCACCGTTCAGGCTGCACATCTGCCAGCATGATGACAAAAGTGGAACGGACTAACTCCGAGCTAAGTGCTGCTCCTTCCTTGTGGGAAGAGCAGAGTTCTATTTTGTAGAAGTCCCATAACGCACCTCACATCTAAGGCGGAAAAAAAATCGCTCACTAAAAAACTTTCTAAAGTTTGACTTTTATTTATTTATTAGAAAAAATTTTTAATATTTATTTATTATTGATACAGAGAGAAACAGAGCATGAGTGGGGGAGGGGCAGAGAGAGAGGGAGACATGGAATCCAAAACAGGCTCCAGGCTATGAGCTGTCAGCACAGAGCCCGATGTGGGGCTCAAACCCACAAACCATGAGATCATGACCTGAGCTGAAGTCGGAGGCTTATCCGACTGAGCCACCCAGACTGAGCTGCCCCTAAAGTTTGACTTTTAAGAAGTCATAAGAAACTTTCCAGAATAAAATTTTCCAGGGTTATTGTTAACACAGATGATTTAACAAATCTATCTGCTTTTGATAGAATAAAATTTAAATATTTACATATAATTAAAATACAAAAATAGGAAAGTAAATCTAGTCTTATTAACTATAGCCTATTTGCCACAAAATCTGGGTAGCAGTTTATAATTTTTTATCAACTTCATGCCTCTTCATCAATTTTTCATTTTCATCCACTGGTGCAAACATTTTAAAATAAATCAAAATTTCTACCAATACTATAAGAAATAAATGATCTTGCTTGAGCTACTGAAATGTTTTTACCTTGAGTTGTGAGCTGTCCTTCTTGAGCCTGTACACAACGAAGCTCTTCAATGGTTTCCTTCAGCGAGTCTCTTTCTGTTCTTAACCTCTGGAAGGACATGAAAAATAAGGAAAATTAGCTTTAAGTTTTATGATTTTATTCATTAGTGGTCTTTGTCTTACCTAAGAGAATGATGAATATAGGGAACATGGGCACGTTTCACCTTTTGATATTCCACAGAAAGATCATAAAAGGACAAAATTACAACAAATTTAATATTTAACAATATTAAATATCTACTATGTGCTAGACAAGATGTTATGCACAAAGGTAAGAAACAAAACTGTCTACTCCATTGCTAATAAAGTACATTATACAAATAACATTCCTTTCATTAGACATATCAAATAGCTAAGACTTTAATATTCATAACCATGACAAAGTAAAAATATTTTTAAGAGACTCAAGATATGATGAATTTTGTATTCTTTTGTTGTTTTGTATTAATTATATAGAAAACAGAAAAGCTATTCAAATTTATAGAAAGTCATGACATGAGCAAAACAATGTATGAGAAACAACAGTGGTAAAAAACATAAAAGTATATAAGAGAAATTAGAATAGAAGTAAAAACATTCTCTTAATCTTTTATTTTAAATTTATTTCTGAAACACAAATGTAATATTCCGTTATTTAAAAACAAATAGGATCTGTCATTTGTAAATTTATAAAAAAAGGAATTATTATAGTCCAAATATGAATTAAATATCATTGTCTTAATTTTAGCAGTGATCAAAACCAAAATGTCTAATATATATACTCACATCTTTTTCTTTTTGAAGACTGTCAACTTTTTCTTTTAGCCGCTTATATTCAAAATCTAATTTATCTGCTTTCTTCGATTCTTCAGATAATCTATTTTGTAGTTCTACTACCTGATACAGAAAGGTACCATTAATTTTTAAAATTTAAACATTAGAAATTATCACTATTTTCTTCCACAGAGCTATGAAAACTCCTCCCCTCCCAACAAATACTTAAAAAAAAAATTAAAAAATGTGTACAATATAGCAGCCCAAACCAACAGAGAGAACTAGTAACAAAAATCTGCCTAGACTTTATGGGTTCTAAATTCAAGTAGCAATGTATAAAATTATGAATGAACATATAGGAAAGACTTTCATTTCCTGTACTGAATATAACAGAGGGGTCTGAAACTCAGCACAAAACAGAATAAATGGTAGGGGACAAAAAATTCGATTGCACAGCTACGTTTACAAGAAAGTAAGAGAAAGCTTCAGCAGCTGAAACTGGGGTAGGACGTTTATATAGAAGCTATAGGTTCCATGAGGCACCAACTGCTAATACCAGTAAACTAGAGCTTTGAATGTAAAAAAAGACCAGTTGTTAAACCACATTGGGCTCTAAAAGGTGCTGAGTCAGTAAATAGGTAGGTTAGGAAAAAATCCATTAGCTGGAAAATCAGTAAGGAAGCTTGCCTGTCATAAAGTGAGTCCTCTGGGTTTAAACAAGTTTAACTTGAAAGTTTGTAACTATGGCCTACTAATATGTAGATTTGTGTTTCCATTTTTACCATAGGCCTTATCCAGCAAATCCCGACTCGGGCAATTAATTTAAAGTTGTCCTACTTGTTAGTGCTATGAAAAATCTGGCATAAACAAACATACATTGTTTGGGGGAACACATAAACCCAAACCTCCTACTATTCCTGAAGATAAAGAGGAGCCAAATGAAAGTGCAAGGCCATGAAGAAGTCACTGTGAATACCAGTCAGAAAAACATTCACAACAATAACAACAAAATAGTAAAATAAGACCTGAGAGGATTTCAGATTGGAATTATCAGTTAGAAAATACTAGGTTTAATACTTAAAGAAAATAAAGAGGGAAATCTAAATCATCAAAGGAAGATGATCAGGCAGGTTTGAAAGAATGCTCAAAAAGAACTTCTGGAAAGAAAAATATTATCATTGAAAAACAAAGTATATTAAGCTCCAGATCAGAAATAGGTGGAGAGAATTAGTGTATTACAGAATTTCAGTGCAATATTTCTAGCTGTAGATTATTTTGTTTGTAATTCACTGTAAATACTATCTCAGATGTCCTTCATTAGTTCTAGAAAGAATGTTCACACATCTCTTTCTTCAAATAATGTCTTTTGTATTTCTTGCTGTTCTGCTTTCTGGAATTCTAATTGGATTATCTCATTTTAATTTAACATCTTTTAATGTCATATATAGTTTCTCTGGGCTACACTTATTTTGGGTAGTTTCTCAGTACACGTTCAAGTTCACTAATTCTTTCAACTTTACTGTGTGTTGAAAATTGCATAATAAAATGTTGGGAAGAAACATAGCCAGGAGGTGGCGGGGTGGCTCAGTTGGCTGAGTGTCTGACTTCTGCTCCTGTTATAATCTCACAGTTTGTGAGTTCAAGCCCCATGTTGGGCTCTGTGCTGGCAGCTCAGAGACTGGAGCCTGCTTCAGATTCTGTGACTCCCTCTCCCTATGTTCCTCCCTTGCTTACACAATCTCTCTCTCAAAAATAAACAAACATCAAAAAATAAATTAAAGAAAAATATACCCAGCAAAAAAGTTGCCAGTATTCATGGTGTACGGAGGTATTCTACTAAAACTTCTCCAACTCATTTTAAGCCAGTATAGTTTTGATGCCAAAATCAGATAAGAAAAGTATGAGATAGAAAACTTTAAGTGAATCATAGAGACAAAATATTCTAAGTGAAATGAACAAAGCAAATCTAATAAGGTAAAAATAATAAACCTCCAGTGACTGAGTTTTAATTCAGGAATGGCTTAGGCACAGACAGTCCATTAACAGAATTCATCGCTTTATTTAATAGAGGGAAGAGCAGTATAGGAGTCTCTCAATAGTGTAGGAAAAGGTGCTGAGTAAGTTTATCCACTTGAGATAGCCATCCTGAGCAAAATATACTAATACACTGGTAAAACGTTTAAAGCATTCTGTATAAAATCAACAAAAAATGGTTGCCTAATATGATTACTTCTATTCTGAGTTGAATTGCAGGTCAAACATGCTGATTAAGAAGGAATAAAAGGGTATGTAGTAGAAAAAAGGAAACAAAACTTATTTGTATTATATATGACTTATGACAAGAGATACTACAGACATTATTAGAAGTAATATGAGAATCTAGCATGGTTGTAAAATGACATAAACATTGATTTCAATTATATAAATAAACAGCAAACTGAAAATGGTATCCTTTCTTTTGCTAATTGCCATTACAAAATCTGAACAAGGTACCTAAGAGTAAATATAATATGTGCATGACATTTAGAAGAAAATTAAAAAACTGAAAGTCACTGAAGACCTAAATAAATGGAAAGATACTTTGACTAATAGGAATGTTCACTGTCATAAAGATGTCAATTCTCCCCAAATTAATCAACAAAGTCAATGCAATTCTAATTCCCAAAAGTTTTGGGTATAAAAGGAAGGAAAAGGTCTAAGAGACTGTTTTGAAAAAGAACAAGGTGTGGATGTTTGTATTATCAAATAACAAAATTACTAAAAATTTATAAATAATAAGACAGTGGGGTATTGGTGTCAGAATAGACAAATAAACCAATGAAACAGAAGAGAGCACCCAGACACAAACTCACATTTAAGATAGACACTACAGGTAAGAGACTTGCAGGTCATTATGCAAGAGACTATTAAATAAATATCACTAGGTTGATTGATTGTCTACATAGACAATAAAATATTCAAATGGATTCTTAATCTAGCATCCTACACAAAAATTAATTCCATGTGATTGAAAGACCTAATTCTGCCAAATTAACTTTAAATCCTTGTTAAGTAAACAGAGATTAGTCTTACATCCTTATGTATGAAATTGTTTCTTAAGGCATAAAAGGCATAAATCATAAAAATATTTAAAGTTCATTACATTAATCACATTAAAGTTAATAAACCTCAGAAAAGGTAAAGAGAAAGGTCACAGATTGGTAGGAAACAAATGTAGCAAGTGTAACTGACAAGATTAATATCAAGAACATATATAAGAACTTTAAGAAATCAGTAAGAAAAAGAAATACAATTTAAAAAATGAATAGAAGATTAAAAACAGGCAATTCACAAAAGAAATGTAATCAGTAAATATATTTGTAATTAGGGTAATGCAAAGAATAATCATGAGGAGACACTATTTCATATTCATCCAACTGTTAAAATTTGAGTAAACGACACTAAGTGTTGGTGATGATGTGGAACAACAGGGGATTCATACAAACTTCTGGTTAGTAATATACTTTGAAGAGCAATTTAGCAGTATCTCATTAAATGAAGATACTGTAAGGAAGGAAATTCCTTATAGCTCTAGAAATTACACATAACTATAGAAGAGGATATGTTCAATTATATTCATAGTGACATTCCTATTCCGTGTAATTAAAAGAAAGGTTGAAACATCCTATATGTCCTTCAATAGGAAAATGGATAAATTGTGGTATCGTGTACAGCAGTACAAATGAATCAAACAAAATTCTACCTGTCAACATAAACAAATTTTACAAATATACTCAGCAAAGTAAATCACAGAAGAGTCTTTTTACTATATCACTTAGATAGTTCTGAAACATGTCAAAATGTTACACATTATATATATATTTGTATATATATATATTTGTGTGTGTGTGTGTGTGTATATATATATATGTATATATATATATATATATATATAGTATATATAATTAAATATATATGCACCAAAACAATAGAGAAATGCATGGGAAAGAAAACTACAAAACAGCATATTGGTTACTATAATGAAGAGGGGAAGAGTATGTTTTATTTTTTAAGCAAAGATACTTGTATTATTCTTTTACTTTTGTGTATTTCTTAAGTATTATATAATAACTTAAAAAAAACCAATAAAAGGATCTGCAATAGGGTCTAGTTCAGTGACCTCTGGATGAGAACTAAATTTTAATGTTAACTATACTGGAATTAAAATTAAGAAGTTAGGAAAAAAAGAACTAAGTTTCATATGTAAAAAACAGAATACTGTGAAAACAAGAGTCAATGGATTTTTGGTAAGCCACAGTGTTATAATGGAGAACTTGCTTGAAAACATCATTAAGAAACTTTGTTACTATTCTTTTTACCTGTCTCTTATATGTCTCAAGTTGACTTCGAGCTGCATTGGCTTTTCTTAACTCTTCCTCTAGACTGACAGTGTTCTGCATATACATAGTATTCTTTTCTTCTAAGAGTTTAACCTGACGCCTCAAATCACCAAGATCTTCTAGCTTCTTTTTATATGATTCCACTTGGCCTTCTAGTTTAGACACTTTATCAGAAGAATGTCTAGAATGAGATGGGAGATTAGAAATCAGAAACACATCCAGAGTTGTAAAGCTGCTTTAATAGTGCTACACCAAGAGGGACTGCCAGAAAAGAACACATTCAAATGAAGTTATAAGACCAAAGGTGATTCTAGATTGTTTTGTTCAGGCTAAAAAATAGGACCAAAATGACAGCAAAACTTGTAATGGAGAACATCATATAATTTAAGGAAAGCAAGTGGTGGTGGTGGGTGGGTGTGGGAGGGGTAGACAGCACAGTGACATGTAGCACAGAAGCAAAATAAATTGTGTAGTGTCCAAAATGATCTGGCAATTAGGATGATATTAGTGACCACAAGAACAGCCATTTCCGTGCAGCAGTGGGGGTAGGAGAGGGCACATTTTAGGGAGTTGAGGAGAGAATGTAAATTTTACCTTGTGTAACCTACATTTGTTCTGGAGGGAAGGAGAGAGTAATAAGTCTTTTTTGTAAGATGAGAGACCTAAACATATAAATATATGCTAAGGTGGGAGATCCAAATGTGAAGAGAAATGATAACGGATGGAACAGAGTCCTTATGTAAGCAAGAAGTGTTGAGACTCAGAGTACTGAAGAAGGAATCAGCACTGGACATGAGAAAGAATGACAAGTCTACATTTAAAAGCAAAAAAGAAAAGATAGGTGGGGATGCAGGGCAGTTAGGAGATACAGGAAGTACAGGACAGGTAGAGCTCCACAGCTCATGGTTTTCCTTGATGCAGTAGGAGACAATGCCATCTACTGAGACTAAGGCATTGAGAGGGAAGGGGAGGGGGAGGTGTCCAGGTGAGAAGAGTTATGGAAAGAGGTACTAGCTATGAGAGAAATAGGAGAGCTATCTATCATGAGCAGCAGAATGGTGGACTACAGGTAAGAGCCCAACGAAGAATAAAGATCATGGATTTGTACTAGGACAAAACTGTATCACTGTGAATTTCTCTATTCATTCTCAGTATTCAAAGAGCAAAAATGTAAATGGCTGGAATGATGATCCAACAGAGGCTAGATTATACAAGTGGAATGGTGGCAAATCGAGGTGGCAGAGAGTGAAGGCGCTTAGTGAGAGAACAGTCGAGGTACAGGTAAAATGGTCTAGCAAGGAAATGACGCCTCGTGGGGTGTGACAGTCTCTGAGAAAGAGGATGACTGAGTGACCAGAGGACTTGAAATTAAAGAAAAGGAGTCATTATAAGAAAAGCTCCAGAACTACACAGGTATGAAGTGATGGTCGGAGACTAGTTTCTATTTAACAAATATTTGTACAGCACTTACTTGCCAGATACTGTTCCAATGGTTTAGAAATAAAAACGCACCTTAGTTCTGCATCTAAATCTGAGGTAGGGAAGTAGATTATTTCCATTTTATAGATGAGAAAATGGTTACGTAAGAGGTTAAATAAAAGGTAGCGCTGGAATCTGAACCCAGTTAAATACCATGCTATTTGTTCAGAGATCCGAGAGTTTGTAACATAGTGGCAGAGCTGTTCTGGATGATGAGAGGCCAGAGATACCACAAAGACAGGAAAACTGTTTACCTAAGAACATCTATTTCATCTTTTAGAGACTGAGCATCATCTGCCAAAGTGGTTAGTTCATCATTCTGTTGCCGGAGTTCAGAGATTTCCTTTTCTAACTCTTCACAGCGTATACGATAATCATCTTTGGCTGCTTCTAGTCTGTAATCAAAACAAAATAGACCAAGAAAATGCTATTTACTGTCTAGTAATTCTTACAACAGTAAAAGGAAATAAAAAAAACATGAGAATAAACTCCTGAATCTGTCTCCTACTTCTGTGACCATAAGTTCTACCTCCAAGTTTTAATTATCCTGAAAATGGATCCCACTGGTCCAAGGCTTGAGGAAACCTAACAACTGATTACCACTTCTCGGTTCAGAAAGTTAGACATCAAGTAATATTTTTCCAAATACAGTAGATATAATTTGTTTAAAGGTTTATTTTTGACTATGAAATTAACAGATGTTCCCTGTTGAAAATTTATAAAATACGGAAAAGAAAGCAAGAAAAAATATGTATTAATCTATATGGATAATACTGTTAACATTTTTGAGTATGTCCTCTAGTCTGGTTGCTGTTTATAGGTCTTTTCCCCTCCAAATATGGATAATACCATTCTTACTTCTTATTTTTTAAATCTTTCCTTTTGATTTACAAGATTGTCTCTAATGTCACAAATATTTATTGTTGATTATTTACTTTTTTTATTTGAGAGAGAGAAAGAGCGAGTGAACATGTAAGTGGGGGAGAGAGGCAGAAGGCGACAGTGTGACATGGGGCTTGATCCCACAAACAGCGAGAATCATGACCTGAGCCGAAATCCAAGAGTCAGATGCCTAACTGATTGGAAATCAGATGCCCATCACTTAAAAAAAACTTTTTTTGAGAGAAAGAGAGAGTAGGAGTGGGGAAGTAGAGAAGGTAGAGAGAATCCTAAGAAGGCTCTACACCCAGTGAGGAGACTGACCAAACACAAGGTCATGACTGGAACTGAAATCAAGAGTCAGATACTTAAACAACTGAGCCACCTAGACACCCCCTCCAGGTGTTCCTGTATTTACTTTTAATTTTATTTATAGAAATATTTCAATTTAACAGATATTCTTAATTTTTATGTAACTCTACTGATGAATTTTCTACCTTATAGTTTTCACTTTTAGTGTATGATTAGAAAGCTTTTTTCTTTTATCCTATATTTTTGTTAGTATTTACAGGGTTTCATTTTTAACACTAAAATTTTTATTTTCCCCCAGATTTCACTTTAGTATATTATGTAAGGATCTAATTTTTCCTGCTAAAATATCTACCCACTATCCCAAAACCATATAATAATTTAACCTTTATCTTTAACAAATAGTCTAACCTTTATTATATCTATGTGTCAGGGAATATTTTCAGTACTTTTCATGTTAACTCATTTAATACTCATTTAAGACAAACATTCTAGAAGGTAGGTAATTATTAGACCATCTTATAGTGAATGAAATGGAGGCATGTCCAAAGTTACACAGCTAGTAAGTGGCAAAGCCAGGATTTTTGGAATGTTTAGGAAAAAAATTAAATACTAGATTAAAATAGATTATCCTCTTGTTCTTTACTGAGAATTTCACATACCAAGCTTATTTTACATTATTTCTTCTCCTTTAACTTATGGATTGCAAGAGCTAAAATAAGAAATCTAACAGTTATTGTAATACACTTAATAATAACCAGTAGGTTAATAATCCTAGAATAAAGTTTATTTTCATATAGTACTGGAATGAAGCTGTTTTCTTTAGGATTATTTAAAAAATATTTATATATCAAATGTTAGTATTTTTAAAAATTATTTTTGTTGGTTTTGATGTAAGAGAGGGAAAAGTGGAAGTAAAAGCTTATGCTCCAGATGTTATCATTGTCTAGAAAATTGGATTTAACTCTCCCTCAACCATTTACTTTTAAATATTTGAAATCTACAATTTGAAAGATTAGTTCAATGAATACCTGCATACCCTTTGCTAGATTCATCTACTTACTGTTAACATTTTGCTTTATATGCTTTCTCTCACTCACTTTATGAGTAAACACATACATAAAATATATATATATTTTTTTGAGAACTATCATAAAGGAAGCTGCAGAGGTCATGACCCTTCACCCCTAAATACTTCAGCAATAAGGATAGTCTTTTATACATCATCACAATACCATTATTATATCTAACAAAATTAATATTAATTTAATATTATCTAATACATAGTCCATATTTAAATTTCTCCAACTGTAGTAAAAATGTTCCCTCTCTCTACCTTGAGGATCCAATGAAAACTTTCACATTATCTCTAGTTGTATTATCCCCTTTGTAGATTCCTCCTTTTGTTTTCTAAAAATATTGACTTTTGATGGGTGGCTCAGTCAGTTAAGTGTCAGACTTGGCTCAGATCATGATCTCGTGGTTTGTGGCTTTGAGCCTCACATCAGGCTCTGTGCTGACAGCTGGGAGCCTGGAGTCTGCTTCGGATTCTGTGTCTCCCTCTCTCTCTCTGCCCCTCCCCGACTTGCGCTCTGTTTCTTTCTCAAAAATAAACATTAAAAAATATAAAAAAATAAAGAGGAAAAATAAGCTCCTATTGACTTTTTTGAGTAGTCCTAGCCATCTTCAAGGATATTCCTTATTCTGATTATTTCCTCATGATTATATTCAGGTTAAATATTTGGCAAAAATACTATATGGGTGACACAGTACGCAGTGGATGCTGCTGCTCAGTTTGATGAATTAATCAAATGGTAAGTGCCAAATCCCTCCATTAAAAAAATATATTATCCCTTTTGTATAATCTCTGAGGGGCACATGGGTGGCTTAGTGGGTTAAGTGTCCAAGTTTGGCTTAGGTCATGACCTCACAGTTGGTGAGTTCAAGGCCCACATAGGGCTCAGATTCTGTGTGTCCTCCTCTCTCTTCCCCTCTGCCACTCTCTCTCTCTCTCTCTCAAAAATAAATAAAAACATTAAAAAAAATTAAAGCACTATGATACCACTATCACATCTATAAAAATTAATAATAATTTATTCAAAAAAATCTATGAGACTTAAAACTTAAAAGCTTGTATCAATGCTAAAAAAAGAAAAAAAAAGAAAAATACAAGGTCATAATATAGATAAGCCAAAAGTATTCTAACTGACTATAAGTAATAATAAATAGTGAGAGGTATAAATATGTAGTACTGATAAGTACTTGAATTGTTTAATGCTTCAAAGTAAGAACTGCAATATATATTACAACATGTATTCTGGATCAAATAAAATATTTAGATACTATTTCCTTTGTATCGAATACACAGGGCAATTCTAAATACCACTTTCCCAAACCATACTTTAAAAATTAGCCACAATTTAGGGGCCCCTGGGTGGCTCAGTTGGTTAGGCATCTGACTCTTGCTTTCGGCTCAGGTCATGGTCTCACAGTTCATGGGTTTGAGCCCTGTGTTGGGCTCTATGTACTGACAGTGCGGAGCCTGCATGGAAATCATTCTCTCTCTTTCTGCCCCCAAAGGGCCCCCCACCACCCCTCAGTTCCCTTAAAAACAAAACTGAAAAAAAACTAGTCACAATTTAGAAACAAAAGGGTACAGTCATACTTAGAGTTTACCGTCTTATCAATTCTGTGTTAAAAGGTCAAGATAAAGATGAAGATTTCTCAAACTTTTTGGTCTCAGGATCCCTTCACCCTCTTAAAATGACTGACATTTCAAAGAATGTTTGTTTATACAGGTTTTATCTATTGATATTTACTTGGATCACATTTAAAAATTAAAACAAACATCTAAATATATTGAAAGTAACAGTAATAAACCCATTATGTCAATATAGAAAACACATTATTTATGAAAAATAACTGTAGAT
Source organism: Suricata suricatta (assembly GCF_006229205.1). Lineage (NCBI taxonomy): Eukaryota > Metazoa > Chordata > Mammalia > Carnivora > Herpestidae > Suricata > Suricata suricatta. The sequence continues at coordinate 37,225,137 of NC_043700.1, read as the reverse complement.
CCTAAAACATAAAAATAGGGAGAAGAGTGGTGATGTTTTACATTTTTGTGATTCAAATAATCCAGTTTAACAGAAGACAGCTGGGCTGTCATAGCTATTTCTACATTCACCTGTTGTGACACCTTTTTGGCTGAAGTATATGAAGAAGATCCACCCTTGCACAGACTTGTCGTTAGAAAAGGGATGGTCTGGAAGCGTCTCTGAAAAGGCGCCGGCAAACCTGCAAGGGTCTGTGACAACATCTTGAATGGCTCATGTAGACCACAGGGGACTACTGCTAAGCGTTTGGAAAAGACTTAAGTATAGTTGTTTTTTTTTTTCCTGTTAAAGCAAAATATATTTTACTGCTAAATCTTTCGATTTTGTGGTTCTGTTTTATCTGGCAGGACACCAAACTTTTCCTTTTCTTCTTTTCCCTTTTACCATCCAATTGCCAAAGGGCCATTCTCCCTTCCTTTTTGGCCTTTTCCTCTCCCAGAAAATGTGTTTAGAAAACAGTCCCTTTAAACTAGCTTGCTCTCTAAATACGTCTATCTCTATAAATCAAGCACCTGGCCTTTTTAAACCAAGTACCTACAAAGCGCATCAATCTCTTTATGTTAGTCCTGCTATGTTTTCATGGTATCTGGTCCTTCAAGGCAATGCACTGGACTTTGAAATCTTTTCCTTGCAGTTTGTGGTTTAATCTCTTTTTTGTTTTAAAAGTGATTTCAGATTTTCAGTGAATTTAATCTTTCTGGTGAGCTCTCCAACTTACCCTCACGCCCGGTATTTTTCTGTCTTTCTCTAATTGTTTTTGTTAATCTGCCTTTTACTTGCCTCAAAAGCCTAGCGGGAGGGGGAGGGACAGGTGTGTGGGATGTGTGGCTCTTTTGTTTTTCTCATAAGAACAACTGAGGCATAATATCTTTCAGATAATATTGAGCATGTGGCTTTGATAGAATTTTTCCTAGATGTGAAGTTACCTTCATGTCACATGGGAAAATTTGGGGAAGTTGTTTATTTTACCTCTTCCTTTGGTTTGCAGCCACTAGTGTTATATAGCACTACCACTAGTGTTACATAGCACTAGAGTGGTATAGTCCTGGCACTATATTCTTAACTTTAAAAGACAGTTACCAAATGTTTAGCAGATAGACTTTAGTGAGTGGTCTTTTACCTGAATGTTTCTTCTTGGAGTTGTTCTAATTGAGTTTGAAGCTGCAGATGCCTCCTTCCTGCAGGACTATTAGGATCTTCTATAGAATCAGACTGATTAAGTCTCTCCATTAATACCTGATTCTCTGCCAAAAGACTACTTTTCTCCTCTTGCAATGCTGCAACCTGTTAGAATATAGGAAGACCAAAAAAAAAAAAAAGATAGGAAGACAAATTATTTCCTCCAATTACAGTGGTATTAGCATAATCACTTGTGAATTACCATTATGACTTAAAGCTGGTTTTAACGGACCTCCACATTTACATATTTAATTGACATTCCACATTTGCACTACTTTGGAATCTTGCAAAGGCAGAGCAAGAAGGATTCATTCTTTATATCTGAAGATCGTTCACCAAATAAGATGTAAATGGCAACTAAGCACACAAAAAGATACTCATGATTAATCATTAAGGAAATGCAAATTAACACTACAATGTTATACTAATACACTCCTAGAAAGGCTAAAATAAGAAATATTGGCTATATATACCAAGTGTTGGCAAAGATGTAGAATAAATGGAAGTCTTGTACACCTTTGGTGACAATGTAAAATGTTTTAAGCACTTTGGAAAACAGCTTTGCATTGTCCCAAAAAATTAAACATGCAACTACCACATGACCCAGGTAGTATCTACTTACTCGAGAGAAATGAAAGTACATGGCCACACAAAAACTTATAAAGAATGTTAACAACTGTTTTATTTGTAATAGAGAAAAACTAGAAACAACACAGATGTTCATCAACAGGTGAATGGATAAATTCTAGTATATGCATATAAGAGAATACTATTTAGCAGTAAAAAAGAATTAACTACTGATACCATCAACATGAAAATAATGAAAAAATCAGATAAAAAAAGTACATAATGTATACTCCTTCTTTATTCAATTCTAGAAGATACAACAAATCTAGAGTACAAAGCAGAGCTAGGGACTGAAGGGGGAATACAGAGTCATGATCAAATTTGAGGGTGATGGGTTCATTCTATCAATTGTGGTAGTTTTCACACATTCATACATATGTCAACATCAAAACATGAATGGTTTATTATATGTTCATTATATAGCAATAAAGCTGTAAAAACAAAGTTAACTGTCATTTCTAATACTTGTTCCCCATCTTCCTCTTTCTCTTGAACTCATTCTAGCTGGGCTACTGGTCCCTCCATTCTACAAAACTGCTCATCAGGATCACTACTGACACCTTCATGTCACTGCAATCAATCAACATTTGACACAATGTATCCTACTCTTTGAAGCATTTCCTTCTCTTGGCTACCAGGACACCTTACTCTCCTGGTTTCTGTACCAGCCCACCACGCTTCCCTGTCTCCTTAGTCAATTCTTCTTTATTTCCCTGCCTTTGGAGTACCCTATAGCTTTTCTTCTTTACATACAGTGATGGCTTCCAGTTTCCCAGCTGTAAACATCCTCTATTCAGTGACACCTCGCACAGTTTGATTTCTAGCCTGCAACCCCAAACTGGACATCACTTGGATGTTTAACAGGCATCTCAAATTTAAATTGTCCAGGGGAGCTCTTAATTACTCCTCACTCCCACTCCCTCCAGCCTTTCTCATTTCAGTGAAAAGGAACTCCATCCTTCCAGTTGCTCAGCCATAATCCTTAACATCTTTCCTTCCTACCCACATCCAAACTGTCAGCAAATATCACTGGCTCTACCTTCAAACATATTTTGACCACTTCTTACAAGCCCTAAATTCCAATTTAAGCTAACATTAATTTTTTTTTTTTTGGCCTGGATTTCTGCAGTGGCTTCATAATTAGTCTTCTAAATTTGGTCCTTGCCTCCTTTTAGTCTATTCTCCATACAGTGCCCACAATAATCCATTTACATAAAACTCCAATCACATGACTACTTTGCTCAAAATTCTCCAGTGGCTTCCCACTTACTCAAAGTCAAAATCTTTACAAAGGCTTCTAAGGTCTCTTCAGACTGATTTCCATTTCACACGCTCCTTAGAGGCACTCAGTAACATTTGTTGAATAGATGAATGAAGGTAAAATGCCAGCTCTATAATTTGTCAGATTTCTATAACTGCCATGAGTCTTTCTCAGAAGAGAGCAGGGGCTCTATTCCATGTCACTGGAGTATTTCACCCATTTCTGTACCTTCCTCCTTTTTATTTTTTTCAAACGATGTATGCCTGTATATTTGGCAAAAGTCCTTTCCACACACACAGAAAAAGGAGACTACAGGCATACCTCATTTTACTGTACTCCTCAGTACTGCCATTTTTACAAATCAAAGGTTTGTGGCAATCCAGTCTCAAGTCCATAGGCACCATTTTTCCAACAATATTGCTCACTTCATGTCATATTCTGATAATTCTTATAATATTTCAAACTTTTTCATTATTATTGTATGATGATCTGTGATCAGTGATCTTCGATATTACTATTGTAATTGCTTTGGGGTGCCAGCAAACACACACAAAAAAATGGTCAGTTGAGCTGGTAACTGTTGAGTGCGGCCTGACTGCTCCACTGACCAGCTGTTCCTTCCCCCACTAGCTAGCCTCTCTCTCTCCTCAGGCCTCCCCAGTCTCTGAGACATAAAAATACTGAAGTTATTAGGCCTACTATGTGTTCTACTAAGTGTTCTGGTGAAAGGCTGTGCATCTCTTATTTTAAATCAAAAGATAGAAATGATTAAGCTTAGTGAGAAAGGTATGTTGAAAACAGATAGGCTGAAAGCTAGGCCTCTTGTATTAAACAGTATAGCCTAATTGTGAATACAAAGGAAAAGTTCTTGAAGGAAATTAAAAATTTAAAGCTACTCCAGTGAACATGCAAATGATAAGAAAGTGAAACAACAGCCTCATTGCTGATCCCGAGAAAGTTTTAGTGGTCTGGAGAGACAGCCACAATATTCCCTTAGGGCAAAGCCTAAACCAGAGCAAGACAATAACTCTCTTCAACTCGATGAGGACTGAAAGAGGTAAGAATGCTGCTGAAGAAAAAGTCTCAAGCTAGCAGAGGTTGGTACATGAGGTAAAAGAGAAAAAATGACCTTCATAACAAAGAGTGCAAGATGAAGTAACAAGTGCTGATATAGAAGTGACACCAAGTTATCCAGGAAATTAAGGAGTTGAGTTAATTCATGAAGGTGGCTACACTAAACAGATTTTCAATGTAGATGAGAAATAGCCTTCTATTGGAAGAGGATGCTATTCATAGCTAGACAAGAGAAGTCAATGCCTTGCTTCAAAGCTTCAAAGGACAGGTCGACTCTCATTAAACGTTAATGCACCTGGTGAGTTTAAGTTAAAGCCAATGCTCATTTAGCATTCTGAAAATCATAGGGCCCTTCAGAATTATGCTTAATCTGCCCTGCCTGTCCTCTACCAATGGAACCTCAAAGTCCTGATGACAGCACATCTGCTTACAACATGGTTTAAGTATTTTAAGTCTACCATTGACACTTACTGCTCAGAAAAAAAGATGACTTTAAAAATATTACTGCTCATTGGGGCGCCTGGGTGGCTCAGTGTGTTAAGCGTCCGACTTTGGCTCAGGACATGATCTCACGGTTTGTGAGTTTAAGCCCCACGTTGGGCTCTGTGCTGACAGCCTGTTGTGGATTCTGTGTCTCCTTCTCTCTTTACCCCTTCCCCTGCTTGTGAGCTCTTTCTCTCAAAAATAAATAAACATTAAAAGAAAAATTACTGCTCAATGCCACCTGGTCACCAAAGAGCTCTGATGGAGAAGTACAATCAGATTAATGTTGTTTTCAAGCCTGTTAACATGATATCCACTCTGCAGGCCATGGATCAAGGAGTAATTTAGACTCTCAAGCACATTTTGGGGAGCATCTGCATGCCTCAGTTGGTTATGTGTCTGACTTGCGATCTGCGCTCAGGTAATGATCTTGCAGTTTGTGAGTTCAAGCCTTGAGTTGGGCTCTGCACTAAAAGTGTGGAGCCTGCTTGGGATTCTCTCTCTCCCTCCTCTCTCTGCCTCTCTCCCACTTGTGCTCACTCTCTCAAAATTAATAAATAAACATTAAAAAAAAAAAGAAGCACATTTGGTCAAGCTGTAGCTGCTACAGATAGTGCTTCCTCAAATGGATCTGGGTAAAATGAACTGAAAACCTTTGGAAAGGATTCACCATTCCAGATGGCAATAGGAAGATTCATGATTCATGGGAAGAGGTAAAAAAACAAATCATCATAACAGAGGTTTGGAAGAAGTTGATCCCAAGCCTCCTGGATGATTTTGAGGTGTTCAAGACTTCAGTGAGGAAAGTAACTACAGATGTGGTGGAAATAGCAAGAAAACTAGAATTAGAAATGGAGCGTGGGGGTGCCTGTGTGGCTCAGTGGGTTGAGCATCTGGCTCCTGATTTTGGCTCAGGTCACAATCCTGGGTTATGGGATGGAGCCCTATATGCAGCTCCTCACTGAGCGTGGAGCCTGCTTAAGATTCTAAGATTCTCTCTCTCTCTCTCTCTCTCTGCCCCTCTCCCCAACTTGCACCTCCTTTCTGTCCCTAAAATTAAAAAAAAAAAAGATTTTCTTTTCTCTCTGCCCCTCTCCCCTGAACACCCGCTCTCTAAAAACAACAACAACAACAAGAAAAACCCCAACAAACCAAACAAACCAAAAAAGAAATGGAGTGTGAAAATGGGACTGAACTGCTGCAATCTCAGATAAAGCTTTAATAAATGAGTAGTTGGCTCCATATGGACAGGCAAAGAAAGTGACTTGGGGTGGAGATGCTGTGAAGGTTGTTGAAATGGCAATAAAGGATTTAAAACATCACATAAACAATTGAGAAAGCAGCAGTAGGGTTTGAAAAGACTGACTCCAATTTTGAAAGAAGTTTTACTGTGGCTGAAATGCTATCAAACCGCATTAACATGTAAGATCATTTGGAAAAGGAAGAGTCCATTGATACAGCAAATTTCATTTTAACAAACTGTCACAGCCACCCCTGCCTTCAGCAACCAGCATCCTGATCAGTCAGTAGCCAAAAATGCTGAGGCAAACACTCCTCCAGCTAAAAGCTAAGATGATGGCTAGCAATTTTTAGCAATAAACTCTCGGAAAGAAAGAAAAAGAAAGAGAAAGTAAGAAAGAAAAAGAAAGAAAAAAAGGAAAAGAAAGGAAGGAAGGAAGAAAAAGAAAGAAAAAAAGGAAGGAAGGAAGGAAGAGAGTATACATTTATAGTGACAGCTCAGAGCCTGGAGCCTGCCTTGGATTCTGTGTCTCCCTCTCTCTCTGCTCCTCCCCCGCTTGCACTCTGTCTCTGTCTCTCATGAATAAACGTTAAAAAAATTTTTTTTAAGTCTTTTAAAATGTTTATTCATTTTTGAGAGAGAGAGTGCGAGCAGGGGATAGGCAGAGACAGAAAGAGACATAGATTCTAAAGCAGGCTCCAGGCTCTGAGCTGTCACTATAAATGTGTACTCTTTTCCTTTCTTCCTAATGTATACACTTTAATTTAAAAAGATCTTATTGCTAAAAATTGCTAACCATCATCTTAGCTATTAGCGTAGCTTTTAGCCTGACATGGAGCTCGAACTCACAGACTGAAAAATCATGATCTGAGCTGAAGCTGATGCTTAACTGACTGAGTCACCCAGGTGCCCTTACATTTGTTTTTAGACATAATGCTATTGCATACTTATGATGAAGTATAAACGTGACTTTTATACACACTAGGAAGCCAAATAATTCATTTGACTCGTTCTACTGGGATACGAGCATTACTGCAGCAGTACGGAACAAGGCCAACAATAACTCCTAAATATGGTTGTAATAAAAAATGATACACAGACATGATTTTAAGAAAAAATCAGACAAAAAAGGAGCTTATCCTAAAAAGCTATAGTTTCTTGTAGAGTGCTTCTGCTTTTAAGAGACAACTAGTTCATCTATTCCTAATTTTACTGTCTTGGGTTGTTATTTACATCTCTAAATGTTTTACACTTCTATTTCTTGATTTATCAAAATCAGACATTATCTAGTGACCCCTATGACAAGTTAAATTACAGCAACTTTTGCCTCCCTTCCTTTCCACAAACAGCTATGTCACTATTCTTGTTTCCTTCACTGGCCACCTGCTACTTAATAACTCTCTTCACTTAATCCCCCACCCATTCACTCTCTCACTCATGTGCCTACTATATGGACCATGGACGGCCTTCCAGGGAGGCCTAATGTAGTATTTGACATATCTGAGTGTCCAATACATATTTTATGACAAATTAATCCGGTGCATTTGGGCTGAGACTGGATGACTAGAAAGAGCTGGCAATGTAATGGCTGCTGTGCCCAAACTGCTTCCTGACTGCTTGTTGTTCCTTGTGGCTCCTCTCCTAGTTTACGTCTCAGCTACTATCACCTGTACCTCAACTTTCACAATAGCATCTCTCTAGGACAATTCTAAGTGATGAAATTGGTTTATATTATTACATTAGAGATCAGAGTATCACGTGTATTACTACTGTTTTCTGCAGAATTAAGCATGTTATAGGGCACTCCCGTCTCTTCTCATAACCTCTGCAACCCTGCCATTCACTTTGCAATATGTCTATACTAAGTCTGGTAAACTCTTCTGTAAAGAATCAAGCAGTGAATATTGCAGGCTTAGAGAGTCATAGATCTCTGTGACAGGTACTCAACTCTGTCCTTAGAGCAGGAAAGCAGTCACAGACAAGATGTGAAAAGCAAAGCTGTGCTACAATAAAACTTTACTTAGAAAAACAGATGACAACGTGTAGTTTGGCAATCCTAGCGTATAACTTATGTGACCAGATAAATATTATCTTATAATCCAACAAGTGTGCTATGATTACACTTCCTCCTATGTGCATCCAAAGCAATGACCAACACTTATGCCTTTCAAAGTAAAATGCTTCTATTATAAAATACTATGAACTATGTGTTTTCATGACCCAGTTTTAACAAGCATCAAAATATGGCCAATTATGTTTTATTTGAACCTCGATCCATGCCCCCAACCTCCTTCATTTTGAGGTAAATCCCAAATAATTCTTATATTCTGTCTTTTTATTGGTGAGAGATTTCTTGCAATTTACCTACCTTATTAATTTTTTTAAAAAATGTATTTATTTTTGAGATACAGGGAGACATGGGGCTCGAACCCATGAATGTGAGATCATGACCTGAGCTGAAGTTGAAGTCTTAACCGACTGAGCCACATAGGCGCCCCTCTTATTAATTTTTTAAAAATATGTTTAAGTAATCTTTGCACCCAATGTGGGGCTAAAACTCACAACCCTGAGATCAAGAGTCACATGCTCTACAAGAAGCAAGCCTGCATGTAAATTCGAGTATTTATACTATGGATATTGGCAAATACTAGAATCAGGGCTTTAAAAAATCTCTACTCCTCCTGAAAGCTAGCACTGATATCCCTCTGTTCTTTTCCTGTGTCTTTATGCCATTTTCATTTAGTTATTATAAATCTAATGGGGTTACAATAAGGAAAGAAAACTAGTATGTTTGATTAGACTCCCACCTTTAATCAAAAATCCACTTTCCCTTTTTTTCTCTTTAATTAGGGTTTTATAGCCAAACTGTACTACATGGTTACACCTGGTGTTACTTATAATGGTGCATTTCAAATGGGTGGTACACAGAACAGACCTCTTACCTGCATATCCAGTTCATGGCACCTTTGAGCAATTTCTTCCTTTGCTGACAAAGCTTCATTTAGTTCCTCCGTAGTTTTCTTCAACTAGTTAGAAACAAAGAGATACAATAAACATTTCAATATGAAGTAACAACAATTAATAATTACACAGGTATAATAAAGAATTAAAACACTCTGTCCCATTTCTTTCTGAGGGGCAGGGAGAAATGGAGAATCTTCTTCAAGAGTCAAAGGAAGGCATTTCTAACCTTGAGTATCTTCTAGTCCTAAGTCTTGTTTTCTCTGTACTCTGAATCTGGTACTTTCCTCTAATCAAGTTTTCTTACATTTGCCTATCTGGGCTACATGATTCTTGGTAATGTTGATTCTGTAATAACTGAGAAATTTTACCTTGATAAAATATGCATGTGCTAGAGGATAGAGGTTTCAACTGTTCAAATATATAGCTAATGTATTTCAACCCAAGTTATTCAGTCATATTAAACCTTTATGTTAGTTTGTATAACAGTTCTTAAAATATTATCTAATTCCCAACACAAACCAAACATTTCTGAGTTGTGTTCCAATAATATATAAACTCTAAGTTAACAAAACATGAGCAAATTAATTAAAATTAATTGATTACTTAAGAAAAGAAAAATTGGTTTAAAAATCATATTGGCTTTTCCTTTCATGTGACCAAACCTCTGTGTAACATAGATTAAAAAAAAAAATTCATACACGATAACAACTTTAGGAGCGCTTGGGTGGCTCAGTCTGTTAAGAGTCAGACTCTTGATTTAGTTAGGCTCAAGCCATGATCTCCAGTTCCAGCCTCCCACCTCACTACCCTTTGGGATAGTCCCTCTTTCCTCTCTTTCCTTCTCACTCTGCCTCTCCCCCACTCACATGCTCAAAGACTTGTTCTCTCTACCCCTACCTCCCTCTCAAAATAAATAAACTTAAAAGAAAGGTAACACCTTTAAAACCTAACATCACAAAGTAAGGGAAGCAAATTATAACTTGGGTTAAAATTATATCATGTTCAAAGATTTTCCTACAAAACATTTAGAAACCATGGGGAAATGAGAGAGGGTAATGTGAAGATATCTGTTCACTCTTTGGGACCAACGTCCCAGGATAGCTGGAACACAGAAACTGACAATGTAACTAACAGTAGTCTATTGAAAAGTAGTAATTAAAATTACAAAATAGGGGCACCTGGGTGGCTCAGTTGGTTAAGCGTCCGACTTCGGCTCAGGTCATGATCTCACGGTTTGTGGGTTAGAGCCCCGCATCAGGCTCTGTGCTGACAGCGAGCTCAGAGCCTGGAGCCTGATTTGGATTCTGTGTCTCCCTCTCTCTCTCTCTGTCCCTCTCCTATTCACATTAGTCTCTCAAAAATAAATAAAATGTAAAAAAAAATTAAAAAATTACAAAATAACTTTGGTTAAAGCCACAAGAATACACCACAGGGTTCCTTTAAAAATACAGTAGTTTCCTTAATGCATTTAAGTATCAGTGTACTGTTCAATTGTTCACAGAAGGTAAATGATCTTTATCACAAAGATAAAGGAAGAAAAATGTGAAATAAAAGGTATTTTGTATTATAAATAAATCATAAGATTAAATGCATGCCATTTCCCAGGAATCCATCTGTTGTGTTAAATGTAGCATGCAGAAAGATATCACTAATAGAAAAAGTAAAATCATTACTAGAAAACATGAATTATAATGACTGAAAGTTAATTTGCATAATGGGTTATGCAATATTTTAATTACAAATTTAATTACTAATGTGTAATACCCACTAGTAAAGTAGCTTAAGTTCTTGAATTTTAGTAAAAATCAAAGAATTAAACCAATATATCCTGTAAGCAATTTCAAATGAAACATTCTTTTCATTAATATATAAAGTTTATCCTTTTCAATCTCTGCATGGATAAAAACAATGCAAAATGATATACCTGGCGATCAAGGTCAACATAGGTATCATTTCCAGCAGAAACAGGAGATTCCTTGCTCATCAGCTGCAATTAAGATTTAAATGATTTGTCACTATGAGGCAAAAAAGACATCATATAAAATGTACTAACATAACAACATGAACACCCAAATCACCAAAGAATTATAAAAATTAAAAAAACACAAATGTAAAAGGAACATTTTCCTATACATTAAAACTTCTCAGTCTGGAATATTTTCTCATTCTAGAAAAATGCTTTCATTTAAAATTATAGCTCTGGGGGCACGTGGGTGGCTCAGTCAGCTGATTTCAGCTCAGGTCACGACCTCGTGGTTCGTGGGATGAAGCCCACACTCAGGCTCTGCACTGATTGTTGGGCTCTACCCCTCCCCCCACACTCACATGCATGCTCTCTCTCTTTCTCAAAATAAATTAACATTAAAAAAAATAAAATTATAGGTCTAAATTCTGGGGCTCCTTTTCACTGTAAGCCCAGGCATAAGAATCAGTTATTCTTATCACTAAAAAGACAGGTCTTTTAGTTTAAGAAGTGGATGGGGCCCCTGGGTGGTTCAGTTGGTTAAGCGTCCAGTTTTGGCTCAGGTCATGATCTCATGGTTCGATTTGTGGGTTTGAGCCCCACGTCAGACTCTGTGCTGACAGCTAGCTCAGAGCCTGGAGCTTGCTTCAGATTCTGTATCTCCCTTTCTCTCTGAGTCTCCCCTGCTCACACGGTCTCTCTCTGTCTCTCAAAAATAAAAACATTAAAAAAAAATTTTTTTAATGGCTAAATATTTTAAAGTGAACTTTTCAGCAAAAAAAAAAAAAAAAAGGAATACCAACACTAAGTAACTATTTCTAAAGAATAAATATGGGCAACATCAATATAAATCAATATAAGCAAAATGAACTGGCTAATGTTTGTAACACATGCACACACAAATTTACGTCTTAGCCTCTCTCACCCTGGTGTTGCAAAGAGGGATGATCCATAAAGTGTGAGGGGCTGGGGGAGAAAAAGATAAAATTCTGACTGTGACAAAAGTCAGGGGCAGACCCAAATGGTCCCAATTTCCTATTGCTTCCTTCTTATATTCTGTCTGAAGGACAAAAGAATGGAGGACAATTAGAAATGTGGGGATGCACTATTGAGAGATCTTATCATTTCAGCCTTCAATCCCATTGAAGACCTGAAATGTTATGTTCAGCTGTACCTTGTTCTTATCGGGGTTCTCAAAGTGAAGTTCTCAAAACAGCATCATTGTTGCCTGGAAACTCACGAGAAATGCAAATTACCAGGTCCCAGCCCAGATGTATTGACTCAAACTATTTAAGGTTCAGCAACATGTTTAAGAAAGTCCTCCAGCTGATTCTGATGCATAATGAAGTTTAAGAAGCACTGCTCTATATTAATGGGATGAGAAAAGTTCAAAGCCCCTTAGCATAATTGGGGGTGGAGGGATCTCAGGAAGAGTAAAAAATACTGGCCTCAATGTTTACGCTTTCCTTGTGACAATATTAATCAAAGGATTTTTAAGACTTCTTCCAACTGTGAAAACAATCCCATGGCAGAGAAGATACACTTCATTAAAAAGATAAAAAGGAAAAAACATTAATTTACCATCTAGAAATAATCATCTTTTAATAATTCTGAAATATTTAAGAAGCTACCAACCATGGGTGTAGCACAGGTCAAGTGAGAAAGACAAGCACAGTGTGGTAAGGGCTGTGACGGAATATCAGAGGCGGTATCTGATATGGAGGCAGGTGGCAGAAATACTAGGAGTCGTTGTCTGTCCCCCCCCCCGTCTTTTGCCTCTTCCCATTACTGCAGTTAAGTCCTCCTCATGACAAAGCAACACTTCTGAATAAAATCCTAGGTCTCCTATGCTCTGAACACAACATTTGTCATTCCTGCTCTCATTCAGTTATGTTTAGTTTACATGCTTCTCCACTTGAGGTTTCCAGCCCTATACCTCCCTCATTTCTCTCAGGTTTCCAGTCAGAGCCGATCACCTTCTTCCTTATTCTGCTTAGACTTTATAGTAAATGTTCTTGTTTTTGCCTGCTCATGTTTACTCCTTTCTTTTGCTAATATTATCTTATTTTGGGGAATCTTCCTACCCTGTTTAGCTTCCACGGTTCATCATTTGTTTAACCAACTACCTTCTCTTTCTAGCTTACATTTTTCAAGGTCTATTATGTTGATGGCTTTTGTCAATATCATCAATTCTCTTACCTCCATTCCTTGTTCCTGGTAAAATCTTAATCTAAAATCAATTCAAATACCTGTCTGTTCTGACCATAAATCCTGACTGCTAAGTACTGAGAGAGTAAACAAAAAAAAATTTTAGTCCTAAAACACTATTAATACATAGTTTCCAATTTCAACTGGGCCTTCAAAGTTGTCCCCAAAGTATAGTTATGCTTCCCCAGTCAGCAGTTTATTCCCTTCACAGATTATTCTAAACCTTCTTCACTTCTCAAACCTCACCAATATACCTACTCTTCATCAGAAAACTTTGTCTCCAAATAAAAATCTTCCATGTCTTAATCCACAAAATTGGCAACATTCATGCCCGTCCTTTCCTTCTCCAATCTTGTAATATAAGTGCTGTTCTTCCCATAAAGGCTAATCCCTCCACTTGTGCTCCCTGACCCAGTCTCTTCCCAGTTTCTCACAGACCCTGTACCATTTATCACCCTCTCTCTTATAAATCAACATCTGTCCTCTTACTTGTGGCCTCTTCCAATTAGCATTCAAAGAATTAAAAGACTATCATTTACCTGACCACCATTTATATTTCTCCAAAGATGAGTGCATGAAAAGATGCTCAACATCATTTGTCTTTAGGGAAATGCAAATAAGCTGCAAGGAGATACCACTTCATACCCACTAGGAAGGTTGACAAAGAGGTGGAAAAACTAGAATCCTAGTGCATGGCTGGTGGGAATTTAAAATGCTACAGCACCCATGGAAAAGAAGTTGGGGCTTCCTCAAAAAGTTAAACAGAGAATTGCCATATAGCCAAGCAATTCAATTTCAACATACCCAGAATAAGTGTTTAAAAAAAATGAAAAAAACAAAAACAAAAACCCTGGGGCTGGCTCAGTCGGTAAAGGATCCAACTCTTGATTTCAGTTCAGGTCATGATCTCAAGGTTGTGAGATTGAGCCCACGTCCATGCCCAGCGCAGAGCCCACTTAAGTCTCCCTCTCCCTGTCCCTTTGTCCCTCCCCAGCTCTCTCTCAAAAATATTCACAGCAGCATTATTCACAATAGCTAAAAGGTAGAACAATCCAAATGTCCATCAATTGATGAATGGATAAACAAAATGTTGCACATCCATACAATGGATTATTCAGCATAAAAAGGAACAAGTATTGATACATGCTACAACATGACCTTGAAAATATTATGCTAAATGAACAAAGCTAGACACAAAAGGCCACATATCTTATGTTTCCATTTATATGAAATAACCAGAATAGGGAAATTCATAGAGACAGAAAGCAGATTACTGGTTGACAGGGGCTGGAACAAGGAGGAAATGAGAATTGCCTGTGTAAGGGGTATGCAAGGTTTCCTTGTGCTGTGATGAAAAATGTTCTGGAACTAAATAGTGATAATGCTTGCACAACATTATAAGCACACTAAATGTTACTAATGGCAAATTTTTGTTATATATATTTTACCATGGTACAAAAAAAATCAAGGTCATTACTACTTGAATAAAGAAATATAAATAGAATGTGCCAAAAAAAAAAAAAAAGCCCTTCTTCCTTCTATTATTCTAGCCAGCTATTCTTTCTCTTTCTCCCTCCTAGGTCCAACCAATCACCAAGCCTACTGATTCATTTCTTAAAATTTTATGTTTTCTTTCTTTTCTTTTGAGAAAGAAAGAGACAATGCGAGCAGAGGAGGGACAAAGAGAGAGGAAGAGACAGAATTTGAAGACAGGCTCCAGGCTCTGAGCTAGCTATAAGCACAGAGCCCGATGCGGGGCTCGAACCCACGAACTGTGAGATCATGACCTGAGCCAAATTCGGACGCTCAACTACTGAGCCACCCAGGTGCTGCTCAAGCCTTCTGATTCAAGCTCTTAGAATTTTCAAATCTGTCCACCTGTCCCCACCCCACCAATAACCTAGTTCAGGCTTCCATCATTCTTTGCTGGATAATTACCAACATCTTCTTAACTGCTCTCCCATTTTCTAAACTGGTTTTCCTCCAAAGCATTCTTGTCATCATATGGATTTTCTTAAGTACAGATGTCAATGTATTTTCTCCCTAAAATCTATTCGTTGGTTTCCAAAATCCCAACTCTAATGAAACTGGTCAATATTTTAATGATCTTAGGTCTCTGGTTTCATTTCTAAGCACTTCCTACCTCACCATGTTTGCTATAGGCACCTTCCTTTAGCATCTCCAACATTCCATGCAGATCTTGCTTCTCTTGCCCCCTGGACTTTATTATTATTATTTTTAATGTTTTATTTATTTTTGATACAGAGAGAGACAGAGCATGAGAGGGGGAGGGTCAGAGAGAGAAGGAGACACAGAACCAGAAGCAGGCTCCAGGCTCTAAGCTAGCTGTCAGCACAGAGCCTGACGCGGGGCTCGAACCCACAAACCTGAGATCTGACCTGAGCCGACTGAGCCACCCAGGCGCCCCTTGCCCCCTGGACTTTAGGACAATTTTTACTCCTTCCTTACTTCATCTTATTCTTCTGTGCTCAGATGAGATGCCACTGTCCCTGCCCTGAGAAGCCTTCTGATAAGTCTCTAAACTGAGTTAGCTACTTCTTTGAAGTACTCCTAATATTTTTCCCATCATGGTATTTTCATTTTGAATGCTTTAAATGTAGTATGTGAATTGCGTGGCTAGCCATTTCTCCCACTTGACTTGGACTTCTGGGGCAAGAGACCATGTCTGTCTTTTTCACAATTGCATCCCAAATTCCTACTATAGCTTCTGGGTATGTGCTAAATGAATAACAGCTGGCGAAGTGACCACTTGAGCTAAAGCCGCCCCTGTGCTAAATGAATAAAAGAAATATGCACATAAATGACATATAATCTATTTTAAAATCTAGTTGTATGTACAATTTTATATACTGCTTTGTTTACCTGACATTTTAAATGTTTTCCCTTTGTCATAATATCCTCTTTCTAAAAATTTTTATCAGCTATATAATATTTCATGAGATGGAGGTCCTGTAAGTTAAACACTTGCTTCCTAATGGATGCACATTGTTTTCATATTTCTATTAGTATAAAATAGCTCAGGAAAGCATTGGTTCTTGGGGTTGGAATCTTGGGGTTGGGACCAAGTCTCATGCTGGGTATAGAGACTGCTTAAATAAATAAACCTTAAATAAAATAAAATAGTTTGAAAAACACTGTTGTACTTGATCTTGGTGTAAATTTTTAAAAAATTTTTTAACATTTCTTTTTCTTTTTTTCCTTTAATATTTATTTATTTTTGAGACAGAGAGACAGAGCATGAACAAAAGAGGGGCAGAGAGAGAAGGAGACACAGAATCTGAAAGAGGCTCCAGGCTTGATCTGTCAGCACTGAGCCCGACATGGGGCTCGAACCTATGAGATCACGACCTGAGCCGAAGTTCGACACTTAACCTACTGAGCCACCCAGGTGCCCCAACATTTATTTTTCAAGAGAGAGAGAGAGAGAGAGAGAGAGAGAGAGAGAGAGAGAGAGAGCGAGCGAGCACGTGCACAAGCGAGCGGGGGAGGGGCAGAGAGAGGGAGACACAGAATCCAAAGCGGGCTCCAGCCTCTGAGCTGTCAACACAGAGCCTGATGCGGGGCTCAAATCCATGAACCGCGAGATTATGGCCTGAGCCAAAGTTGGACACTTAACCAACTGAGCCATCCAGGTGCCCCTTTGGGCTAAATTTCTAAATAATTCCTTGGGCTAGATTTATAGAATTAAGAAACACTTGGTCATAGACTTATAGAAAAACTGGCAAATATAGAAAAGAATATAGAATATCCAACCATTTGGAGATAGTTAACGTTTTGGGAAGTTTGTTTTCACTCCTCTTAATTTCTAACCGAAATGGGATTCTACTGCTCATGTGCTGTTTCCCTAGATAAGTCTAACCCATGTTGTTATGTTTTTCAAAAATATACTTCAATGCTACATATTATGCCAAAGTATTATTCTACCATAATTTACTTATCTGTCCCCCTGTTGCTGGGCAGCTAGCGTATTTCTAATATTTCAGCTAGAAAATAACGTTGAAATAAACAATCTTGAGGCAATATAGCACAACAGTTCTAGGTATGGTTTCTGAATTCAGACAGCTTAGATCTGAGTTCTAACTCTGCCAGTACTGCTTACATGAACTTGAGCAAGTTATTCAGTCGATGTTTCACTTCCCCTTTTATAAAATGGGGATAATAACAGTATATACCTCAAAATATTCTATTAATTTTTCACTATTTTTATTGTGGTAAGATATACGGAACATAAAATTTGCCATTTAAAAATTTTAAGTGTACATTCAGTAGTACTGATTATAATTTTAAAAGTTAATAGAAGTATTGTGTTTAGTAAGTACCAGCACTATCTTGCACATTGTAGGTGCTAGATGAACATTTGCTATTACTATTATCTCTGTATTTCAGATCGCCTTAGGATAAATTCCTAAAAATAGAATTGTAGGATCAATTATTGTACAGCAGAACTGTTAGTGGTTCCTTATTATTTTCCCTATATTTTGCTTAATAAAAGACTTCTCAAATTGTGGTTGGGTTATGACTACCTGGGGTAGTCATATTTCAGGGGTGCCTGGGTGGCTCAGTCAGTTGAGCAACTGTTGATTTCGGCTTAGGCCATGATCTCACGGTTTGTGAGATTGAACCCCATGTTAGTTTTAGTGCTGAATCCCTTCTTGGGATTCTTTCCCCCTCTCTTGCTCTCAAATTTGAAAAAGACATTTCCCAGATTCCCTGTGTAGCTATGTGAGTAATATCTGGCTTATTGGAGTGAGAACTGCTGAAAGTTTACTTAGAGAAAGTGAATAACTATTCCTTCAATCCTTCCTGATGGCTGGAAATGTGAAGGTGATAGATGGAACTTGATGAACCTCCAACTGGGAATCATATATTAAGGATGGCAGACAATAAGAAACAAGAAAGCTGGATCCCTGATGATAGAGCAAAACCCAGGGCCATTGAAGAGCACAATCTCCTATCTTGTTTAAGAGACGATCATTTTGAGGGGTGCCTAGGTGGCTCAGTTAGTTAAGCGTCCTTCTTTGGCTTGCTCAGGTCATGATCTTATGGTTTGAGGGTTCGAGCCCCATGTTGGGTTCTGTGCTGACAGCTCAGCACCTGAAGCCTGCTTCGGATTCTGTGTCTCCCTCTCTCTGACCCTCCCTCACTCATGCTCTGTCTCTTTCAAAAATAAAATAAAAACATTAAAAAAAAATTTTAAGAGATAATTTTGATATTTTAACATTCATGACTTAATATCTTATATAATATAAAAGAGTATAACATGATTTTAAGCTATACCAATTTATCTTCCTACCATCAGAGCTGACTGCTAAAGTGATAATCTTTTCAAAGTTTTGTTTTTTGGGGAAGGTTCTGTGTAGTAAGGAAATCTGGCTGGCCTGTGTACCATTACTGGCAAGTAGCCTCTCAATCTCCGGGATTTCCTAACTGATAAAAGTATCTGTGATTTGTACGTCTCTAGATAGTTTAAAAAGATGAATGACTCCAGTTGGGGGCTGGTCATGCCAGAAAGACCAGCCATGTATTAGATTATAACTCGATAATGAGTCTGACTTCTGGTGGGGAGGAGAGCTAGAAACTGTGTTCAACCCCACGGTCACTGATCCAATCAATCATTCCTACATAATGAAACCCAATAAAAACTCTGGACATGAAAACTCAGGTGAGCCTCTGTGGCTGGGAGTAAATGTTAATGTGCTGGGGGTGTGATATGACTTGATTCCATGAAGAGGTTACAACAGAAACTTTGCATATGGGACTCCCCTAGGCCTCACTCTATGCACTTTGGGGGTGAGAGGAGTTGGTTCTGGTTTGTATTCTTTGGCTACAATAATACTGTCATCATTCTTGAGTTCTGTGAATTAGCAACCTAAGGGGGTAATGGGAACCTCCAGATTTACAGTCATTTGGTCAAATTTAAAAAAAAATCACTTTATATAATTTGCATTTAGCATTTTTCATGTTTGTTATATTTGTCAGTTGCATATTCATGTTCTGTATTGTTTTCTATTACCCCTAACAATTTGTTCTACTGCTTTTAAAATCAAAAACATTCCCATATTCTGAGATCAACTAGTTCTATTAATCTACATTTTATTTTTACTTTTATAGTTTTATGTTTCACATTTGATGGAGTTGAGGACATGCTGCCCTAAACTATGGCATCCTGGAATCCTGAATATTTCAAGCTGAAGGAATTTGAGAAATAGTAGGTATAGGAAAGACTTTCTACCTTCTCCTGAAACAAGTCATAAAACCCTCATGTGAGAGCTACTCTCCCTAGACTCAGAGGGAAAAAGCATTCTTATCTCCAAAGACAGTGGGATTTTGAAAGGACTCTGAATGAATAGGATTGCTGTTTCCCCCAGGTTACTTATCTCAAACCCTTTTTGCCCTATCATATTTTCCCATGATTTCCATGATTTCTTCATCAAACCTAGCACCAAAACACTCATGTTTAAACAAGTCTTTAGTCATCATTTCCTTAAGAAGATTCTGGTGTCATATAAAACATCCATTAAATACATTTGTATCCTTTTCCTTGTTAATCTGTCTTTTGTTAATAGATGCCTCAGCTGAGCATCTGGATAGGGAGAGGAAAGAGATAATTTTCCTCCCCTATAGCTTCAGTATAAATATTCATCTAGAAACTGCTTTGGGTATGGTTGGAATTGAAGATCGATTTTCTGACAAACAAGAAACTAATAATTAAGTGTGAGGTATACTGCTGGTTTAAGATATATATTTAAAATGGCTTTAGGAATTAGTCTACTATTCCTAATTCATTAAAGCATTTTTAAAAATTAGAAAAGTCACTGAATATTTATATTTACAAGACAAATGTTTAAGATTTAAATAAAAACAATAAATTTAATGTATGACTTATTAAAATAATTTAATTTTATTAAAATAAAAATGAGGCAAGTTATATTGTAAGTGTAAAGAAAAAATTCTCAAGAAAAATGAGGAGAACCTTTTTTAAAATTTCTACTTCTGCTATTTATATTCACATTTGCTCCTTTAATTTCTCACACATAGTTCGAAGAAATTTCCAACGTACCTCTTGAATGGCTGTCATGACAACATGTTGAACAGATTCCTCCATCATCATAATGGCTTGGATGTACTCTGAAAACAAGAATAATCTGGAATGTCACTGTTCAAGTTAAAGATACTCAAGAGAGTAAAAAGCTCACACTTCATGAATTCTTGTAAGTAGTCTCCTGTGTTTTGACTCTTCCCAAGAATTCTTCATATGTGGTTAAATATATGCACCACAGGTAAAGTAGAGGCTGAAAATTACAGTAGATAACCGCCCCCCCCCACCATTACTTACAAAGTCAAGGCTACAGCTAAAGGTCACAGGAATATGGTATCTCAAGAATGTAAACAATAAATTGGTAAAGTCTAAAGCCAGGAATCAAAGAACTCCTCATTACTATTCTTAAAATTTAGAACTCTTTCACATTATACTGTTACAGGTTAAAAAAAAAAAAAGCTTTGAATTCTGTGCCTGATTCTTGTGTGACAAAGCACTGCACTGTGTACAATTTCTATCTTAATATTTTCTTGCTATACAATAGAAAAATCTTAATAAACCTGAGAGTTGCTTAGGACAATGAATTAAGATAGAAACTGACACCATATAAAAACAAATCTTGCATAAGCCTAGACTTTAAAATATACTCTAATAAGGTGAAGTACCAACTTTATCAATCTTACCCTCGCCACTGCCAAAAAAAGAAAAAAAGAAGGATCTCTCAGTTATCAAGAATAACAAAGCCGAAAAAAATTTCTTGTCTTCTAAAAAAAAAAAAAAAGCCCTACAAGTACTTTTCCTTATTTGCAAATCCAACAATGAATGGAAAAAGTGGGATTAAGCATTAAAAAAATCAGGCCAGGTGTATTCTAACAAATATGGTAAATACATTTTAATAAGAATCATTTAAAAGAGTAATTAGGAAATCTTAGTCTCAACCTGCTTCTCTCAACATACATCCAAAAAGTCCTCCCCCGCATAGGTACACCAAAAACTTGTCTCAGCACTTCAGGCACCACATGATGGAGTCTTACTGGGAAACTGCTAGAGTGAACTTACGAGACTCATGTATTTGGAATGCTGAGTTGTATAAAGTTTTGTGTGACAGACAACTTTTTTTTAAAAAGTGAAGTATTTTGATAACACTATTAAATTGTGATGTTCTGACATTCTGGTTACTCATGCCATAGCTTTTATTCATAAAAAAAATGTGTTAAGCAAGTGTTTGGGGTGCTTGGGTGGCTCAGTCGGTTGAGCGTCCAGCTTCAACTCAGGTCATGATCTCACGTGTTTCCTGGGTTCGAGCCCCATGTCGGGCTCTGTGCTGACAGCTAGCTCAGAGCCTGGAGCCTGCTTCGGATTCTGTGTCTCCTTCTCTCTGACCCTCCCCTGCTCATGCTTTCTCGCTCTCTCAAAAATAAATAAAACATTAATAAAGTTTTTTTTTAAAAAGCAAGTGTTGTTCGTAGGATACTGTACCCAATCAAATGTGTGGTGACACAAACACACAACACACTTAAATCACATCTATTTTCTTAGGGCAACAGTAGGAATGTATCAGAACCACTATTTGGAAAAAAAAATTCTTTAGTCTGAGCTTGGTTTCCTGTTCTGTTTTGTTAATGAGGAGCATCCTTTAAGTGTGGGAATGCAAGGGAGTGCTTGCAGATGTTCTATTCAAAGGTACTACACACAGAATCCCAGGGCTATGGAGAAAATGGCACAGCTAGGATGACTAAATACCCTCAAAATAAAAGACTGTGAACATGGAAAAGAAAAAGCAGTGGCACTGATAATGGGGAAGGAAACTTAATGACAGTCTGTTGGAAGTGAAGAAACTAACAGTAGGAACAAGGAGGTAAGGAAGTTATTATTAGTAAGGTGTGAGAGGGGAAGCGTTAGTTAAGAAGCGGTGTTGCCACGTCAAGGCCCTTCCCCGCGAACACCGTAAAGTGCTACATGATAAAATGATGATGACAACTACATTAATGTACAATTTTTGAAAAGAAAAAAATTACAAATCTTGTGTCCAAAATATAAATATATATGATTCTCGGGTGCAGACCTATGAGGCAATGCTGGAGAACAAGGTGTGCTAGCTCAGGGAGTTTATCCTGAAAACTTAGCTTTCTTTGGGCCAAAATGTACAGCAGGTGAGTGTGATGAGCATGAAGTTTAAACATGGAGATACATGGGTTATTGTCCTTGCCTAACCTCTCATAAACCAGAAGTCTTGGGCAAGTCACTTGGCTTTCCTCATGTGTGTAAAGTATTTTTTTGTTCTATGAGTACCTAACCAGGCAGAAGACACTCTTACCACTATTTATTTGCCCTGATTTGAGAAGACAAATGGCCAAGATAAATGTATGCTAAGTCAATGTTCTGAGCAATTGCTCCTTACTTTTAGAAACTGAAAAACTTATCTAAACATAAAGGCTTTTTGGGGCACCAGGGTGGCTCAGTCGGTTGAGCATCCATCCAGCTTTGGCTCAGGTCATCATCTCGCGGTTCGCAAGTCTGAGCCCTGCATCAGGCTTTGTGCTGACAGCTAGTTCAGAGTCTGAAGCCTGTCTTCAAATTCTGTGTTTCCCTCTCTGTGACCCTCCCCTGCTCACGCTCTCTCTCTCTCTCTCTCAAAAATAAATAAAAACATTAAAAAAAACCACAGCTTGTTCTTTAAAAAAAAAAACCAAAAAAAACCCATACAGGCTTTTTTATTCATATAGCGCTTTATGGATTACAAAGCAAATACGCATATACAATTTCATTCACTCCTAATGACTATCAGGTTTTGTATCCTCATTCTGTAAACGTGGAAATGGGCTTAGTACTTAGTCCCATGCTAGGCAAGTAGTAAATGGCAGACCGCTTTAGTAAGCCTCACATCATCCTGAGAACACAACTCAGAAATTCATTTACTTTGCTTGTTGGTTCTTAACTATGTTTCTGAAAACAGGGAACGCCCTCTGGATAAATAAGACGCTAAAATCCTATTCAAAGTTTCATCCTTCATACACAATTTGAAGGTAAAAACTGAATCTAGGTGTCACACGGGACACCTGGTCTATGTGGGAATCTGGATAAACATCATGATTGGTTGCTTTCCAGAGGACTACGGATACAGAACACATCCTTATGTCTTCCTGTTTCTACCCTGTGGTCAGTACAATTGGTCAACTCTTAAAAGGTGTATGTTCCCAAGAGCAAGTGAATCTCATCACAGAATAAGCATATAAGAGGTCATTATCTGAATTCAATAAACTACCCTAAATAATTTTCATACACCTTTTAAAATCAAAACATCTACTTAGAGATTTAATGTGTCTAGAATCTTATTATAGCTGTCTTCTAATCTTTGACAAAAAAACCATTAGACATTTTAGTAAAATATACATATTATTAGAAAAAATTCCTGTATCACAGACCAATAAAACTAGTCACAGTCTGAGGAAAACAATATTGGCAGCTATTAAACTTGTCACACTAGAACACAAGTATATACAAGTTAAATAAAAATCTGTTTTGCATTACCAGGGGGGAGTGCTCACTTTGGCAGCACATATACTAAAATTGTATTACCAGGGGTGAAGTAGAAGGAATAAGAAAAAAAAATCTTTGGGCTTAAAAAGAAAAAAAAGTCTGTCTTCTATGAAGCTTATATAGTGATAGTAAAACGCTGTGCCCTCATTGTTCTGAGTAAACCCTATGTACCTTTCTTTTATTTCATCACCCCTCATCACTTCCTCACTATTCTCTAATTATAGTGGTGTGTTTCTTGGTCTCTCAAAGGTAACTAAGTCCTTCTGACATTCAGTTTCTACTACTCAGATTACTCTCAATCCACTGATCTCCACATCTTTGCCTAAATAACTTCCCTGGCTCACACCTGGACTGGCCCCTGTTACACTGCACCTTCACAGCACTCAGCCCCATTCAGATGACGCAGTTATTATGTGTGGCACTGCTTCCTCTTCTCCCTCCACTCACCAAACTATTCCCCAAGGGAAGGTGTCATGTCTACTCTGTCTGGCAATGTGCTCCTAGCCCCAGCATGACACAGGAGTTTGGTAAATATCTGTGAAATAAATCCTTCATCCTTGCATTTAGTATCCAATTTTAAGTTCCCAGGGCTAAATTGATCTGGTATAGCATTATCATTATTACTGAGATTAATTTATCTGGACCTTCTCCAATTCACAGTAAATTTCATCATATTCAGTGTAGTTAAAACTAATCTACTCAAAGAATTACATAGTTTTGCAGAAAGGAAAAGAATCATCATAATCAAATTTATTCTAAGCTGCAAAACTCTTTTAATCTTGCAAAGTACTAGCAAAATCATAGAAAACAGCATTGTTTAAAGATGGCCTTATGAAGATGTTATTGTTTGTACTAGTGATGTATATATAATCTATATAGTATTTATTACTTTTCTTAATTATTTTAAATGCATACCCTAACATCAAATAAATTACCTTGCTTCTGTTCACAGTTCACAGCACAGCCTAAGATGAGTTGAAGCATCCTTCCAAGCTCTGCGGCATCAGAATGTTCCCCAATGAGGTTCACATCGGGAAGGGTAAAGTCATTAATTTGCTGTCCTAAAATCTGAATAGAGACATAAGGATTAGAATTGCATTTGCAGTTATGTGTTCAAATAAAATATTTGATACAAATTAGCTTGTCAGCACCATAAACTCATTGCTAAAGGCAGAGATGTTACCTCAATTTCACTTTCAATTTCTATTTTTATCTCCTATACCTAAGTTATAATGATCTTGATCACAGAAATTTAGTCCCAATCTGGTATGTGGTATAAACACTGAGAAAGGAAACTGAATACTTTGATCCTTTCACCAGCTCCCAAAAGAAAAATTCTCTGAAGTTCAAAGTAGAGCCAGAGAGGTGCTGAACAAAGGGCACTAGAAGGAGTGGAGATTAAATATAGGTTCACACCTGTATTTCATATCATTTAACTCCAAAATGCTGATAGCCAAATACCTGTATCAGGAAGGAAATGGAAGATTCCTTTACAGGGAAATTGGCCCCAAATGAAATGAAATATATGCAGACAAATGGGTAGGTTCCTGTCTAATAACCTGACAGTGAATAAAGAAAATACTAAAAGCACACAAACAGGATAAATATGGCGACTAGTGTTATGGGTGAGCAGGGCAAAGAGGGCCAGTATCTGGTTGCTCATGGTAATAACTATGAATTTGATTCGCAATAGGAAACCATGAAAAACTTTTGAGAAGAATGTCATAATCAAATTTATATTTTTAAAAATCATTTTGGCTTTAGGTGAAGATTAAGAACAGACTGTAGAGGGGCAAGGGTGAAATCAAGGTTACCAGTCAGGCTACTCTAGAAATCTAAGCAAGAGCTAATGATGGCATGGTATAAAGGAGTAGCAGTAAAGAAGGAAAAAGCTTTATTTTGGAGATTTAGGTTTTATGAAAATATCAAAAGAAGGAAGGACTACAGGATGATTTACAGGTCTTGGGCTTGAATAGAAGGTGGATGGCAGGATCACTTACTGAGTTGTGAAGATAAATGATGTAACTGTAGATGTAGGTATAAATGCAGGTAATCTTGTGGGAAAAAAACAATTCAGAAAATGACAGAGGCATCTAGGCTTTGTTGTGTTCCTTTGATATCTGTGATCATGAAATTTAAAGTAAAACTAGGTCCACTGCCTGATTTTTCCCCAAGCAATGCCTGGACTGTTCTGATGCAGACTCAGAGGATAAACTGAGTTAATCTGTGGATAGCAGTTTGCCATGGAATAAAACTAATGTAAGCAAGGGAGTTGGCTATAATAATGCCTGGATTCTAAACTACCTTCACAAGGGGAGAAGAGGAGAGAATGAATACATGGCAGAAAGTAAAGTGTTACATTAATAATCATCCACAAACTATCCACATTACTGTTACGGTGAAAAAGAGCCTCTATTTAGTAACCACCTAATAGATAGTTGTTTGAACCAACATCCTAAAAAAAGGAAGATAAACTGCTTATTAATTCTGAGGCAAGTTTTCCTTTACTTGAAACTACTATAAAATATTGTAAAATCAAATTATCCTATAGTAGTACTTCTAAGCAGAATGGGAAAAAAGTTCTCACCTCATGATTGTAATCCAGGATTCCTTTTAAAATTTTCTTTAAATTGCTAATCTGTTTAGAGAGAGATAAAATTGGGTACAAGTCAAGCATAGATCAAAATATAACATAAAAGATTCCTGAACCAACTAATCATTCTAGTTAATCATAAACATAAAAAATAAAACTCAACAGCATATGTGATTTCCATAATCATCAAAAAAAGAACTATCAATGGCTTAATTTATGTGATCTCAAGAGATTTATAATAAAAAATTAAGTGTCCAATCAGGTTAAATTTTTAATGTTATGATCACACTGACAAAAATTGGAGGATAATTGAACAAGACTTAACAGTGAGATTAAAAGTATTCAGATTTTCCTCAAGTAAAGCAAAAAATATGCCATCCTTACTGAAAACATCCTCCAGTACTGTCTTCCCTAGAAAAATGGAGTTGCATCTTACATAGAGATAAATTAAGGTCTAAAATTAGAACATTCATTAAGCAAAAATTACAGTCAAAATCAGGGTTGGAAATCTCTTAAAGTCTCCAAATTCTCTTCACTGTCAGAGAAGACCACTGATTGTTTAGCTGAACACCAAAGTAAATATTTAGGAGCCATATGGCTAAAAATATACTATGTTGAAACCCTAAGTACAACACTCAGCACTACAAGACACTTGTGGTATGAGGAGCATATCTAGGAGCAAGAGAGGGTGAGGGACCGGCAGGTTTCCTACCACTCAGCCACTCTGCAGTAAGAGTTTACTGGCTTATATATCATCTGAGTGAAATGACAGACGCGATCACCTGCACTAGTTAAGCTGTTATTCCCCCTCCCTTTTTTTTTTTCTTAACCTATCTCATTCGGCTGATATTGTTAAGTTAAATACGTATACGACAGGTTTCTGTTCACCCTAGCTGTCCCTACCCAATGTTAGTAGCTGAAGATGTCCTACAACAGAAGACAGTAGAACCTGCGACTATCAAGTAAAAGATGCTCAATTACAGCAGTGCAATCCAGTGAAATCAGACACATTTATTTCTTAGGGAAAAAAATAAACTAAAAACTTATATAAACAAAAAACTTATAAAGAAAACAAGTATGTTCCTATTTCTAGATAGATTTGGGGATATGACAAATATACAATATACTTTATTTCCTTTATTTTAGAATTTTCATTTTTTTCATATATTAACTTTTAAAATTAACATGTCTTAAAAATCAATGTGTTCATTTAAAATGATAGTTGAGGGGCACCGGGGTGGCTCAGTCAGTCCAACTCTTATTTTGGCTCAGATCAGGATCTTATTGGTTCATGAGATCAAGTCCCATGTTGGGCCCTGCGTGGAGTGTGGGGCCTGCTGGAATTGTCTCTCTCTCTGCCCCTCCCCTACTCGTTCTCTCTTTCTCTCTTTCAAAATAAACAAAGATTAAAAAAAATTAAATGGCAGTTGATTTCCTACTGAAAAGAACTATATATATTATCATTAATCAACCTTGAAATTGAAGAAATATAACACAGGATAAAATATGGAGAACAGGAATGCAAATCAGAACTAATTTTTCCAGTTCTGAATATTAAGAATATGATAAAGTTTTCCCCCTTCTCTCTATTACTGTTTCTGCCACACTAATGACACTAAAGATAAAGACAGTGCATTTGTGTGTGTGTTCTGTGCATGCAAGGTGGGTACACAACTCCCTCTTTGGTTAAGATAGCAAGCAAATACAAAATGATTAGTACCATTATTTTAAACATCCAGAATTGCTTTACACATTATACCATTAAAAGTAATTCATTTAATTGCCTCTTCTTGAAAGATTATTTAGAAATTAAAACAGTGGCTTAAACAGTGTCCATTCACTCTAGTGTAGTTTACAGAAGGGAATTAGATATTACCAGATATTTAAGCAATCAATGGATATTGTTCAAGTATGTGTCTTATGAAAGAAATAAAAAGGAGGTGCCTCGGTGGATCAGTCGGTTAAGCATCCAACTTCAACTCAGGTCATGATCTCACAGTTTGTGGGTTCAAGCCCCATGTTGGACTCTGTGCTGACAGCTCAGAAGCCTCCTTGGAATTCTGTGTCTCCTTCTCTCTCTGCCCCTCCCCCACCCACGCTCTGTTTCATTCTGTCTCTCAAAAATGAATGTTGAAAAAAATAATTATAAAAACCCCAAAACTAAAAAGACAAACTAATCTTAACATAAGTCTGGGTGCTTCACATGCTTACTCATTTGCATTTCTGAGTCTCTACCTGTCTATAACAAAGAGAAATGGGTCTAGAGCTTTCCAAATTGCTAGTCAAAATCATTGCTGGGTCATAAAAACCAATTTAGTGTGACAAAATCATAGAGATGGGGAACAAATCAGCGGTTTCCAGGGAGTAGGGTGAGGGGTGTACGGTGTGGACGTGGTCATCAAGGCAGCACCGTGGAGGCTTGCAGAGATGGACTGGCTCTGTGTCTTCACTGCAAACATTATAGGAAACCACATATCGATAGAGCAACACAGAATTGTACACAAAAACACTGAAAAGCATACATAAAACTGGTGAAAGCTGAATGAACTGGATGGTCCCCATGTCAGTTCCTTAGTTTTGATATTGTATTATACTTAAGCAAGATGTAACCACTGGGGGGGGCACCTGGGTGGCTCAGTCGGTTAAGTGTCCAACTTCGGCTCAGGTCATGATCTCACAGTGTGTGGGTTCGAGCCCCGCATCGGGCTCTGTGCTGACAGCTAGCTCAGAGCCTGGAGCCTGCCTTCAGATTCTGTGTCTTCCTCTCTCTGACCTTCCTCTGCTCTTGCTGCCTCTCTGTCTCTCAAAAATAAATAAAAAACATTGAAGATGTAACCACTGGGGAAACTGGGTGAAAGGTGCACAGAACGTCCCTGCACATTTTTTTTTTTTGGCAATCCCCTGTGACTCTAGAATTATTTCAAAATATAAAGTTAAAAAAATAATTTAGTGGGTTGCAACTGATATTTTTAAAAATCAAAACATTTGCACAGATTAAAGGAACTATATATGCACATACACTTAGTGCAGACAGTAGGCTGCAATGTGAACTGTATTTCTTTCTTATTGTGGGTTCTGGTCAAAGAAGCCTGAGAAATATTGGAACTTAAGGCTACTAGGAAAAAAATGAAAATACTTCATTCTGTGAGTGTTCTGTACTCAGTCAACTATGATCAATATTTTCTCATTATTAATTACAACAACATTAGCAACTAACATTACATGTGCACTTTCCCAAGTACGTTATATATACCAACTCATTTATTTCTGTGAGGTAGATCCTATTACAATCCTCATTTTAAAAATGGGGAGTCTGAGGTACAGAACAGTTAGAAGACTTCCCCAGACAGGGAATGTAAAGTTATGACACGAATACAGGCGCTCTCGCTCGAGAGTCCGTCCCATCAGTCACTGCGCTTTTACTGACTCACACTATGTATCTTTGTGAGCAACGTCAGGTTACCTCCAATCTGGATTATTTCACTACAGGTTGTCTAGGTTTCTAAAGCTTACTGAACACAGCACATAAAATTCCAACAGTGTTGTATACGTACTACTAAAAGACTATTTAACAGATGGGAAAATATAAAGAAAATACCTTTAGCCTCCAATTATCTCCTACTTCGGTTTTGATTCTGTTCAGCCAATTTTCATCAAAATATACAGGATCTCTGCAAATAAGAAAAAGCTAGTATATTAAGATCATGCAGCTATCAAGCTTAAAAAAAATTAAAACCTATCCCTAACTGCAACATAAAAATGTATTTACCACATATCAAGCTATTAAATAACTCAGTCTGGAGACTGGATGCAATTACAGCAAATTTCTTTAAAATCAACCTGTTACCAGAGCATCATAAAATATGCATACACACACACAGACACACACAATTTATATACACATCACATATAATGTATATTATGTATATATGCATACACTGTTACCCCAAAAAACAACCTAGAACAATGGGTGCCTAGGTGGCTCCGGTGGTTGAGCATCCAACTTCAGCTCAAGTATGATCTCACAGTTCATGGATTCAAACCCCATCAGGCTTTGTGTTGACAGCACAGAGCCAGCTTCAAATTCTGTCTCCTTCTGTCTCTTTCTCCCTCTGCCCCTCCCCTGCTCATACTCACTCTCTCTTCCTCAAAAGTAAACATTAAATTGGACATCTGGAGGGGCGCCAGGGTGGCTCAGTTGGTTAAGCGTCCAACTTCAGCTCAGGTCTTGATCTCGCAGTTCATGGGTTCGAGCCCCGTGTCAGGCTCTGTGCTGACAACTAGCTCAGAGCCTGGTGCCTATCTTCGGATTCTGTGTCTCCCTCTCTCTCTGACCCTCCCCTGCTCATGCTGTCTCTCTCTCTCAAAAATAAATAATAAAAAAATTTTTTTAAATTAATAAATAAATTGGGCATCGGAGTGGCTCAGTTGGTTAAGCGTTTGACTTCAGCTCAGGATCTCACAATCCATGAGTTCAAACTCTGTGTCGGGCTCTGCGCTGACAGCCGGAGCCTGAAGCCTGACTGCCTCCCTCCCTTTCTGCCCCTCCCCCACTCTTCTCTGTCTCTCAAAAAATGAATAAACATCAAAAAAATTTTTAAGTAAACATTAAAAATATAAAAATAAAAGTGAAAAATTATAACAGTTGATATATATTTTATTTTTTAAAACTTAACAACACTCAAGGAGCAGACCTCGATCCTAATGAACTGTGAGATTATAACCTGAGCCGAAATCAAGAGTCACACACACAATCGAGCCACCCAGGTGCCCCTACAGTTGATACATTTTTAAAAACAAATTATAGAGGAATATGCTACCTTGGAACTAACATAATGTTCACATACAATAATATCTAAAAAGTCAAAACCAATGACAATTTTAAACAGGCAAAAGAAATGTATCAAGAAAAAAGGTAACATATGCCTTTCAGTTAATACTTCAATGACCTTGATCATGTAATACTTTGAAGGTCACCAATAATGCTATTAAAATTTCAATTCCTTTAAACAGTATAGATTGAGAACCTATTTTCTCAATGTAACACTAAGCACTAAACATTTTGGACGTATGTGGACATGTGTCATGTGGACATATTAAAACACCTGTGAATATACCTATACTTATTTTTCTTAGAAAAATCTCTCAAGCTACGATAAATAGTAGGAAAAAAATTCTTTTAGCCCAGCATGATCCTTATTTTAAAGGTTTTGAAACCAACGCTCTACAACATTTAATTATTTGTTCAAGATTATAGAATGAATACCTATGTTTATCCTGCTTTAGCAAACGCTAAGTCCAAAGATCTTTCCATAATGTTCTTCGTTTACCCAAAAATGATAATGGCAATGAAAGAAATATGTTAGAGAAAAAAAATTTACATTTCAACTTATACTGTCAAATAAAGAAGTACAACCTGTACTAAATTTTGTTCATATCTTTAAATGAAATCATATACTATTTATAATTTTTGATATTACTATTAAAAAAGAAAAAGGTATTTACTTAGGTATAAAATTTATGAAAAAATGGATACAACTAAGTTATCTCTGTAGAAATCTATGATTTTTTTCAAAAAAATTTTTTATAATTTTTTTAAGCTTGTATCAAAGTTAACATTAACTTTGTATCTACATTAAAAATAGCTTTATTGAGTTAGAATTCATATACTATATGACTCTTCCATTTAAAGTATACAATCCAATGGGTTTTAGTATATTCACAGAATTGTACAACCCTAAGCACAATCTTCTGTTAGGACATTTCCATTTTCCCAAAAAGAAATCGTTAACTACCTGTTAACTCCCCATTTCCCGCCCCCCTCTCTCTCTCTAGACCCTGGAAATTATTCCTCACCTTCCTATTTTTGAGTTTGCCTGTTCTGGACATTTCATATAAATGAAATCATATATTGTGTGGTCTGTGTCTGGTTTCTTTCATTTAGTATGATTTTAGGATTCATTCATATCACAGTACGTATAACCACTTCATTCCTTTTTATGGCTCAACAATATTCCATTTATGGATAGAATACATTTTGGTTATCTATGCATCAGCCACTGTACATTTGGGTTGTCTCTACTTTTTAGCTATTATGAATAATGATGCTTTGAATGTACCAGTTCTGTGTGGACATGTTTCATGTGGGTATAGGCCTAGGAGTAGAATTGTGGGGTTCCATAATAACTCAATGTTTAACATTTGAAGCAATGTCAAACTGTTTTCCAAAGTAGCTGCACCACTTTACATTCCCACCAGCAATGTATGTTGGTTCTAATTTCTCCACAGCGCTGCCCACACTTGTTAGAAAATAACAAGTCCTTTTAATTATAGCCATCCTAGTGAATGTTAAGTGGTAAGTCACTGTGGTTTTGATTTATATTTCCAGAATGACTAATCCTGTTGGTCACTGGCCATTTGTATATTCTCTCTGCGGAAAAATCTATTCAGTCTTTGCCTATTTCAAAATTGGGTTGTCTTCGGGGCACCTGGTTGGCTCAGTTGGTTAAGCGTTCAGTTTTGGCTCAGGTCATGATCTCACAGTTCATGAGTTCAAGCCCCATATTAGGCTCACTGCTGTCAGCCTGTCTGTCAATGCAGAGCCCACCTCAGATGTTCTGAACCCTGCTGCCACTCCCCCCTGCTCTCTCCCTCAATAAATTTTTAAAAATAAAATAAAAATTGGGTTTTCTCTTTATTATTGGGTTCTAAGAGCTGCTTTTGGGGTTTTTGTTTTTGTTTTTAAGTATTCAAGATAAAAGCTCCTTCTCAGTCATAAAATGTGTAAATAATTTCTCACATTCCGCGAGTTGTCCTTTCACTTTCTAAGAGTTTTTTTTAGCTCTTATACTTAGGTCTAGGACCCATTGTATATGGTGTAAGGGAGGGATCTAAATGCATTCTTCTGCATGTGGATAGTCATATACCCATCTTATTTTTAAGCTTTATTTTCTTTAGTAGAGAAGTTCAACGAAAGGATAATAAAAATTAAGAGAAACTAATTTGAGCAGGCTTATACAAAAAAAGGAAACTTACTGGAGACCACCGAGGTATGTTATGGTACTGAAAAATAACCGGGCCTCATTCAGTACTGGAATAAAGATCTGGAAAGCGGTTAGGAATCTGGACAGTACTCTCCTGACTTTCATCTTTGTTTTTGTCCATCTATACCTTTTCTCTCTGCAGACCAACTTCTTTGTTTCTCCATATACAATGCTGAAGAAAACGAAGACATGTTCCAAGTCTTCACCACTTCAGTTCAAGCAAATGTTCAAAGACCAGCCATCATTCAGTCCCAATTCTAAATTCCCAGATCGTTCCAAATAATTCAGCTAGAGTCTCTTTTTCATCTCTAATCTGATTTTTATGTAACCAAAAGGGTTGAGGGCGGCAAGTAGGACACACACAACTTTAAGGGAAGAATGATCACATCTGGCAGGATAAGAGTTTTCAGAGGAAGTGTTGTAAAATGGACAGACCACCCCCAAAAGTGTCCCTGTCCCTTAAAACCTTTTGTAAAAATAGAAAAAGCAGGGCACTTGGATGGCTCAGTCAGTTAACCATCCCACTTTGGCTAGGTCATGATCTCACAGTTCATGAATTAGAGCCCAGCATGCTTGCTGCTGTCACCGCAGAGCCCGCTTTGGATCCTGTCCCCACCTCTCTCTGACCCTCCCTTGCTCTCTCTCTCTCTCTCTCTCTCTCTCTCTCTCTCACACACACACACACACACACACACACACTCTCTCTCCCTCTCTCTCAAATAACATTAAAAAAAAATAGATAATGCAAAGAAGAGCAACAATTGGGTTCTACTAAAATACCAAAGTATTATAAAAATTCAGAAATTAGAAAATATTCAATATTTTGATATTTTAATAATCTAAAAAGGATAATCACTGCCAATCAAGTGTTTGTCTTCCCAACCAAAAAAGACTCCTAAGGAAAGCAATCTGAGTTTGGTGCTATTTGGCTGATGACTAGTCAAAGTTACTGAACTTACTGATTGAGTGGCAATTTAGGGTCACACCGCTAAAAGATACTTACACTTCACCAGCAAGCTCATAAACTTATAAAAAAGAATGCTTTAAAATGTCTCAGAAGGGGTGCTTGGCTGGTTCACACAGAGAGCATGTGACTCTTGATCTTGGAGTCATGAGTTTGAGCCCTGTGTTGGGGGGTACAGTTTACATAAACAATGTATTAATTTTAAAAATATGTAAGAGAATTATATACTCTAAGAACTGCTGGAATACTTAATTTGCAATTTAGAGCAAGACTTATTATACTAAAAGAACTCATAAATATCTGAATAAAATATTGCAAATCAAACACTATGATACAGTTGTTGAATCATTAAAAGATTGAGAAATAAAAGATCTCAGAATCATGTTAAGCTAGGAAGGGAAAACACAAAAACCACTGCTAAGGACTAATAAACATATCAGTCATTGAATCAGGTCTTTACAGTCACAATGACTTTGCAAAGAAGGTATTATTATCCCTCTTACCATTGAGGAATATCATACTTAGAAATTAAATAATTTCCCCATGTTCAGTCAGATAATTAAGTAGCAAAATTGGCAGTTTTGTTAAAACTCGTAACAGTAGAGGGGCACCTGGGTGGCTCAGTCTGTCTCTTGACTTCAGCTCAGGTCATGATAATCATGGTTTGTAAGTTCAAGCTCCACATTGGGCTCTGGGCTGACAGTGAAGAACCTGCTGCGAATTTTCTCTCTGCCCCTCCCCTGTTCTCTCTTTCTCTAAATAAATAAATAAATAAATAAATAAATAAATAAATCTTAAATCAGTAGAAAATAAATCTAAATCAGTAGAGTTCAACACAAAACTGGTTCTAGCAAATAATACTAAGGTCCTGTGGCTAATTATCTCCTTCATGCTCAATAAATTTAGATCACAAAGAGAAAGACCAACATTGTTCATGGTACTCTATGTTCATTTAAGGTAGATATTTGTTCCCACTCCTTCCCCATACCTCACTTCTGACACATAGCAAGTTCTCAATAAATATCTGTGGACTAAAATATGGGGTACTTCGGTGGTTCAGTTGGTTGGACATTCTACTTCAGCTCAGGTCATGATCTTGCAGTTCATGGGTTTGAGCCCAACATTGGGCTCTGTGCTGACAGCTCAGAGCCTGGAGCCTGCTTTGGATTCTGTGTCTCCCTCTCTCTCTGTCCCTCCCCTGCTTGTACTTTGTCTCTCTCTCTCAAAAATAAACATAAAAAATTTTTAAAAATTATCTCTGAACTAAAATACATTTGGAGAGGGGTGCCTGGGTGGCTCAATTAATTAAGCATCTGACTCTTGATTCCACCTCAAGTCATGGTCTCATGGTTCACTGAATTAAGCCCCTTGTTGGGTTTTGTACTGACAGTACAAAGCCTGCTTGGGATTCTCTCTCTGCCTCTCCCCCTGCTCACACATGCATGCCCCCTCTCTTTCTTTCTCTCTCTCTCTCAAAATAAATCAATAAACATTTAAAGAATAAAATAAAATAAAGTAAAATATATTTGGAAAGTGATAGTACTTTTAACCTATCTGTAAGCTTCTAATCTACTACTTGGGCAGAATATAGCAGGAACAGTAGTCCACAGTCTTCTTATATGCAATGTGATGTTTCCTAGTAATAAATTTTGACTCAATATGCAGGCATCTAGCCATAACTTTCTGTAAGTAGCTTAACAATTTCAGCAATGCTTTCTAAATACCCCTTAATTAATGCTCTCAGGTTAAGATCAAACAATTAAAGGTAGTTTTCTCCAAAATCTTCATAGATCATAGTTCTGCACAGACATGTAAATAACAACGGATAATCTTACTGGAGCATTCTTCATGAGTAAGAAGCTATCTTTAGTTTCTTACTATGTCCTGACTCTTGCTAAGAAAAACAAAAAAAAACAGAAGAACCTATGAAACGTACAAAACAATTTCTTTAGTAACACATCTCTTTGACTTTAACTTATGTACCGGTTATAGCTTCTTAAGCTAAAAAATAAAAAAAGAGAAAGAGAGAGAAATAAAGAAAAAAAAAGCCCATTGACTTTAATCCTTAATAAAATTCCAGAAATATATTATCTGCCTACAGTTAATTGCCTTCACAAAAATAAACATATTAAATTTCATCTGTACTGCTAAAATTATTTAAGCACCATATTCTTACTGAACTCAGCCAAATTAAGATGGGTCCAAAATCAACAGTATATTTTCATTCTATCTCTTAATATGGCATTTTTATTAGCACACCTTAGTAATGAATGCACAGAAAAAATGGCTCTAAGCCAAGGACTAGCAACTCAAAGTTCTTTGAAAAGTATCCATTTAAGAGGCTTGTGACCACTGTCCACAGCTTGACCTTTATTTTTATCTCTTTTGGTCTCCTCTATTTCCTCCCCCCACTTCCTAAAAACTCTAAAACTAAAACTAAGGGCACTTAGAGGCACAACTTACTACTTCTGATTTTACTCTATCAATATGTGGTTATGGTATAATAAAAAATATATTTGGTCTTCGTCCCTGGTTCTTGGCACTGAGTTCCTAAAACCCTTAAAATGTCCGAGTAGGACTGTGTCCTCTGTAATTTATAATGGGCACTTTCTGACCATAGCTGAATTGATGGTAATGAGGTAATTCATCATAAAAACCTAGATAACTTTAGGATGGAGGCTCGTTCCAAAGGAACAAACCACACAGTCAGAGGGCTGGAACTCTGAGCCCCACTTCGACCTCCAGGAAGGGACTGGAGATGGAATTCATAATTTCAATCAGACCTATGGAGTGAAACCCCAAATAACCGCCCTAAAGAACTGGGTTCAGGGAGTTTCTAAGTTGGTGAACACAGGAGTGTGCCAGGAGGGCAGGATGCCTGGAGAGGGGATGGAAACTCTGCGCTGCCCCCAGCTTCACATCTTCCTCTATACATACATCTCTTTCATTTGGTTATTGGACTTTATCCTTCATAATGAAACTGTAATCATAAATATAAAGCTTTCCTGAGTTTTGTGTCACTCTTAAAAATACTGAAAGGGGTAGTAGTGGAGGGGAGTTCCTAGGAACTCCTAAATTCATAGTTGACCCGGAAAAAGTGTGGATTCACTGAGGACCCCATGTCCCCCGGCATCTGAAGTGGGGGCAGTATTATGGGACTGAGGCCTTAACTTGTGGAGTCTGTGCTAACTCAGAAGTTAGCGTCAGAACTGAAATGCAGGACATCCAGCTGTTACCAGGGAAATTGCTGATGGAAGATGACGGAGTGGTGGTGAACTCTTCTTGAAGACAAAAGATAAAAAGATAAAAGCTGCTTTATTTTAATTTTAGAGCCCAAAATTTTAACTCTATATTCATTCATTCAATAAATATTTCCAGAATACTTACTATGGAGCAGGATAAAGGGATTAGACCATAACGGCAGTGATGATATTAAACAGGTAGTCAAGACAGGATATATTGAAAAAACCAACAAATATCAGTGAAGGCTGGAAGGTGGTAAGAAGAATGTTATGTGGGGGCGCCTGAGAGGCTCAGTTGGTAAAGTGTCCCACTTCAGCTCAGGTCATGATCTCACGGTTCCTGGGTTCAAGCCCTACGTCAGGCTCAGTGCTGACAGCTCGGAGCCTGGAGCCTGCTTCTGATCCCATCTCTCCCTCTCTCTCTGCCTCTCCCCCACTTGCATTGTTTCTCTCTCTTCTATCTCTCTCAAAAATAAACATTAAATTTTTTTTTTAAAAAGAAGAATGTTACATGGATATCTGATTTTTGAGATACCATGTAAAAGCCCTAAGGCAGGAGATGCCCGATGTGCGTAAGGGAACTGATGTGGGAAAGAACACTAGTAAACAAGGCATCAGAATGGTAACAAGTTATCCAGGTCACGTGGGATATACTATTATGAGTACATTGGCCTTTACCCTGAGTGAAATGGGGTGCCAATGAGAGTTCTAAGCAGCAATTCTGACTTACTAAAAAATCACTCTGGCTGCTAGGTTCACATTAGACTGGGCAGCCAAGTGTAGAACACCCCGGTCAGGAATTATTAACAATGGTAAAGACAAGAGATGATGGTGGTCAATGTGGTAGCAGTAAAGGTAATAATTTTTAATATGAAACTTTTCCAAACATTCAGAGAAGGAATTACCATGGTGAATAATCATATGTAAATCATTAGAGATTTAATGTTCTCCCATATTTGCTCCATATTTGATTTTTTTTGACACTTTACTCCTAAAAACTCCACTATACATCTCTAATAAGGGACTTTCTTATAGTTCTGATATACTCCTATATACAACACACTCCCCAAATACCACCCAATATTCAACCCATTTTCAAATTTCCTACATTATCCTCAAAACATCTACTATAGTTGATTTGTTCAAGCAAGACTCAAGAAACATCATGCACAGCATTCTTTTTGGTTTTTTAAATTGTGAAAAGAACACTTAACATGAGATCTAACCTCTCAACAAAATTTTAAGTGCACAATATTGTTAACTGTAGGCATGATGTACAGCAGAACTGTAGAACCTATTCATCTTGTATAATTGAAACTTTATATTTACCGAACAGCAACTTGCCATTAACCCCAACTGCTAGCTCCTGGCAAGTGTCATTCTAATGTCTGTTTCCATGCATCTGATTATCTTAGATACCTCATGTAAGTGGAGTCACGCATTGTTTGTCCTTCTGGGATTGGCTTCTCTCACTAAGCATAAATGTCTTCCAGGTTCATCCATGCTATTGTATATGGAGTATCCCCAAGAAGAACCATGCAATGCATTTGGTTAGTGTCTGTGTCTCACCTCTTCAGGCTATTTAGTTTAAAATAGTCTATCTCCTTCCTTTTTTCTCATGACACTGACTTATTGAGGAGACTGGGTCAATCACCCTGGGAAATATCTTACTTTCTGGATTTGCCTAATTGTTTCCTCATGATTTAGTAGACCTTGTTCCCCTAGCCTCTGTACTTTTATGTAAATTGGGAGTTAGAGTAAATGCTAGATTTAGATATACTTTATAGATACATTTAAAGAGTATAGTTACCAGGATTTCCTGGTAGGTTGAATGTGGGATGGGGAGAAAAAGAAAGGTTTTATGGTTTGAGCAAGAAATGCCAACAACTGATAAGAGATTTTTGACTGAGTGACTTTTGGATAGCAGACATGGAGTTTAGTTCTAGATATGATAACTTTGAAACGTCTTTTAGACTCAAATGGAGACATTGATTAGAAAATGAGGTAAATCTAGAAGTTAAAGTTAAGATTGATGCTGAAGATACAAACTTGAGAGTCATTAAGGCATGAATGATATTTAAATCCATGAGACTAGAAGTAACCATCAAGGAAGTGAACACAAATAGAAAGGAGTAGAGGAGAAGGCCTGAGTCCCTATGCACGCTGGTGTGAGGAAGTAGGATAGAAGAGGAAAAATGAGTAGAGGAAATGCAGATCATCTGGTGCGAGAGGAGAAAAATCCAGAGGGCTGGGGCGCCTCGGTGGTTCAGTCGGTTGAGCGACTCTCTCTCTCAAAAATAAACAAAAATTAGGGGCTCCTGGGTGGCTCAGTTCGTTAAGCATCTGGCTTCAGCACAGGTCTGATCTCATCATTCGTGAGTTTGAGCCCCACATTGGGCTCTGTGCTGGCAGCTCAGAGCCTGGAGCCTGCTTTCAATTCTGTCTTCCTCTCTCTCTGACTGGCACTACTGGCACTCTGTGTCTCTCTCTCTCAAAAATAAACATTAAAAAAATTTTTTAAAATTAAATAATAAACAAACATTAAAAAAAAAACAAATGCAGAGGGTAACAAGTACTTTAGTAAGTACTTTTATTGAAGGTAAGTACTTTGAATGCTGCTGCTGGGTCCAGAGAAGGACTGAAAATGGCCCAGGAGAATCAGCAATGTGTAGGTAAAAAGTGCAGTTTTATTAAAAACTTTTTTAAAGTTTGTTTATTTATTTTTCAAAGACACAGAAACAGAGCATGAGCCAGGGAGGGGCAGAGAGAGAGGGAAACACAGAATCTGAAGCAGGTTCCAGGCTCTGAGCTGTCAGCACAGAGCCCGACATGGGACTTGAATTCATGAACTGAGCTGAAGTCAGATTGCTTAATCGACTGAGCCACACGCAGGCACCCCTAAGAAGTGCAGTTTTAATTAAATGATGGGGGTAAAACCCTGACTGAAAAGTGAATTTAAGAGAACAGAAAGAAAGGAATCTGAGACAGTTGGGTACAGACTATGCTTTAAAGAAGTTTTTGCTACAAAGGGGAGGAGAAATTGATTGACAGAGGTGAGATCATGAGAAGTATTTAAAAAAATTTTTTAATGTTTATTTATTTTTGAGAGAGAGACAGACACAGAGCATGAGTGGGAGAGGAGCAGAGAGAGAGGGAGACACAGAATATTAAGCAGGCCCCAGGTTCTGAGCTGTTAGCACAGAGCCTGACACGGGGCTCGAACTCATGAACCGTGAGATCATGACCTGAGCCAAAGTTGGCTGTTTACCTGACTGAGCCACCCAGGTGCCCCTCCCCATGAGAAGTATTTTTAAAGAGAAAAGTAACAGTTTGCTTACATGCTAATAGATATGATCCAGTGGAGAAGGGAAAAGTTATGATGTAGGAAAGAGGGGCAAATTAGTAAAGTGATGATCTTGAGTAGGTGAGAGGTAATGTGACGCAAAATACGAAGTGCATGTACTGACTTGAAGACAGAACCCTTCCCCACCAACCCCACAGCTCATGTGTGGATAACAGGTTGCAAGGCAAAGCCAATCTGATGCTGGTAGGTGAGTACCTGTTGTCCTGGGATTCCATAGAAATTCCCTTTTATATTTGTTTCAACTTCCTCAGAAGTAGGATGTATCCTACCTTGTAAGATGATCAGATGAGAGAGACAGGGGAGGTGGTACTGGAAGTCTGAAGAGAGAAGAGTGAGATAGTTGTCTGGAAGGCTGGGGGAATGAGAGGAATAGGGAAGCACAGTACAAGTGTGGGGTTCATTCCATAAAAGAACACTTGCAATTTTGTGGTGAGAAATTTAAAATGAGCTCCATCAGCATGTTTGCATTTTTTTTCCAGCTGGGTTCAGCTGCATAGGTAAGAAGCAGAACTGGTAGGATAGGAGATTTAACCAGAGCTATGGTTTTGCCCAACAAATATAGAGGGGCAGAGAAGCTAAAAGTATATACAAGGGAGTGACTATGATTTACCAGGCAATTTCTGCTAAATAAGAGGAAAGAAAAAGAGATGAAGGTGGACAATGTTGAGATCCCACTGGCAGAAGAAAATTGAAGAATTATTGGAGACTTGACACCAGAGGAAGTGAGGTGGAGAGACAGGAAACAATAATCAGACAGTGGTGTGATGAGAAAACTGAAATCTAGCAGAAGACTAGATCAAAGGAGAAGAGTTCAAGAAATTGATAGGCAAGGAAATCCAAATCACCAAGAATTTAGGTAGGAGTAGTACTGGAAAGAGTCGATAGTGTGCCAGGATCCAAAATTGTTGAGGAACAAGAAATTATAGCAACAAATGAAGGGTAGTGGATGATGTCATAAGATTCAAATCTAGGGTTTTAGGGAAAATGAAGGAGAGTGGTCTGGAACAGCACTGAGGAGCACCTCCTCTGGGCTAAGTAGTACGTCTGAAGCCTGTGGGAGTAAAAATAGCCATCACTTGAGAAGCCTGCACAAGCAGTGTTAGGGGAGAGCCAGATTTCTTTCAGAGGCAAAGCTGATCAAGCAAAGTGCTGTTTTTTGGCTCACGTACTGCAGGTTAACCAAGAATCACAGACTTAACAGTACAAACAGCCAATTCAAATTCTGTCCTTTCTGAAGTGGGTTCATAAGTTGAAAATAGAAAATTC
Source organism: Suricata suricatta (assembly GCF_006229205.1). NCBI lineage: Eukaryota > Metazoa > Chordata > Mammalia > Carnivora > Herpestidae > Suricata > Suricata suricatta. Next base: position 37,183,027 of record NC_043700.1, on the reverse strand, counting down.
ATTTAACAGTCACAGTTCCCTCAAGACTTAAGGGAAAAAACAGGCTTTCATTTTGTATTTATTGATGTATAGATGTAAAAGGATAGACTACCTCAATGTTTCTGGTGACTGATCCGTTAGTAAGAAATATTTAAATGAACAAGTAATCATTTATGGATGTCTGGTCATTAGGCAAATCAACATAATCAAAAGTCCTGAAAATACAGGAAAGGTATCTTTTTAATAGAGCAAAAAAAGAAAAAAATCAATCCTTATATACAAAAAGTAATTCAAAATGCATCACAGTCTTAAATATAAGCACTGAAACTATAAAACTTCTAAAGGAAAATGAAGAAAATCTTAAATGACCCTGGCTTTGGTAAACATTTCTTAATAGAAAAAAACCAAAAAACAAAAAACAGGGCATCAGAGGAGTGTACAATTCTTGATCTTCAGGGTTGTGGGTTCTGGCCCTCCATTGGATACAGAGATTACTTACCAACGAAATCTTTAAGAAAAAAATAGAAAAACCACATGAAAGAAAAGAAATTAGATTTTATCAAAATTAAAAACTTTTCCCTTTCAAAGACACTATTAGGAAAATGAAAAGAGAAGACACAAATTGGGAGAAAATATTTTAAAATATACATCTGAAAAAGGACTTGTATTTAAAACATAGAAATAACTCTTAATTCAATAAGACAAAAAAATCTAAATAAACAATAGGCAAAAGATTATGGGAAACCATTCACCAAAGAAGATATACAGATGGCCTGAAAAGATGCTCGACATCATTAGTCATTATAGAAATTATAAACTAGAAATTAAAAATAAAATATTAAAAAAACCCACAAAACACCACCTTACACATGATGGTGAAACCGTGGTGCAACGGGAAGACTCATACACTGCTTGTGGACCACAGATGGCACATCCACTTTGGAAACACTTCCACAGCTTCTCAAATATTAAACATACACCTAACTATATGTTCCAGCCATTCCACTCCTAGGTGGGATTTTACTTGAGGGAAATGAAAGCATAATTCCATACAAATATTTGTACACTGATCTTCAGAGCTGCTTTATCTGTAATAGTCCCGAACTAAAATAACCCACATGTTCATCAGCAAATGAATGAATGGATGAACAGATTATGGTATGTCCATACAATGAAATATGTATGAACTCTTTTAGGCAATAACATGAATGAATTTGAAAATAATTATGCCGCATGTAAGAAGCCATACCGTCTCCCTCAAATAAAAATACACATTGTGTGAGTCCACTTCTATAAATTTCTAGAAATTGCTAATTAATCTATAGTGATGAAAAGCAAATCAGTGGTTACCTGGGGATGGGAGAGGAGTGGAAGAAAGGAGAGACTGAAAAACTTTTTTAAGTGAAGGACACATTCATGACCTTGATTGTGGTGATACTTTCACAGACATCTACTTAGGTGAAACTTTAACAAATACTATACTTTAAAAATGTATAATTTACTATATGTCAATTTCATCTCAATGAAGCTGCAAAAATGGGGAGGGAAATACTAAAAAGAAATGAGCTATCAAGTCACATGGAAAAATCTTAAATGCAATATTGCTAAGAGAAAGAAGCCAATCTGAAAAGACCACATATGATTATGATTCAAATTACATGACATTCTAGAACAGGCAAAACTATAGAGACAGTATAAAAGATCAGGGGTTTCTGGGGGTCTGTCTAGGGGGAAGGAGGGATGACTAGGTGGAGCGAGAGGGATTTTTAGGACAGTAAAACTACTCTGTATCTACATGTGTTTACAGTGGTAGATACATGTCATCATATATTTGTCAAACCCATACATAAAATGTACAACACAGGATGAGCTTTAACGCAAATTAGGGACTTCAGGGGCATCTGGGTGGCTCAGTCCATTAAGCAACCAACTCTTGATATTGGCTCTGGTCATGATCTCATCGTGGTTGGGATCAAGCCCGGCATTGAGCTCTGTGCTGACAGCTTAAAGCCTGCTGGGGATTCTCTCTCTCCCTCTCTCTCTGCCCTTCCCTTGCTCACACTATAAATTTATAAAAGAAATTAAGAAACTTAAAATAAATTTGGGGGCCACCTGGGTGGCTCAGTTGGCCGCCTTCGGCTCAGATCATGATCTCGAGGTTCATGAGTTCAAGCCCTGCGTTGGGCTCTGTACTGACAGCCTACTTCAGCTTCTGTGTCTCCCTCTCTCTTCTGCCCCTCCCCAGCTCACGGTGTGTCTGTCTCTCTCTCTCAAAAATAAACAAGCATTAGAAAATTTTAATAAAAAAATAGAAAATAAGTCAATTAGGGACTTTGGGTGATAATGATGTTTCAGCATAGGATCATCAACTGCAACAAATGTAGCACTCTTGTGTGGGGTATTGACAGTGGGGGAAGCTCTGTGTGTAATGAGGCAAGAAGTATGTGGGAATCTGCCATACTTTTCTGTTTTTAAAAACTTTTTCTAAAGTAGTAAAACATACATAACGTAAAATTTGTCATTCAAACCATTTAAAGTGTGTGGCTCAGTGGTAGTAAGTGCACTCACATTGTTGTGTAACCATCACTATCATCCATCCCCAGGAACTTTTTCATCATCCCACACGGAAACTCTTTTCCACTCAATTTTGCTGTTATACCAAAGCTTTTCTAAACAAACAATGTCTACTAAAGAAAGGGGACATGAACGTATATAGACCAAAAAAAAAAAAAAAAAAAAAAAAAAAAAAGAACAGCAACAGTATTTTAGAAGCTGGAAGGAGATTAATAGGAAATGACTTAAAAGACTAGAGAGAGAAAAAAATTACACTAACAAGAAACATACTTACATCCATTTATATTTGATAAAATTTCTACTTCAACTACAAAAAGATACAGTTTTTCACTTATCTGCTCAGATAAAATGAAAAGAAGTGCAATTTCCAGCGCAACTCTGTGCTTGGCACCCACTTCTTTTGGCTTTCCTCATACCTCTCTGGCACTTTTGCTGTTTGAGGTTCCAAACAAGAATTAAATGTCAAAGTTCTTCATGGCTCAGACTACATATATTTCCTTCTTATGCTGTATTTTTTCCCTAAGTGACTTAATCCACAATAATATCTTCAATAAGAGATACCCAAATTGATTCTGGACTTCTCTTCTACACTCTATTTCTATGTGCTCTAATGCAAATGTGGCATTTTCTCTTATGTCTCAACACCAAAGTCAGTGGCCCCCAAGCTAAACTCATGATACATCCAGCACTCCTCCATAGATCACCTTTCAGTGTTCCCATATCAGTAGTTTGCAATTTCTTCTGTGTAGTTGCTTAAGTTATAAACTTAAAAGTCAATTTTGATACCTTTCTTTTACTCACTATCCCATTATCAATCATTAACATTCGGCTTTCTCTACTATTTTGAATTCACCCACTTGTCTCTTTATTTCCTTCACTACCTCCTAATCCAAAGTACCATAATCTCCTTTCTGACTTAACTACAAATTTATTTCCAATTGGTTATCCCTCATCATTATGGTTTTCTCTAATTTATTTAACACCTGCAGAATATTTTCAAGATGTAAACCTGACTAACTGGAATTTAAATAAGACCTTAAAAAAAAAAGAGGGATGCCTGGGTGGCTCAGTTAGTTAAGAGTCCGACTTTGGCTCAGGTCATGATCTTGCAGTTCGTGGGTTTGAGCCCTGCATCAGGCTCTGTGCTGACAGCTCAGAGCCTGGAGCCTGCTTTTTATTTTGTGTCTCCTCCTCCCCCCCCCCTCTCTCTCTCTCTGCTGCTTCTGCACTCATTCGTTCATTCATTCTCTCTTCCTCTCAAAAATAAACATTTAAAAAAAAAGAGGGGGGTGCCTAGGTAGTTCAGGCAATGTCCAACTCTTGATTTCAGCTCAGGTCATGATCACAGGGTTGTGGGATTGAGCCCTGCATCAGGCTCCATGCAGAGTCTGATTCTGATTCTCCTTCTCTCTCTCTCTCTCTGTCCTTCTCCCCTTCTTGCATGCACACTCTCTAAAAACATAATAATAATAATTAAATAAAAAATTTAAAACAGAAAAGAAAGAAAACTGGGGCAGTCACTCTTGGAAAACAATATGGAGATTCCTCAAAAAGTTAAAAATAGAACCGCCCTATGACCCAGCAATCACACTACTGGGTATTTACCCAAAGAATATAAAAATACAAATTCAAATAGATACATGCACCCAATGTTTATAGCAGAATTATCTACAGTAGCCAAGACTTGGAAGCAACCAATATCCACCTATTGCTGAATGGATAAAGACAATATGTTGTACATGTACGCACATGCATGCACACACACAGTGGACTATTAGCCATAAAAATAATGAAATCTTGTCATTTGCAACAATATGGATGGAGGTAGAGAGTATTATACCAAGAGAAATAAGTCAGAGAAAGACAAATACCATATGATTTCACTCATATGTGGAATTTAAGAAACAAAACAAACCAGCAAAAGGACCAAAATGAGAAAAAGGGAAAAGAAGAAACAGATTCTTAACTGTAAAGATATAGCTGATGGCTACCAGAGGGGAGGGCAGAAATGCATGAAATAGAGGATAGGGATTAAGGAGTGCAGCTGTTGTGATAATGTATGGAAGTACTGAATTCTTACACTGTACACCTGAAACAAATATAACACTATGTTAACTAAACTTTTATTAAAAACAAAGTTTTAAAAAAATGTAAATCTGACCTTGTTAACCCTTCCCTGACCCAAATCCCTCAACTGTTTCTCACGGCCCTCGGAATAAAGACAGGAGGCCCTACATGGTCTGGCAACATCTATCCTTCTAATCTCATTTTGTAACATGCTTCCCCCCCACCCCCCTGCTTTAATCACTCAAACCCTCTCTTTGTGGTGGTGTTCCCCATGCTCCATCAGCCTATGAGGCCTCTGTGTACGCCCTACTGTATGCTAAGAAACCTGTTAGCAATCATCTTGCAGATTTAATTTCTTTGTTTACTCAGGTAAATATTCGTGTCTTCCTTGATTAATTTCAATATGCCTCTTTACAAACTTTCATAACATTGTGTATTTTTGCCCTGGAGCACTGGTTATAACAGCAATTTTGTTTTCATAGTTATTTAAACTCTGTTTTTCCTAAGGTTCTAAACTCACTGAAGGCAACTGCCCTGTAGGTTGTGGCTTATCCTTGTATCACCAGTGCTGGACACAAAGTAGCCATTCAATAAATACCACAGGGACAAGGAGGAACTGAACTTCCTTCAAGTCATACAAATTATACAGTTATTAAAAATAAATAACATTCAAAAATATGAATCTCAGCCATTATGTTGAGTGAAAGAAGTCAGATACAAAAGAGTACATACTGTATGATTCCACTTATAAGATCCCCAAGAACAGAGAAAACTAATTAGTGGTGTAGATGTCAGAATCCTGACTATTTGGGGGCAAGGGGCACTGATTAGGAAGGATCATGAAGGAAGCATCTGGTGGTCGTTACATGGATGTGCACAAATACATACAACATACAACACATACATAGATATACAAATTCACTTTTTTTAGTATGCTGTTCTGTATATGTTATACCACAACAAGAGGAAAAACAGAAGGAAAAGGTAAAAAAAAAAAAACATACTGATGAGAAATATGCCTACAAGACTTTGGTAAATTAAAATACCATATATTATGATCTTCGTTTGGTAAAACAATATACACATACAGTGCTTCTGGTTTGTTTCTGCAGTGACAAAAATCTTAACCTAATTAAACAAAAAATTCATTTAGTGACATATACTTGGAAAACTTACTTAGCTTCAGTGAAACTCTCTAGACCATTCAACTTCTAAAAATTATTAGGGCAACCACTCAGAGGTGACCATGAAAATCACAAGCTCACTCTTCTCAGAGTGCTAAAACCAAGCTTGATCCATGTTTAAAAATGTGCCTTCTCACCCTCCATCAAAAAGTCTGTGCGCCTATGTATCTGGAGAGATGTGCCACGTAGTTCTGGAATAAAGTGAGAGCAACTAAAAGGCACACAGATTCTCTGCAAGCATCTGAACTGCTTTTTCAGACGGGCAACTTTACATAGCTCACCGCAAAGTGACCAACGGCAAAAATTTATTGATGATATTCTTAACACAATTGCAGGAAGTCCCATCTAGTCATATGCAAATTTCTAATATCAAGAGGCCTAAAAGTGCTCAGTGCTTCAAAGACAAAAGTGTCAGGGTGCCTGGGTGGTTCAGTTGGTTAAGCATGCAACTTCGGCTCAGGTCATGATTCACGGTTTATGGGTTTGAGCCCCGCGTCGGGCTCTGGGCTAACAGCTCAGAGCCTGGAGCCTGTCTTCAGATTCTGTGTCTCCCCCTCTCTCTCTGACCCTCCCTTGCTCACGCTCTCTCTCTCAAAAATAAATAAAACATTAAAAAAAATGAACTACAAAGACAAAAGTCTCCCTATGGGGCACCTGAGTGGCTCAGGTCACGATTTCACAGTTCCTGAGTTCGAGCCTGCTTTGGGGTCTGTGCTGACAGCTCAGAGACTGCAGTCTGTTCAGATTCTGAGTTTTCTTCTCTCTCCACCCCTCTCCTGCTCCCTCGTGTGCACTCTCTCTCTCTCAAAAATAAATAACATTAAAAAAAAGTATCTCCCTCAAATCACATCAAACCTAATGATTTCTTAATAACTTAAATTAATTTAAATCTGAAAACTTCCCAGGTCAAAAGTTGAAGATAGCCACAAGACATCAGTTTTACAACTACTATGTTTTCAAGTACTTAGAAAGAAAGAATCAGAGACATTTCATATATCCCAAACAAATTCGTCATTCTTTCAGTCATTCAGCAGACATGAGTACCCATGATGCAGAGCGAATCATGAAAAGCTGATGATATTTGTGATCTACAAAAGGTATTTTCATATGATTAAACCCAAAACCAAACACTGTGCTAGGATACAACTGTGAACAAAACAAATTCCTTGCCTCTGTGTGGAGCCTACACTATGTGCGTTTGCACACACGGATGTGGGAGAACCAACATGAAACAAATGAATATGTGGTATATAAGATAGTGTTACATACTTCAAAGAACACAATAAGTTAAAAGGGAATGGCTGTCACTTATTTTATATCACTGATCGGAGAAAGCCTCACTGATAACATTTGAGCAAAATCCTAAAGAGGGATTAAGCTTCTAGATTTTTCTGTAATAAGAAAATCTCATCACTAACATGAAAATTTCTGCCAAGCTTATGCTGAAAAACACAAGAGTAAATAATTCTGCTAAAACTACTGGAGTGTTATAACAATTAAAGCCCTCACTAAACTTTCAGCCAGTCAATCTGTACCTATGAGTTTAGCCCATCAAAATTTTGACTGACACAGTTCTTATTCTATATCTAACACATGTTTCGTGTAAACATTTAATTTTTTTTGTCCATATTTTCAAGCCAGTAGTCACATATAAGGATATACAAAAAGACAAAGCAATTTATTCTTACATTTTTTGAAGAACCTGGGCCATCACAACCCCATTCGTTAAATCTTCTATGGTCTGACATGGTGCATCCACAGTAAATGTCTGGATCTGGAAAGAAAAAAGGGGAGTGAGGGAGTTGAGTTGAGGGAATTCCATGGTTAGCTATATAGAAGATTTCTTAGCATCTTTTTTTGTGATTATCTCATTTTGGGAGTAGGAATATATTTTAAAAAGTAGAAGAGTTGGAAAAATTTTCCTTGTGGGAAATTTTCTACACGTTCTTATTGTAATTTTTCCCTTGGGTAGAAAAGAAATTGTGCTGTACACCTGGGGACTTCCAAGCACTCATTCTCCTCACATAATCAATCTAAGCAAGTCCTGAACTTTCACCTCCTCTACCAGTGACAGACTCAGAGATTCACAGGGCAAAACAATTTGAACCAATTTGAGCTTCTGGGAAAGAAAAGCCAATGACCTCTTTTTAAATTAAATTTAATTTAATTTAGTGTTTTTTAATCTAATTATCTGATTTTTTAAAAATCTATTAAATTGTTAAGTAATCTCTACACCTAAGACGGGGCTTGAATTTACAACCCCAAGATCAAGAGTCATGTGCTCTGCTGACTGAGCCAGTCAGGCACACCAAAGCCAATCTCCTCTTGATATGAACACCCGTATGTTGACTCAGTGGTCAGGAGCAGTCATCTTGGCTCTTAATGGAATCCATTTTATGATGAGGCCAATGCAGTATAAGAAGAAGGATACAAAGCTAGGTCCTTGAGGCCAAAATTGAGCCACTGAATTAAAAACTGTTGAAGTCTCATATGAGATAAATTTGTTTAAGCCTGGCCAAGTTGAGACTTCTTTTACTTAAAATCAAAATATCTTTGGGGGCACCTGGGTGGCTCAGTCGGTTAGGCTCAGGTCATGATCTCACGGTTCGTGGGTTCGAGCCTAACGGCGGGCTCCGTGCTGACAGCTCAGAGCCTGGAGCCTGTTTCAGATTCTGTGTCTCCCTCTCTCTCTGCCCCTCCCCCATTCATGCTCTGTCTCTCTGTCTCAAAAATAAACTATAAAAGAAAATTTAAAAAGCCAAAAAACCCCAAAATATCTTTACACAGATGTATAAGTGACATTTACTACCATAGGTTAAATATTCAATTAATTTTTATTTTAAATGTATTCTGAATTAGGGGCACCTGGGTGGCTAAGATGACTAAGTGACTCTTGATTTCAGCTCAGGGTATGATCTCACAGTTCTGAGATCTCATTCCCTTGCTGGGCATGGTGCCTGCTTGGGATTCTCTCTCTCTCCCTCTGTCCCTCTCCCACATGTGTGTGTTTACTCTCTCTCTCTTAAAAAAAAAAGTATTCTGAATTAGAATTTTGCAAAACAAACTAACTTTGTACTAGTCAACATGACATGGCTGAGAAATAGTAGAAATTATTTCCATGAGTAAGATAATATAGCCAAGCCAACAATGATTATACCCAATAGTGCAACCAAGACTTAGAAAAAAATAAATCACTGAGAAAAGACAGATGCAGGCCATGCGTTTGCAGTTTATAGGTTAGCAAAAAGGAGAAGTATGACAGGAAATGTAAACAGCAACACAAAGATTAGAAGTAAGAGTGGGATGCAGTCTAGGAATGAACAACGTTTGCTTGGCATGGGATGGGGTGTGGGAAGAGGAAGGAGAGATGAAACACGGAAAAGAGCATGATGGTGGAAGACGGGGCTGAAGAAGGAAGCATTATTGTATAAAACCTCATAAGCCATGTCAGGGCTCTATCCTAAGCAATGGAGAGCAAGAAAAGGAACCCAAGCAGGAGACGGAGGTCCTGAGATTTGCACTGTACAAAAATCGTGCTGGCTGCAGTATGAAGAAAGGATTGGAGGGAAGGAGGCAGGCACAGAGACCTATTTTAGTAAGTTTACATCATCAACACAGATGAAATCAAACTAAGTAGCGACAATGGAAATACTGGGAATAATGGTTCTTCTCACACATTTTTATTTACTGGGTAGCAATCTTAGAAGTGAAACTACTAGTCAAAGTGTATGCACATTTTTAGGTTTTTGATAAATATTGACAAACTGCCCTTAACAAATGCTCTTATAATGTAGTCTCTTGCTAACAGTAGATGAGTATCTACTTCTTTGTACTGTATCATCTATCAAACCTTAAAAAAAAGAAAAAAGTCTAACAAGCGAAGTCAGTAGCTTCTCCAAATTTTCTACATAGGAGAGTCTTGTGGGCAGTGGTGGTTACGACAGTGGAAACTAAAGGAATTACCTTAAAGCATATGGCAAGTGGTTTTTTTTTTTTTAAAGAAGCGTTTTTTTTTTTAATGTTTTTTAATTTATTTTTGATACAGAGAGAGACAGAGCATGAGAGGGGGAGGGGCAGAGAGAGAAGGAGACACAGGATTGGAAGCAGGCTCCAGGCTCTGAGCTAGCTGTCAGCACAGAGCCTGATGCGGGGCTCAAACCCACAAATGTGAGATCTGACCTGAGCTGAGGTTGGAGGCTTAGCCGACTGAGCCACCAGGCGCCATGGCAAGTGTTTTTTATCTAGGTATCCATTTGGGAGAGGCCTCATACATGGTGGAGGTTCAATAAATAATTAGTAAATGAATAAATGGAACAAATAAACACCATCTGCAGGAATAGAGATTAAATTTTACTCCACACTATCTCCAGGCGCTTCCTCAGTGATAATGTGGTGACCACAATGTAGTTTAAAGAGATAAACACCTTTCATTTTACAGCTGATAAATCAATCTTTCCTGTAGGTTTGTTTAGAATGAAAAAAACAGCAGCAGTGAGAGCCATATCTCATTTCTCTCTCTCACCAACCTAAGTACAGTGTCTGACACAGAATACGTCCTCAGTGAGTATGTTTTGAATGTAATGAACTAATTCTATCCCAGATTTGCCCCTAATTTGCTGTGTAAACCTGGGTGTGCCACTTTACCTCTCTTATTATGAGTTTTTCAATCTAGAAGTTGGGAAAAATACATGAGGGGGAGGTGTGTTGCTAAAAGAATAAATAAGAGGGGCGCCTGGGTGGCTCAGTTGGTTGAGTGTCTGACTTCAGCCTGGGTCATGATTTCATGGTTTCAGGGATTCGAGCCCCGTTTCGGGTTCTTTGCTGACAGCTCAGAGACTGGAGCTTGTTTCAGATTCTGTGTCTCCCTCGCTCTCTGCCCCTCCCCCACTCATACTCTGTCTCTTGAAAATAAACCTTAAAACTTTTTAAAATAAAAAAATAAAAGGATAAATGAGAAAATGAATACACATTAAGTATTTTATTTTTTTAATTTATTTTTAATTTATTTTTGATAGTAAGAGAGGGAGAGCACAAGCAGAGGAGAGGCAGAGAGAGGAGACACAGAATCTGAAGCAAGCTCCAGGGTCTGAGCTGTCGGCACAGAGCCCGACATGGGGCTTGAACTCATGAACTATGAGATCATAACCTGAGCCACTTAACCAACTGAGCCCCCCAGGTGCTCCACGTTAGGTATTTTAGACTTACAAGCAGTGGTTCCCAAACCTGGCATACATCAGAATCACCTAAAAAGTTGCAGAAGGCTGGGAATCTTTTAATAAGCTCACCAAATTATTCTTAAGCAGTGGGACACTGGTTGGGTATGTGGATCCTTCGGATCCAAATGGCAGATTAAAAAACTACCTCTAGCCAATTAGAAGAAAAAAACCTCAATAAAGCAGGCAATTGTTCAATAATGCAAATCATTTAGTTGTAAAATTCTGTTTCTGTTTTGGGACTTAGAAAAAAACTATTTTCATTCTGATTTTTTAAATGTGGCTTTCGCTGTACTGGGTCCTTGAGGTAAATAGGTGATCATGAGGGCCAGATGATGTTCATCTCCGCTCTGAGACAAAAGTAGAGCAAGTCCCAAAGAAAATCTGTTTTTATAGTTTCCTTTGGGATGATAACAATACTCTTGGGATCAGTGGCAACAGCAGCACAACCTGGTGATCATACTATAAACCTCCGAATTGTACATCTTAAAAGAATGAATTTTATAGTATGTGGATTGTACTTTAATTTAAAAAATAATCTCTCCTTTACCAGTTCTCATAAACTCTGAGTTAACATCTACGGGGTATTTCAGGATAGCAGTACAGTAAAATTTAAAGATAATTACACCTAAACACATTAAGGTGTGAAATTCTATGGGAAAGGTCATAATCTCTCTTTCAATTCCAAAAAGTTGTATTAAACACCATCCAATCTCCACCTCACTCTCCTCAACAAAAGCATGAGAAAAGTAAAACATGAGGTCACCTGGAATTAGTATCTCTAGAGCAGCAGCGCCCATCCAGGGGTGATTTTGCTCCTATGAAACATTCTTGGTTTTAACAAATTAGTAGGTGTCATTGACATCGAGTAGGTAGAGGCCAGGGATACTACTTTCAAATAAACAGGGTACTGTCCACAGCAAAGAATGATCTAGTCCCAAATTAAGTAATTGTTAAGTTAAAAAATCCCTGCTTAGAACACTAGTTCTCAAAGTGTGGTTCCCCAGGCCACTAACAATAGCATCTCCTGGACACTGGTTAGAAATGCTGAATCTTAGGTCACACCCCAAACCTACTGAAATACTCTGGACATGGGGCCTAGCAATCAGTGTTTTAGTGAGCCTCCAATGATGCCGATCAAACACAAAGATAAAGCTACTTATCCAAAGTCACCCACAGTTAGTATGAAACAAAGATAGGATTTGAACCCAGGTAGTCTAATGTCAGAACCTATACTCTTACCTACCATTTTATATTGACCCTCAATTTTAAAAAAAGGAAAAAAATTAAAGCTTTAAAAAGCTTTTTTTAAAAAAAATTCATGCTTTAACTTTTGTACATGGATTTCCTTATTCCTCCATCAGAGGACAAAAATTGTTGGTAGAAAGGAAGTTAGGCAGAGCAGAGAGAATGGAATGTGGGAGATATCATCACAATAATTATACCTTCCTCAAGTCTATACACCAGTATGCACTTCATTGGCTGCTAAGTAATATAAAAATTACAAGACTATGTTAATGTTGCTGGGTTTCCCAGAAGAAACGTACTGAGCCTATGTGATGATTCTTTTCCCACTCAACTTCTTGCCATTAACTGGTAGCATTCCAGATTTTTTCCCCTGGTTTTTCGGTTTCTAAAACCCAAGAAAGTGCAGTCTTTTCATGTGAAGTTCAAGAAATTAGGCCTGACAGGTGTAATAGGCAGGGCAGATTTCTCTAACAGGTAAGAATACATTTTGACTCAGAGGGTGGGGAGAGGAGGTAGAGTGGAAATTTTCAAGCACATCCTGCTGAACTTGCTTGCTGCATAAATTCTGATATGGAATTTAAGTTTAAGGTATTTTCCATTGGTAGTATGATACCTTGTCTTTTCCTAAGTATTCTGCTTTAAACAAAAATTTGGAACATTTGGTTCTTAAGCTTGTAGGCTCTTTGATACAATAGCTATTTATCCAGCATTTAAGGCAATTCCATGTCCACAGATGAATTCTGCATAGGCAACTAACATACATCCCTTTAGGTGCCTGAGGTTTTATTATTTTAATTATTCCTAGTGGAAGAATTTTTAAGGTGTACTATATACCGCCTATCTAGTACTAAATGCTATGTAGTTAATATAAACTTTTCAAGATATTCAAGATCATAATTAATGATCTTCAATAACTAAGCATAGAGGCTCTTGAATTCGATAAGGCTGTCAGCTCAAAGGGTGAATCACCCATACTGAACTTTCAGTTCTTGAATCTTCTAGGTCACTAACAGCTGTCTTGTATCTTGCCTAATGTTGCAGTTACCTTCTAACCTTCTGTGTGCATAGAACTCACATGACCAAAGTGGCTAGAAGCTTATGTAAAATAGAGTAAATGAGTCCAAATGGGAGTCTATTCTTTTCTAAGTAGGCTCCAGGCCAAACAGGGCTCGAACTCAAGACCCTGAGATTAAGAATCACATGCTCTACTGATGGAGCCTGCCAGGTACCCCAATGGGAGTCTTGTCTTTGGAGTGTATTGCATACATTTTTTCCCCTACACTTGGTTTTGGAACTATCTTCAGCATAAGTTGGCCTCCAGATATGAGGGGAACTACTACACTAAATGCTCACTTTCAGTTACCTCAAACATTTTTTGCACGTTTATTCTGCTTTTTATAATGACAAGTTAAAGACAACAAATCCAGCATTTAAACTCAACTTTATTTTGAAACATTTCAACCCACACGGTTTTAAAATGTTTCCAAATCTTAGAATTGTACATCTTTGTGTAGGCTATGCTCTCCAGTTTTGTATTGACAATCTCTAATTTAAAAAATATTTTTTTAATGTTTATTTTTGAGAGAGACAAAGCACAAGCAGGGGAGGGGCAGAGAGATGAGGAGACACAGAATCAGGCTCCAGACTCTCTGTTGACAGCATAGAGCCCAGCGCCAGGGCTTGAACTCACAAATCGTGAGATCATGACCTGAGCCAAAGTCAGATGCTTGACTGACTGAGCCACCTAGGTACCCTGACAATCTCTAATCTTACTTTCTCCAGAAATTTTACTTGATGAACTTTCTAGTGACATTTCAAAACTCCTTTTAAGGGGGGCCTGGGTGGCTCAGTTGGTTAAGTGTCTGACTTTGGCTCAGGTCATGATCTCATGGTTAGTGGGTTCAAGCCCCACTCAGGGCTGTGTTGACAGTTGAGAGCCTGGAGTCAGCTTTGGATTCTGTGTCTTCCTCTCTCTCTCTGCCCTCCCCCGCTCGTGCTGTGTGTGTGTATCTCAAGAATAAACATTAAGAAAAAATTTTTAATCCTTTTCTACAACATCATTTTCCTGACCTCTCTAGTATCTGATAACCTGAATTTTCCTCCCTTGATATTTACCAGATTCTAAATAGATGCTTTTACATAGTGTGCTTCTGTTAGTAATCCCTTCAAACTCCCTCTATGTTTTTATTAGCATTTCTCACTCAAATAATTGTACCGAATACCATCTTTTTGCAGATGCTCTTCAAATAACACCTCTATTTCCAAGACTTGTCTTTCTTGACTTTAAACAATGTAGCCATACTTCAGATTCAGTTAGCTTCCTCATCTTTGCCCTCTTGCCTCCTTTTCTAACATGGAGGGAGGCCCTGGTATAGACTCAAAAAGCACACCTTAAGATTCTCAATCTTCTGTTTACAACCTCTGCCAAATCTAGTTCTTTCACACTACCAAAGAATGTGCTCATTCTTTCCTTTATCTCTCCTCTGCCTTGGCCACAGCAGGCAGCTTTCAGTTTTTCTCTCCTCTAAAATACAGCAGTGAAATTAATCTCCTCTGAAGCTGGAATCCATTATATTTGTAAGTTGTATGTTAACTATGTATTATGCAAAAAACAAAAAAACCTTGAAATCCCAAGAACAGCCTAACATAAAAGTTACAGAACATACCAAGGCTGACCACTGTATGTATTATATCAAAAGACATAATCTGATTCCTGACACAAAACATATTATGAAAATCTCAAGAGTATTTTCACCACCTTAGTTACAACCTATCTAAAGGCAATGCTTCTCTGATCTCTCCACGGAAGTGCCCCTACACGGGTGACATCTATACTTCAAGGATCCAAACTTGTAACTCAAGGCACTGCTGAAAAGAATCTTTGCCATCTGTGTCTTACCTTTAAACATTAACCCAAATGCTGTAGTCACCTCAATCAATATCTTATTCTAGAGATGACACTTAACATTTTTAGCAATGAGTAAAACTCCGGGAAAAAGCATTAGATTTCGATCCTGTGGCTCTGCAGACCTCTCCACACACATACACCAAAAACTGACACCACAGTTTCCGAAACACACAGCGTGGTTTTAAATCCGGCTCTCGAAGAGCTGCTAAAGGCACAATCGTTAGCATCAGAATTGAATACGTACTGACTTTAAAACGCGACCATTCTAATAAGTGTTTAATAATTTAAGATCAGAATCCCACAACATTGCCTCCAAAATGTCGAGTTCCATTACTGATCCCCACATATCTTTCAGATGGATTTTTATATTTATACCTTTAACAGGTACCTCCACACAGCTTACTTTCTAATCGCTGAAGTGCATCTCTCACTTAAGGCATCTCGGGTGCCTTTTCGTATTTTTCCTATCCTCCCTTCAAAGTACTTTTCCAGTGGGCCTCACTCATCCCTCAAGGGGCTAACCTCCGTCCTCCGTGAAGGCTACAACAAAGGCGAGGAGCGTCGTAACCAGGGGTCCCGAGTGCCTCTACCGGCTGCGGGGGCGCAGGGACAGCCAACGCTTCGGTGTCCCTGGCAGCGCGAGAGGGAAGCACCAGCGCCTCATCAGCTGCAAACAACAACAATCCTAATCACAGTGCCGCCTGCACCCCATCATTAGCCTCCAAAGGGCCGGTTTCCTCTCGGAGCGCAGCCAACACTTCAAACCTCAAGCCTGGCAAGTTCCCCTTGGGACCCAAGGCCGAGCCCCCCGCGCCCAGCCACTCCGCGTAGCCCCTCGCCCCACCCGGCCGCCGGGTAGACGCGGCCCGCACCGGCGTCCCCCGGCTCCGCCCGCCCCAGGCCCCGGATGTGACGGCACCGCCGCCCTCTGCGCTCGCCCCCCGCGACAAGCGTGGGGGATCCCGGAAAGGAGGCCTGGGGGAGGGGGTCTTCCCCCGACCCGCCAGTCATCACATACCCAAGTGAGAAGGCTCTCGCACAGCTCCACCCGCTCCACCGACTCCACGTTGAACATCTTCCCCTGCTGGGGCTTGGCAGCGCCTCCCCACCTCTCCAGAAACCGCTGCCGCTCGGTCTGGGGCTGCGTCGGAGGGTCCTGGCAGTTGACCTGGCCTCTGGCCCACCTTCTCCTCCGGCCGGGGCAGCCGACTACCTTCCGGGCGCAGCCAGCGGCTCCCGCACCTTCACCCCCGCTGCCCCTCCTTCTCCTTTCACTCGGGACCGCGCGCCCGCCGCGCGCGCCCCCGGCCACGCCCGCAGCCCCGCGTCCCCGCCCCCAGTCCCCACACCCCTCCT